>NC_142528.1:7904547-8222047 GCF_964205215.1 Stylophora pistillata | reverse complement strand
TTTGAAGCTGCTTCACTTCAGATGTGGCATCAAGAAGCTGCACTTCTATCTTGTGAGCTTGATGTTGGCATTCCTCCAGAGCTTTTCTGTCATTTTCTGTGTTCGGATAATTATTTTCTCTCTTCCATTCTGATATTGCTGTAAGAATTTTCCTTCTTGGACCAAACAAATAAATTCCAACTTCCTTAAGGTCACTCTCTGTGAGAGTTAGTAGTGTAGTAAAATCCACATCTTGTTCTTCAAATGTGGGAATATATTTTGTCAATTTCAATTCATCAAGAAAGTTTGCAATACTCGGTTTTGTAAGTGGAGCTTCCTCAGCTTGAAGTTGGGGGCTTCTACTGGCATCACTTCCAGAACTATGCATTTTTTGTAGCTTTTTATGCAAGCTAGCACTTTGAACAGTTCTGCCACAGTTAATGAAAAAGTGCTCAGATTCATAACTACCAACAGGAGTGCCTGGTGTATTGGCTAAACAGTATGGACTTCCAACAAAATGGCCTGCCCTTTCCTGTTCCCCTGTCGTACTAGGAATATTCACTGGCTTTCTATCATTCTGATGACTGCTCATCAACTTTTTAAAGGCCTCTGGTCCATCTTGAATCCCAATGTTTGGGATTACATTCTTTTGTTGCCATGCACAAACCTTATCTTCAACGTTATCACTATAATCAGGTACAAGACCAGGTTCACTTCGCAGCATGATGTTTGGCAAATTGAGAAAGGCCTGCTGATTTATTATGTTTACTACAGTCATGTTCCCATTCTGCAGGGCTAAAGATTGTGCATCCTCTCCACGGTTTGTGTGAGCAGTCATGTTTGCATTGCTTCTAACAAGTTCTTCAAAGATGACTTCATGTCCCTCTTTTGCAGCTGCCAGCAATGGAGTCAGGCCTAACCTATATTCCCTACAAAGAAGGAGAAAAACAATTAGTCTCATTCAATACCCTCTGCATCAGGATGATGACAAAAAAAAAAGAAAGAACCTCAAAAACATTTCATCCCAGGGAGCTGTGTTTAGTTCTTATTAACTGAGCTAGATCGGTCTGTATGGGAGAATCTTGACCTCGGTCGCTGGTACAGACCTCACTGCATTCAGTTTATTATATGGCTGTGTCTTATATGCCAATTTTTTATATTCTTTTTACCTTTTTTTCTAGACCAGTCTAGATGCCGGTCTAGATGGGAAAATCTAGACCGCTTTCAATATTGTTTTCAGCCAATCAAATTCATGAATTCTGTAGTTCCCAGTCCTTGTGAGACACAGCCATATAATAAATTATTGAGGTACCTATCATCATAATTTTTTAATCATTATTGTAATTTCTCTCTACACTATCACCCTGAATGACACATTTAGGTCACAGGAATAAAGGAAACGATAACCAACTAAAGAAGCTCTTGATTGTTGAAGAAATTCTCCTGATCAGCACCTTAGGAAACGTATGAAGAATACACTGAGAAAATTCATTCTGAAGTACCAGTGTAATGGGTTAAAAAATCATCTCCATGCTTTTTTGTATTGTCTTGTTGTTTTTCCCAGAGCAATTGCAGAATACCCGGCCACCTCATTTACCTGTGTCGGGAGGTTTTGAAGAACGAAGCATAACACAATAGAAGCTATTCTTATTCAATAACATTTAAATGAGTGGCCGGGTATTCTGCAATCTAGCCTTTTTCCCTGATCATTGATCATCACTTTAAAAATTTATAATTATCTGCTTTCATGGAAGATTGTCCTGAAGTAAATAAGGTTCAAACTTTCCAATAGTTTAATTCATTAGGGCAGTATTAGTTTTAATTTTTCTTCAATCGCGTGCAAGAAAGATAACAAAAGAAAAATGTGATTATTTAAGAGGTTGAAATAATTTAAAATGAAGGAAGTACTGAAAACCTTAACTCCTTGTCAGCCCCGTTCTCTAACAACAACTGTACAACCTTGTGATGTCCTTGGTACGTTGCATAAAACAAACCAGTCCATCCTCTCTTGTCTTGAGCATCGATCTTAGCACCATTTTGTAGCAGGAAGTAAACAACAGATTCGTTTCCACAACTTGCAGCAAGCATAAGCGCGGTGGCCCCATTCTTTGCTGTAATCGCGTTCACATTAACATGGCAGTCAAGGAGAAGATTAACTATATTGTCGTGGCCAACATAAGCAGCATACATCAAAGGAGTCCATCCACTACAATTGGGTCTATCGAGATCGGCTAACTCCACTCCATCTGCTAGATGTTGCCGAACACAACTGTATTCACCGATAGAACAAGCAGTGTAAATGTCCATTGGAATGACTTCGTCCTCGTTCCATAGATTACTACATGTACAGTCGTTTACATCCGTAAAACTCGCCGAGCGTTCGGCACGGCCATAAATGTTTTCGTTTGGCGCCTCCATTTTAAGTATAGCTTGAAAAGAATGAAAGTAACCCTTTAATAATTATTTCAATAACTTTCTTCGGCACCTGTGGCAGAAGAAAGTAGCTGTATGACGAAGCCGTGACATGCGCATGACCTGCACAATCTTTTTCACGAACATTCCATCGTTGCGTGACAGCTGGGATATTTTACGTTCTTCCGTTCCCTCAACAGTCTGAATACTGCAAATACACCAGAAAAATACCTCTGGTTTCTTTTTGCAGCTATTCATCTATATCAAAATATACGAGAAAAGAATGACCGCTGATCCTGGGTTTTTTAATTATCTGGCTAGAAATAAACATTAACAAAACCCCACTGGGACATACGCTTCAGTCTCACTCAGAAATAGAAACATCGTCAAATTATATTCTGCTTTTGTGCTTTTGTATTGTCTTTGCTCTAGTGATAGTTCTCACTAGGACTGCCTTCTATTTTTTTCCTTTTTTTTTTTTATAATTTAAGAATTTAACTCACACATTGTGATATATGCCACCTTTTTTTATAAAGTCTACCAGGAGCCCATCACTATATGCCCGGTATGGACAAATTACGTACGTTATTTACACAAAACACATGCAAACTTAATAATTTGCGGACAAACTTAACAGAAAGCCGGCAAACTTAATAAAATGTACGCAAACTGTAAAACGCGCTAACAAACTTAATAAAGGACATGCAAACTTAGCAAAATGCGTACAAACTTAGCAAACTGTGTACACATTTTAGGACAGGCAAGTAAACTTTAAAAATAGCACGCAAAGTTAAAATGAAACGAATTCAAACTAAAAATGAAAAGCGTACAAAGTTAATTTTAAAAACACAAACTTAAAATGAGACACGCAAACTTAATAAAACGCGCACAAACTTAATATGAGACGAACAAACTTAAAATGAAATGCACAGTAACTTGAAATGAAACGCCTACAAACTTAAGAGTAAACACGCACGCTAACTTAAATTATAACATAACCAGAGTAAAGCGCGCGCTCTGATTGGTCAATTTAGCGTCCCCCATTTTGCCCATGGGTGTACGCTGCTGACGTGAGCAAATGCAAAGACTATTTTTCCGCGCGCGATTGTTTTTTCTGGTCACGTAAGATTTGTTAAATAAAAGGGAACTCTTAGCTACAATGTATCAATGTCATGTTATAAAACAAATGGTAAACACCACAGCGTACACTATTGAGTTATTGGATGCACTTGGGAGGTTTGCTAAGCACTCAAGAAGCTAGAGTCGCTCTCGGCTATCGCCTCGAGCGACTCTTACGCTTCTTTCGTGCTTAGCAACCTCCCGCGTGCATCCACAACTCAGTAGTGTACGCTGTGGTGTTTACCATTTGTTAATTAGAACATAGCTAGCAGAGTCGCGCAATCAAATTCATTATACGTAAGCGTGCTCAAATTAACAATTGGTTCATGCTTTAGCGTGCACTATCGAGTTATGGAGCACGCGGGAAGTTTGGAGAGCACGAAAGAAGCGTAAGAGTTGCCCGAGGCGATAGCCGAGGGCAACTCTAGCTTCTTGAGTGCTCTCCAAACTTCCCACGTGCTCCATAACTCGATAGTGCACAGCTGAAAGCATGAACCAATTGTTTTAGAACATAGCCGGTGGAATTGTGCATCAAATGCGACGCGAAAAACGGACAACAATATCAGTTGAAGCGAATCGTGACGGCGCTGATGCCGAGTCTCCTTTTCCTTTGTATTTCTCTTTTTCTGCCTCATTTAAGAACTCTAGCCCATGGGAAAAGGTCGAAACATTGTCTTCGTTTTCGGACTAGCAGGCCGAGTTTCTGTTTGTATCCATTATTGTCGCGAAATGTATTATTTTTCCCCGCACTAGCAATGGTCGCTCGCGCGAAAAAAAAAATTCTGGCGAAGTAGGATTTGCTGACGCTATCAGCGTACACTATCGGTATGTTCTAAAACAATTGGTTCATGCTTTCAGCTGTGCACTATCGAGTTATGGAGCACGTGGGAAGTTTGGAGAGCACTCAGGAAGCTAGAGTTGCCCTCGGCTATCGCCTCGGGCAACTCTTACGCTTCTTTCGTGCTCTCGAAACTTCCCGCGTGCTCCATAACTCGATAGTGCACGCTAAAGCATGAACCAATTGTTAAATAGAACGTACGCAAATAAGTTTGTGTTTTTCATTTTAACTTTGTATGCGTTTCATTTTTGGTTTGTATGTGTTTCACTTTAAAATTGCGTTCTATTTTTAAAGTTTGCGTGCCTGTCATAAAGTTTGTACGCATTTTGTTAAGTTTGCATGTCCATTATTAAGTTTGTACGTATTTTGTTAAGTTTGCATGTCCATTATTAAGTTTGTACGCATTTTGTTAAGTTTGCAAGTCCTTTATTAAGTTTGTTAGTGTTTTTTACAGTTTGCTTGCATTTTATTAAGTTTGCTGGCTTTTTGTTAAGTTTGTCCGCAAATTATTAAGTTTGCATGTGTTTTGTGTAAATAACGTACGTAATTTGTCCATGCCGGCCATGGTACATCACTCCTGGGTCTACATATTACGATATTTTTATCACTTAGTCACACAATATTCACTTCCGTTCTACCTATCACGTGGTAACAAATCATGTGACATAATTGCCAGTTCCACATCTCTTTCTCTTGCAAATCATCTGGCGGGACGGTTCAGCAGTTTGCGATATTTGTTGTCGATTGACGACACTCTGTATCAGCTTCAGTAGTCTGTCTGGCACGTCTGTCTTACGCATACAAAGAACTTGATTACGCTGTTATATCAAAAGCATGACAGGCTATGTGTCTGTTTCGTCCAGGACGTCTGAAGCGGTCCTTGTAAGGTAAGCCATCAACGCGTTGGTCTGTGCGGTCTGGCTGACCTGGATGACTAGATGGTTTGAATAAACTTAGCATTCATTTATAGTATGGATCTTGACCTACTCTGAAAAAAAATAATTCACAGATTATCAATATTCTAAATTTTTCCTTCTATCCGCTTCCTAATTTCAAGTATCGGATATTCAATGCGCGACTGTTCAATTTCGTCGATTTACTGACAAACGCTTTCCGCCCTTGTAACTTCACAGGCACTTGGTTAGTTGATGTTTCTAGAATTTCAAAATAATCACTCGAAATGAAAAGCTCGACTGATACAAATGTCGAGGCCTTCCTCACTAAATTAAATTTTTCCGCTTTTGCATTTCTGATTGCAAGAAACAGCTATATCGGTGCCCGATCATTTTGATATTTGGCAAGATTTCCGTATAACCCCATACTTCATTTTGCATTTCTTGGATAAAGGAAAGCAGAGGCAAAATAACAGATTTCCTTTGGGACTACGTCTTTGTTTTTGATTGGTATGGAGTTATACGGAAATCTTTCCAAGTTATCATTACTATCAAAAAGTTCAATTACGTTAAAAAGAGTAGGTCTGCAGGGCATACATTTTTCCCCAGAGCTATGCGGTGCACAGCAATACAAATGCAACTGAGTAAGAAACAAAAATTCGAAAGTGCAACAAGTGTTCCAGTAGTCTTTTTCAATTAATAAGTTTACAGACTATATGAAAATGAAAGACAAACCAAAAGAACAGAAATAATTAATAAAAAAAAATCAAATCAAAATAAACAAATCAAAATGAAGTGTGATACCCCAGATAACTTCCTTGAATCATTTCTATTGGGTATAAATCAGAATATGGTCAGACAGTCCTGCTTACAGCTAATCTTTAGTGTTAAAATATTGTTACTTTTGAAAGTGATGAGGAAAAAGAAAACTAAGTTCAAAAAATGTGAGGCTGGGAAAGTGGTAGCCTTAGTAAGAACTATCACTGGAGCATAGACAATACAAAAGCACAAAAACAGAATGTAACAATGTTTCTATTTCTAGTTCTTATGTAACATGATTATGTTTGCCTTTGCTATTAATAGACCCTCAGCTTGGCAGCAGTTCACAGATTTTGCAAATGTTCTGAAAGCTTTTATAGGAACAAGCTATCTGTCATTACCATTTGCCTTTTATCAAAGTGGACTAGTGGTGAGTCAATTTAAAATGTCTTTTAACCCTTTTGTGACCTTAATGTGTGGTTCTAAGAAGAAATTAGATGCTAGTCGCTCTTCAGGTGAAAGGGTTATAATACGTTGTATTTTCTTTAATCATAGGTTGATGCTTGAACCATCAGCTTTTCAAAATTCACTTTAACCACAGTCTACTCATTCAATCAAATTTAAGTTACCGTAAAAGCCTGCGGATAAGCCACACCTGTAGAGAAGCCGCATCAAATTTAGCAGCTCAAATTTTGTTAAAAAGGTTTTTTGATAGAAATCAAAGGAAATCCAAAGTCGAGTCTTGAGAAGTCAAGTTCATCCACTGTTCATTGAACATAAACTCATCCTTAACATTGCAACGGAAAATACTTCAAAGTGTTACCTACAATTTTAGCATTTTAAGATAATGAACATCATTTCTACCAACTTTGATGTATGATTGGTCTTTTTCTGGTATTTATTGACAGGAATTTCTTCATTCAACACGGTTTTTCCATAGATTTTTGCATGAGAACAAGAATGTGAGCAGAACATTTGAAGCTTAGCAACCAGGCATTAGATCGGCCATGAAAATGGACATTCACGACACCTTTTTCAAATGTTCCTGCAGATAAGCTGCGCCCCCATTTTCTAGCAAAGATTTCGGGAAAAAAGTGTGGCTTATCTGCGGGCTGTTATGGTAGTAACTAATTTTTTTTTCACCTGCTGTAGACTCATCAACATTTTTTTTTTAGAAACTCTATGTAGTACATCGAATCGAAATATGGCATCCAAATTTGAATTACCATTGTTCTGGACTTACTAGCCTCATCTTCATGTGGAAACACAAAAGGATTATCATGTGTGTGAGAGGCTAGTAAGTCCAGAACAGTGGCAATTCATGCCATATTTCGATTCGGTGTATAACTTAGAAAATTCTGTCTATAAAATTTTATAGGGTAAGGTTAAGTTCATGTTTTTTTGGTGTGAAATAACTGCATGGGGCTATCAAGTGTTAATTGTTACAAGTCAGAATTCTGATTTCTTAGTATTGCTGTTTAATTACAGCTTGGAGCGGTTGGACTTGTAATCATTGCCTTCATAACAGACCACTGTTGTCAACTTATAATTAAATGCAAAAATGCTGCAGTGGGAATGATTCTTGACTCATCTCCAAGATACCAAGAACTCCGTACAGAAGCTTTGTATGAGGAGATGGAAAAAGTAAAGGAGACTATAGAGAAGGAAATGACACTTGGTGACATTGGAAAAATTGCAGTTGGACCATGGGGATTGAGACTGGTCAACACCGCATTGATAATCACACAGTTAGGGTTCTGCGTTGCTTATTTCATATTCATGGGAAATACCATAGCAGAAATGTTTCCTCTCAAATACAAATCTGAGACTGTGATCCCAGTCATAAATACAACATTATCTGAACCAACTAGTGCCACAAGAATGACCCACTCCTCAGCGGCAGGGATTAACTCGTCTACAATGGTTCCTCCACTCCATAGCACTAAGACAGCACCTCAATTCTTCCTTCTTGTACTGATTCCTTTCCCTTTCCTCATTGCTATGGCCTTTGTAAGGAGCATTCGAAAACTTGGACCAATCAGTGGTGTTGCTAATGTGACTCTACTTACTGGGTTTTTTGGGCTTCTTGCATTTCTGTTGAAGGGTAAGTCCTAATCATGTACCTCAATTAACAGCAATAAAAGGTAAAGTCTGTTTTATTATGAGCCAAGTGGCCCATCAGGCCAGCACTTAACTCCGGTTTCTGCAGCATAAAGGGGCTAGGAGTATTTCTACTCCTCCCTGGGTGGGATGCTGGTTCATTGCAGGGTTACCCACCCATTTAAACACCTGGGTCAGGTTGTTTAAAGCTGGTTTAAGATAACCCAGGATTAGTGTGAAATTTGATTTCAGATCTGAAAACTTTAAGAGAAAGTTAGTTTAATTATTTTCTGTCTACAGTTTGATGATTGGATGCTCTAAAGAGAACGGGGAAAATTATTTCAGAAAGTTTCTTGAATAGAGAAATAAGGAAACCTGAGTCAAAATTTAACCCTGGGTTAGTGCTAATTGGCCCTCGAACAATTCATCATCATCGTCATCTTTAATAGTAACATCCTCGTGAGGTTTTTCAGAAACTATTTACAAACTTTTTACAATTTATAAAAACATAAATAACAATAAAACTCATGGTCAGAAATAGAATTCCACCAAGTTCTAGAGCTTATAAAGGAAATGTCTGCCTCAATCGTGTGTCTTGCAGAGCGCGCTTGAAAGATGCCAATGAGGCATTTGCCTAAGTTCTTTATGCAAGTTATTCCATATATTGGCCCCTCTATAGGAAAAAGTGCGCAGGCCAGTAGCCGTTCTGTATAGCGGAATCTGCAAAGAGTTCCGCATACGAGTGTTACGAGTATGTATATTTGATCGCTTGGTAAACTTACTCATTAAGTATTGAGGCGCAAGACCGTTCTGACATTTAAAGGTCAGAACGGAGTCTCAGTTGGACCCTGAATAAAGAGAGGCACTGTGAGAGTAAACTTCCTTGCCTAAGAATGCAACACAATCTCCCCGGCCAGGGCTCAAACACAGACCACTCAATCTGGAGCTGAGCACGCTAACCATGGGGCCACCACACATCCAGGTTAATGACAATACTGTTAATGAAAATTATACTGTTAATGAAAATACTGTGAATGAAAATACTGTCAATGACAATACTGTTAATGAAAATACTGTCAGAATCTTTTGTGAATGACAAGCTAGAGAGCCAAGCTTTGTGTGGCCACCTAGATTGATTCTGCTCATTACTTCCACATTAATCTTGATGTTGTGTGAAAGCATACCTATACATGTAAATCAATATAAATTTTAGTACCAAAAAAGATATCTTATCATATTTTCATCGGATGTGGTAGGTTTGAGGTTTAACCTTAAAGACGTGAGCTATACGAGATTGTCTACGTTTCCAGTTTTCTTTGGTCAGCTGACGGGAGCTTATGAAGGGATAGGAACTGTGAGTGTTGAATTTTTATGCTCAGAAATATGCCTTTCAACAAAAAAATTGGACTTGTTCCATTATAATACACCAAATGCAAATATGGCTTCCAGTTTAAATTGCCACTGATCTGGACTCACTAGCTTCCCACACATGTGATAATCCTTTTGTTTCCATGTGAAGGTGGCAATTCAAATTGGATGCCATATTTGCATTTGGTGTATAGAGCTCAACTTCAATCATTTTCGTTTTGCATCAATAACTGTCATAATTTGAGGGAAATTTGGAATCTGCCTCACCACTCAGTTGATCAGGATATCTCAGTATTTAACATCACAGGTTCATGTCTTGTTAATTCCTGAATTCTTTTCAAGCTAGTTTGGTTCTTTTAATTTTCTAATTACCTTATTCCTTAGGGTATTCATAAACAAATACAGATCAGGAGAAAATTATCAAGTAACAGAGGAAAATGTCCTCTGCATCTCAATTAAAATTAGATCAAGCCATTGACATTTAGCCAAAGAATTCTGCATAATGGCATGAGAAGTCTGCAATATCCAATGTATGATGAATGCCTTGAACTCTTTGAGTCAGTCAGAATTATGCTGTCGAATTAAATTGTCTTGTTATTTGTAGGTAATACCTATTGAGTCTAGCATGGCAGAGAACCGGCCTCGTTTCCCCCTGTACCTTCACATAGCACTAGCACAAGTCTCTTTCATTCTTGGTTCTTTTGGAGTACTTGGATACATGATCTATGGCAGCACTGTTCCGCAGATAGTAACAGATAGGCTGCAGACAGGGGTCATAGCACAGTTGGTGCGTCTGACACTCATTGTAGCGGTGATGATGACCTATCCTCTTCAGCTATACCCAGTCATTGAAATTACAGAGTCGGTTTTATTCACTAAGGTCCAATCCAAAAAGAAATCTCACCTGGGTGAAGTAGTTGCAGGTCCAAGCACAGATCCAAGTAGCAACCCAGCTTCTCTCACAGATTCTAATGGTGTTGACTCACCAGATGTTTTGTCCTCAAGTATACACTCTGAGACTCAATTTCTTATTCCAAAGGAGGCTGAAGAACTTCAGTACGAGGTGCAGTAGCCTTCACATGAGACAAATTATAGTGGTTTTGTTTTTGAACAAGTTTTGAAATAGGCATGGTTCAACATGCTTTGTTTGTTTTGAGTGCAGAAAGTTTGTTTTGTTGGCTTAGTTTTGTATGTTAAAAGCCTGTGCTTTTGAAAAATATCATGTAACATTGATGCACTTAGTCATTATATAGAACTAACTGTTCAAACTCAACTTGAAGCTGATATCAAGTCTTGTACCTAGGCAAAGGGGGGGGGGGGGAGGCTGAACTGGGACATTTGAGGGTAATGTACTGGCCAAGAAAGTCAGAGGAAATAAAAAGACTGCAAAGAGTGCTGATACACTATTATCCAAAAACAGAATCCCCCCCTTCACAACTATACAAAAGTTAACTTCCTGACAAATATTTTGCTTTAATAAGCATAATAATAATAATAATAATAATAATAATAATAATAATAATAATAGTATGATTATTATTATCAAACTTTCAATGGAAAAGACCATACCATGTGTATTACAATCTCACATCTTAACCACAGTAACCTGTCACAATCATGTAAGGCATGTTTGGAACACTAATTTCAAACTAACAATTGAATAGCTGTTTTCAAAAAAATGTTTTAACAGCGTTAAACTTCTTTTGTTTCTCAGACAGCAGCTTGGAAGAGGAATTTACTACGTACAGTGCTAGTAACTTTAACAGCAGGGATAGCCATTTTACTGAAGGATGAATTTGCCTATGTGAATGCTCTGATTGGCTCATTAGGAAGTTCAGTGTTGGCTTACATTCTGCCTTGCACATTTCACATCATCCTATACAAAAACACCAATTCTGTAGCTGTGGTTATTAAGAACATTATTATTGTTGTATTTGGTATAGTTGGTGGAGTTGTGGGTGTGGTTATTACCATTCAAAACATAGTCAAAGATTTATCTTAGTAAATTAAAACATGCCTTTAACCATGCAGCCTTTCAAGGTGCCACTATTTTGGTCTTTTTGGTGTGGGGAGAATTTTTCACAGCTAAATTTAAGTGAAGTGGCAGATTTGGCAAGCTGAGTCTGACAGATATTGAGAAGCTGTAAAATTTTCTCCCAGTACTGTTTATGATCAGGATCCATTTGTTGTCTTAAATCATAACATGGTTGCTAGAGACAAAATTTTGGTCACTAGAAAAAGAAATTGCATAGTAGTTGTACACTGTACACAACAGTTGCTGTTGTTGGGAGTGAGCAACTGTTTGGAAAGCTATACTGAGTGAGAACTGCTGTGGAAGGTTGCTGATTTTGAGGAATTTTGAAGAAAACGGTGAGTTTGTGCAGTGATGAGCCACAATGTAGTTTGTAGAGGGCTTAGATAAGTTATTCAGATGATAATTGCTGTATTGTCTATTAGAGTTGCCCCTAAGTAAGAATATTACAGGTCATTTAATGAAGTAGTTGAGTTTGTAGGATTGTAAGGGTTTTCTGCATTTGAATTATAGCATAACATTCTGATGGAAATTTGGATACGACCTAGTACAGAATTTTTTTCTAAGAGATTAGTACACAAGCCTTAAAATGATCTACTTCAATTTGCAATTGTTATGGACAAGATTTATTACTTATCTTATACTTTCAACAGTTTCCTTTAAAAACGATTAAAGTGAACATAACCAGGTTTACCTAGATTTTTTAACAAATTTATCTAACTATTTTTATTTACACCTTGAAAGTGTAGTTTATTTTACAATAAAATTAATTATAGACAATCTTACTTGACAGGCTTAGCAATAACACTAAGGTTGAGCACAAAATTTAAGGCCCCTTCAGTTGCCCTTGAGACAAGCACTCGATTTGTCTTAAAATATAATGTAACAGCTCTTGTTTTCCCTTCAAGAAATACTGAAAGGCAGTTTTAAGAATCAAAAGAATATAAAATAATTAGAGGGGATAGAGTAAATTTTCATAGAGAGAATAATTTGCTACATATTTTATGTAACATGTTTTTTAAAATACAAGCCAGGAAGTTTAAGGTGCAGTTTAACAAAGAATAGAGTTTATAAATCAAGTTATAGAGTTGAAAACTTGGTGGTTGCAGGGTTGTGGTCTAGCAGCACCCAGTGGCCCCTGGCACCTTACTTTTGCTCTTGGGCGACTTGGGAATCTTAGTTTTTTTCATAAAAAGCATATGCTGGGCACCCTGGATTTCACAGTTTTAAAGCACTTGGCTCCCTTCAATTTTTCTTAGAGCACAGCCTTGGTTTGTCATGTTGTATTTAAGCAATCTCTATTCAATATTCAATTTCTGTAACATTCGAAACTGCCATTCTTCGCCTTGTGAGCAATTCAGGAACTCAGTAACCAGCAGTTTCATTAACTCTTCACAACCCAACATTAGTATGCATATTCTTCATACTGTTCTCTAAGCAATTTCCTAGGTGCTGACATGCTTCTGTTGTTGTTGATTATTTTCATTACTCTCATGACCTTAATGTGTGATTCAAGGGTGATATTGTAAGGAGATATTGGAAGCTAGTCACTCTCCAATGGTGTGATGGGCAGCTGTGCATAGAAAAGGAGTCATTTGGAGAAACTCAAATATGAGAGCCTACTTGCAGGCTAAACGGACCACAGTACATTGAATATTGTATAGAAAGGGCACAATATGAATAAGGAATTCATTCATTCAGTACAAGGTCTTAATGTAGACTCCTCGTAACTAGCTTTCACCAAAACCCCTGAGTAACCCTCTTTCTGCAGATATAAATTTTCTACAAATATGATTTTTATTTTTGGAAAGCGAATTTTGTTTGCATACCATGAAACCTAACGGGATGGAAATCCATACAGTGTTATGCACACTCCTGAGGCATTTTCTAGGGGAAAGATGATCTATAGCATTCTTATACTGACAGTAACTACTGAATAGAGGTGTAAGATTTTGTTCATTTTTTTCTTAAAATGTGGTTTAAAAGGAGTTCTAAAGCATTATCAGAAAATGAACAACTTAGTTAAAGAAAGGTACAATATGTGGTTCATTATTTCCCTTATATGTTGTACACATAGAGGCTATTTTCAATTGTTTACTTGTTTAAAAACTATCTACAGGTTCTAAATGACAGTCTCGGAAGAACTGATGTCTTTGACAAACAAATGAATCCTTTTTGGGAGCAAAAAAAGAAGTTATGGAAGCAGTTCCTGGAGGTGGTGAATCTTCATCATTGTCCGCATCATCCCTGAAAATGTGATATAAATATACCAAAAATCTATTTTAAAAAGGTTACAATGGAAAACAGAATATCAAGGAAAGTCTCTCTTCATCTTCTTGAGGTTAACATGAGCTCTTTTTTTGTCACATAACACTAGATATGCTCTGTATGAAGCAAAAACGAGCCTGAAGAGCTGATTTAAAACATTGGTTTTCAAATTTCCTATACTACAGAGTCCCCACATGAGCTTACCTGCAGGATTTTTTCCTTCAATTTCCATTGACCCATCTAACAGATCACACTGATTAATGTTGACAACTTTCTCTTCAATTTATAGCAATATGTACTAGTCTAGACTATTTTCCAAATGTTCAAAATGAACAAAAATCAAGTGCATTTAAGCCATAGTCAAATGTTTACAATTGATCCCACTTTTCATTAAAGAATCGGTTATGTTGTTGAGAAGGTTTTACTGGTGTGTTCTATGTTGTTTATACTTTGATATACAGGTTTTCATTGACAAACCATTCAATTTTTTTTTTAGCCTTACCCAGAGATTCAGTATACTCTTACTAGTCAATAGGTGTGTTCAGATGAGTATGTAAACATGATTGAGATGCACATATTTTTAAGAAGTATTTTTATAAAATGCAATTGAGGAATTTTTTTCCATGTTTACAACATGGCCTCGTCCA
The DNA here is from genome assembly GCF_964205215.1 of Stylophora pistillata. Lineage (NCBI taxonomy): Eukaryota > Metazoa > Cnidaria > Anthozoa > Scleractinia > Pocilloporidae > Stylophora > Stylophora pistillata. The sequence goes on along the minus strand of NC_142528.1, from coordinate 8,207,632 downwards.
AGCACTCAGGAGGTTGAAAGATTGTGCAAACAGTCACCTGCATCTTCCTGTACTCCATTGACTGGTTAACTATGCCGTGTAAATGATGATAAACTGATGTAACCAGTTCATGCATGTCGATTCTTTTATATTCATCTTTATTAAAGCTGAATGTCATACAGTCTTATTAGGGACCTTAGGCAACCACAACAGCGACAGCAACAAGGACGTGGAAAAACAAGAGATCTAATCGGCAGAACAATAGCTCAGCACGTGCGTTTTGAAACTTTGTACATTTCTTAGCCATCCTATGCAAAACAACAACATGAAATCGCCAAAATTTGCGTTGTCTGCGAACCAAAACCGTGACGGCAAATTATTTTAATTTTCATTTAGAACTCAACGCTACTTTTATACGTCATGCTGAAGTTGAGCTGTGGCGCCATATGAGACAGTAAGCTCCTGCAGCCACATTTGAAATTCTAACTAAGAGTAGAAATTAATTTTTTAATCGTAATCTTCCTTGGCGTTGCCATCCTGACTGCTTAAGGTCCCTACTAATGAAAGGGGAGGGTTTTATGAAACAAACTTACAGACACCATGGTGTTATCCCCTGAATAAAATGGATTCTCTAATGATCACTTTTGTGATACAAAATAACAGTAAAAGATACAAATAGCTTACCAATGCACCTCCACAGCTTTATTATCCAAAATATTATTACATGTTGACCAACTGAATCGCACAAGTTGAGGAAAGCCAAAGACCTTGTCTACTGAATCAGTTAACCACTTCTTGGTGGTAGGATCTATAGCATTAAAGAAGAAATCTTTTACCTAGGAACATATTATGCAGTTCCAGTAATGAGAATGTTAATTGAATAACTAGCATCCCATCAAGGGGAAGAAACATTAGTCTAAGTGGCTTCATACTTCAGAAACTGAGATAGGCTCTGTTGTTTGGTGTGCCACTTGTTTCAAGCACTGTCTTATGCTGAAATAAGAACGAATTGGACTTCCCAGTGGTGAAATATACCCTAAAGATTGTTTCCAACACATAATTTTTCAAAGTTGTTCTAAAGCAGAGCTCCCACATTAAAACATTAGAAAGAAGGAAACTACTCTTAATGGAAAAAATAATAAAAAAAAACTTTGGATAAGTCTTACCTGAAGGGTAACCAGAACCATGATCATTATGAAATTCAACATTCTCAGGATATTTCCATTCTTTCAATATTCTGTCCCGGGCAACCTTGTAATCAGTATGAAAATATAGAGTCAGTAACTCCAATTGTGCACAAAATCCTGATTGACTTGAGGCCAGTGTTAGAAAGAGCTACAATTATATTTAATTGTTTAAATAATAATTATTATAATAATAACAGTTTATTAAACTCTCTTGCAGTAACTTACTGAATTAATGAGTTATAATACAGTGAAAACTTAAATAAGATCAACTATGTACATTTCTGTATACATTAAGTACAAGTTAAATACACCACACCAGAACATGCACCACATTTGTTAAAAATAATTAAAAGTGAAAAGGTCTTCAGTGCGCTTCATTCTACAAATGTTTTTCATTGTACTTAAATGTATGAAAGGGATCCTCATGAGGATCACTTTCATACATTTCATGAAACTGCAGTACACGTATATTTCATATATTCAAAATGCATTGATTTAATTGTTTGTTTGTTTAGTTTTACCCTCTAGCACTGCACTCATTCCTCAACCTTACAGAATGGAATGATCCATAATTCTGTTCATTATATCATCTTGTTGCTTTAACACATTAATACATTAATACATGAAAACCTGTTTAGAAAACGAATGTCCTATCAAGTGCATCATCACCTTTGCACAGATACTCGCAGCACTGACCACAGGGAACTTGGCATCAGCCTTAGGAGCCACAGTTATCTTGATTCCGGGAAAAATCTTTTGAAGTTTGTCTTGGTACTTCTCTGCTACTCCTACAGTGTCTACATAAATCTAAAGTATATTCCAGAGTTATAGAACTTTTTTATTAAGCTGGTTTATTTTAAAACTGAGTTAGAGTTATTCTAGAGTTCAATGATGCAAGGATAACTGGATGTTACCAAACATTGTGTAGGTAATAAAGAGGTTCTTTTATGTTTGCTTATTGCACAGGCCACCTAGGTCACTTGATAATTTCACAAAGCATACTTTAGAAGTAGGTTTCAGGAATTAGAAACACATTCAATTACAATGACAAGAAAATTGTTATCAAAAGAATTAAGGTGAAAATATCCTTATGTAGAAGAACTGGTACTCAAGGGACATCTTCTAAACCAGGAAAAGTATTCCCTGGATATAGGGGTCCCTTACAAATACTTAGGGTAAATTTGTTTCTAACTGGTCCAAAGTTTGTGTTCCTTATGTAGAGATGTAAATATAGTTTTAATAGTATACTGAACAAAAAGAACTGTTAGACAAACGTGAAAAATTAAACTAAGGTACATTAAAGCCATAACATAACTTGTATGTCTACCTCACCTCATGTACATTAATGCCATTTGAGAGAAGAAGGTTTATTAGTCCAATGGCTGTGTCATGAGATATTTCATTCAGGCTGTATTTTGTTCTGGAGGTTAATAGAATACAACTTTAATTCAAATGGATATGAAAAATGGCTTATTTTGAGCTGTCATGAAAGAAATAAGAATGTACTTCATCTTGTTGTCTAAGTCCCCATAATGATCAAAATTTCAGTCCCTCCAATATCATGCATGTCACATACAACCCTTGCCTCTAAGAGTGACTAGCATCTAATTTCTCCTTACAGTATCACCCCTGAATTACACATTAAGGTTGCAGGAGTAAAGGAAATGATCACCAACTAAACAAACTCTTGATTGTGAAACAAATTCTCCTTATCCACACCCAAGGAAATGCATTGAGAACAGTATGGAGAATATACATGCTGATGTTAGGGTGTAAAGGGCTAAGGCCTAGTTCACCATTGCATTCTCTGTAGCTTATAAGTAGAACATCAGAGCATGGACCCATACTTTTTTCTTTGTCTCACATTTGTGACAACACCAATAATTTTTTGTTAGTTTGAATTTGCTTTTAGGAGTGTGAAGAGCAAAGAAACATCCAAACCCCATCTTAATATGGTCAGCAAAAAGGGGAGGGGTCTTGCAAGTCATATATTGAAAGCTGAAGTTAGTGGATCTCTAAGGGACAGAGGTTTCTCCAAAAAACACCATGTTAATTTTGCCACATTTTACATCCATTTGTCTTTTAGAGTGATTTATGGATATGGGAAATACACTGCTAGTTACATTCATCAATTAGAAAATAATTTGACAAAAAGTAGTCAAAGCTGCATAGTTTTGACATTTAATCCATGTCAAGTCCAGTGCAGAACTAGTGATGTAAATGTAAGGGAAGGAACTCCAGTCTAATGACCCCACTTTACAACAAGCGCTGCAAGTCTTAAGGAACATAGAGGAAACAAGTCCAATCTAATGATGCTACGTTATAGAAAGCACAGCAAGTCTTGTGCAACTTGCTGCATCAGGGTCTCGGAGTATGGGGCGAGAGTACCATATAACCCCAGACATTAATTATGCATTCAGACTAGTAGACTTTGTTTTTAAAGTTTTGTCCTGAAAGACAAAGAAGTGGAATGCATAATTAATGTATGGGGTTATAAATTATGGTACTCTTTCCGAGTATGGTGTTCTAGCATGCAACCACATGTTACGCCATTCCTGATATGGAGATTTCCTCTAACTGGAGAAAAACTGTTGTTTCTTAGGAAATGAGATATGCTTGTTGTAATCTTTAGTCCCTTCTACTCATTGAGAATGAATAAATAAAGGTAATTCACCTTCTAAGCATACTGTTAGACAGGTAATTAGGTGATAGAATATCAGTTGCCCAGCCAATGAACTCCTTGTTTTCATCAATGATTTTAAACAGTTCCTCGCGCTGTTCTTCTGTAAGTGTTTTAGAATCTAATCAAAAAGAAAATCAAAACGGCTTTTAGAAAACCTTCAAAAGGGGAAAATGAACTAAATTTGTTGATACTTTCTCGAATTGTTACACCAAAGATTTATCAGCGTACCTGCTACTCCAAGATTTTTTACTTCTTCTGATTTCGACAACGGAAAATAACATATTCCGTAAACCATCGGCCCTACATATTTATGGGAAAGATAAAAATTCCTTAAGTTTGTAAACCAAAGTTGGTTATGGCTTCGAGAAAATGCCACAAGTAGCTACGTTTTACCTAGGACAGGTCCTCGCCCTGCTTCATCAATGCCAGCACAGCATGGCTCATTTAACGTTACTTCTGGTACCACAGACTTATGGGTGAAATTTTGTGAATTATCTCGAAACGAACTGAGGTCCATTTTGTAGCAACTTGTACGTGAAGAATGTCTGAGGACACTGTATTTCGCGCGCAATCGATTAATATTGAAGTCGAGGCTGAGGACGACTTCACGACGGTCAATTACGAATTTTTACGAAAATATGACGGACAATGCCGAAGGTTTATTTTCCGGAACTACCGCCTACAGCGCGCGGGTTTTCATCACACAATTTTGAAATAATCAAGGCAGGATTTTAGTGTTAACTCTCGTTTGGAAAACATTGCCTGGTTGTGGAAAAAATGATGCCTTGTGAAGAAGAAAAAATTTTTCTCTTATGCAAAAAATACGACAAGATGAAACCAACCGTTCACGATGTCATGAAAGATGCCGAGAAAATCCAGAAAAACTTTACATCCGCTGGCGTTCTTCTGAATCTTGAGTGTAGACTTCTAACAGCAGTGGCAAATCATCCTTGTTTTCTTCCTGAGAATCCTCTTAATGCTGAAGTACAAGTTAATTCGCTGCTCCCGTACCTGTCCTCTCCCTGCCCTTGGGTTCGATCCATGGCATGTAGCTTGCTTAGAGTTTTTACATCGCGATTGGATCCCAAAGGGCCGCACATAGAAACGCAAGGTGAGGAAAATAAGACATACATACATACATACATACATAGACTTTATTTAATCTCGAATTTGGAGTAGCTAAAGAATAAGCTAGTATCTTCGAGACCGTTATTAATAGATAAGTTTTCATGTTGTGTCATGCAGACTTATTTATTAATAACGGTCCAACGGACTCCAACTCAAGGTCTTAAAACAAGTGAGAAGAATAGGCTACCTTTCTATAACAAGAAATGGTTAGATACTCTAGTCTTCTCGGATTGGGACGAATAAATGGAGGTCCCGTCTCCCACAAGGTTAGGGGTAGGAGACGTTAATTTCCCACGCACGAGATTACTGTGTGATGGATGTCCTCCCCTGGGGTGGCTGTTGGGTGGGAATTGGCCCTGAAAAGCCCCCATGGGGAGTGGTGAATTTACATATGTATGTATGTGTGTGTCATTAAGGTGGAAAATGAGTGTTTGTAGCAAGCTTTCCCTATTCTTAGACAGGTGGGAGGGGGGGGGGGAGAGTGAAGGGGGAATGCCATCATTGAAAGTTTTTATTTGTTTGGCTTATGCAGCATTGTTACTCCTTAAAAAAATCTACAGAAAAAAGTTTCTTTGTCGCAGTCAAGACAGGGAAAATGGCACCATTGACTCTCTCAAAGTGTCAGGTTGTAAAGATAATCTTGTCATTGTTAATTCTTTACTCAGATTTCCACTTAATGAACTCCCTCTCCTCATAACTTACTCTTTCTGAAAACTCCCAGACTGTCCTTTAATTGGATTTTTGTACCACTACATTATGGAACTGTTTTCCATTTTGAGATTGGTGCATTTGGGAGCATTAAGTTAAATATATTACCCTTAAGTTCAACTGCATTATTATTATTTGTTGTTTTTATTTTGTCATCTAGTCATTATAGTATGCAAAAATCTTCAGACAACTTATGAGGAATCTTTTACTGTCAAGGATTCAAGGTCAGAGTTGTTTTCTTAAAAGATAATGAAATAGCCCCACATTGTAATAATAATAATAATTTAATAATAATAATTTAATATTTATATTGTGCAAATTAACATGTGGATATGATCAAATGCGCATCACAACACTTTTCGGAGGACTTTGGCCGGACTGCATCAGCAGTTTACAAACAATCGAAGGAAACTTATTTGAAGATGCCCCCTCTCCCCAATTCCCAATAAACAGGCCAGACCACATCACAGTAATCTCGTGAGTGGGTTCTTTAATGTCCCCTGCCTAACCAAATTAACTAATCATTAGATCCAGGAGATGGGACCTACGGTTTATTCGTCCTTATCCGAGAAGACTAGAACGTCTATCCATTTCTTGATATTATAGAAAGGTAGCGCATTCTCCTCAGTTATTTTAAGACCTTGAGTGTTGGTCCGGCCAGGGCTCGAACCATCGACCTCGACCACCTGCACAACAGTTCAGCGCTCTAACCAACTGAGCTAACTGGGAGGCGGTTGGGCTATCTTAAGATTTTGTTCTTCACTATCATTGCTATCTTAATGGAACTAGACCTCAGACACCTGAAAAAGGACAAACTCTTGCTATCTAACAAAATTGGCAACTTTATCCTGATTTCACTAAATTCTTACACCAAATCACTAATTAATAAAGGCATTAATGTAATTCTGAGTATTTCTTTAAGATCTACCTGAAATATTGATAAATTAAAAACACTTCAATAAATGTTTTACCTACGTTACCTTTTACCACACTGACCACTCAGCGTGGTTGAGTGGTCAGCGTGTTGGACTCGCAATCCATCGCTCCCGGGTTCGAGTCCCACCCTGACCACTACCTGGATTTGTTTCACGGTAGCTCCGAGTTCAAATCTTCGGCCATGGTTGCAAATAGCCAACTGGTTTGCCTCCGGCCAGTTGGGATTCTTAACAATGTTATGTTCAATTTGAATTATTTGTTTATAGCCCGCAATGTAAACTACTGGGTTACCAGTAATTGTGTTAGCTATTAAAGTTTATTTATTTATTTATTTATTTTACTTTATACAGGTTTCACCTTTGTCAGGTTATAGCCTGTTCATCACTTTGCTCAATCACTATTTCCTGGGCAGCTCTCCTTCCTCTTAGTGCAATCAAGTTTGTTCTCTTGACTTTGCAAACTGTTCTGAACATTCTCAACAATGCAGGGCAGTGTACAAGTTCATTTCTTTATCAGGTGATTTTGTTTATATATTTATTTTATTTTATTTTAACGACTTTATTGGGCATATTAGATAAATATTTAAGCAAGGCAAAAGTACAATTATAATACAATATCAAATAGAAAACAGAAGAGAAACTGAGATAAAACTGCACCCAAAAGGGAAGGCACGAATGGGATGTACATGCGAGGCACCGCCCATTATGAATTAAAAAACACTATAAAATAGAAAATTACAAAAATACAGAATAAATAATTTCAACTTAGTGGCACAAGTACGTCCTGGTTAGTGTCTACCTGCAGGGCCTATCTATGTCATATGTAGTTTTTAGGCAGTCTAGCATTACATTGCGGACAGACGGACAGATTTCTGGTATGAACCTGGGTTGTCAAAGCTGGTGGATGGTAAGATAGAACAAGTAAGGTTTCAGAGTTTAACAATGCGATTAAAGTATGAGGCCTGAAAAGTACTGGTTCTACAAATAGGTGTTTTTATGTTGAATGAATTACAAAGTCTGGTACGGCCATGGGAGATAAAATCAACAAAATAGTGTAAAGTCAATATAGTTGTATAGACATTTGTAAAAAAGTAACAAGTCTTTCAGTTCTCTGTCAAAGGATAAAGGGAGCAGGTCAAGCTTGATTAATCTGTCCTTGAAAGAGACCTCTCCCACCCGAGTTTGTAAAATCCAGCAGGTGGCGTTGTACTCGCTCTACTTGGGCCCTTAGGGTGACTTGAGCGGGTGATTAAAAAAAGAAGCATGTTATGTTGATCTTTTGGATAAATTAGCCTCTTGCTTTCCCCAAACTTTGGGTCATCCTCGGTGTAAAAACCTGATGAGGCCTTCTTTGTTTCACTCATAAGGTATTGTTTTGCTGTAGGCTATTGTCTCTAATGTTTTGTTGTCTTTGTTTTAGGTTTAACAAATGGTAAACACCACAGCGTACACTATTGAGTTATGGATATACGCAGGAGGTTGCTAAGCACAAAAGAAGCGTAAGAGTCACTTGAGGCGATACTCAAGAGCGACCCTAGCTTCTTGAGTGCTTAGCAAACCTCCCAAGTGCATCCATAACTCAATAGTGTATGCTGTGGTGTTTACCATTTGTTTTATAACTTAACATTGATACATTGTAGCGAAAGAGTTCCCTTTTATTTAACAAATCTTACGTGACCAGAAAAAACAAGCGCGCGTGGAAAAATAGTCTTTGCATTTGCTCACGTCAGCAGCGTACACCCATGGGCAAATGGGGGACACTAAATTGACCAATCAGAGTGCATGCTTTACTTTGGTAATGTTATAACACTTGTGAGCTTCACAGTTTTTTACACTGAGGATGAGCCCAAGCTTCGTCTTTTTTTCAGAAGTCCTCAAGTATTTAATGCTTTAATATCATTTGTCATGTGGTAATTTTGGGAATTGCTATTAAGCATGCACAATGAATTTAGGATGATAACAGGCCCTTGAGGATTTGGTTAACATCTTACCATCCTTGGCACTGCGGGCCTGTCTAGTTGTTGGTTGTGGGGGGCTCTATAGAAAGAAATTTGTCAAGGCCTTGAAAATAAGTAGCTAAGCTTCAAGTGGGTTCTCAAGCTCTGCCACCCAAATCCTCTAAGCTCACAAAAAACCATCAACTAAGTAACCTACAGCACTGCCAGCCCAACCCCCTCTCCCCACCCCCCTCAAAACCATCAACTAAGTAAGCTATAACACCACCAGTCCCCCTCCCTTCCCCACCCCTCCTTCCATAGCTCGTTTGCAGGCTCAGCATTGACAAAGACCAAAGTAGTGAGAAGAAATCAAATGGTAATAAGGGTGGAGGAAGGTTACGAAGGAGAAGATAAAATCCACATCAACATGCCAAAACTGTAATATAGAACTTTAAAACTTTTAAACTTTTTATTCGTGTTTTTCTCGTCACCATGCTCCCACCAACAGCGTTGCTTTACTTTCTGCATATAAGCCCACACACAACCCACAATTCCTCCATTCACTCTGACAAAGGGCTAATGCTCAAAACATCAGCTTTTTAACTCTTTACGGTGGCCAATTTACAATTTCAACTTAGTTGATATTACCATAAAACTTTTAACAGTCCAACTGGTGTACTACTTTTTCTCTTACTTTTGGTGGTCTTGTTATGTAAAAGTTTTTGTAAAATATACTCTCATTTTTAGAAACTTTCCAAAATAGAGTGTGTCTCCAATCACAAGTAAGTGTACCTCATAACCATGACACACATTTCTGATGTAACAGGTAGCTCTGGATGGTCTGGGGAAGCTATTCAAGTGTCCTGCAACATGGAATGTTTTATCAATATTAGAGAAACAAGACACACTGACAGAATATCTGGGTGTATTACTCAAGAGGGACAAATCAACTGATGATGTTATGATAACAGCGCGGATGCTGGAGGTTATTGACAATGCCGACATCCTTCATACAATCCTGAATTTACCAGATAAACATGTTGTTGGAAAATTAGCCAAGTACTTACTGCAACTATTACCTCCTATCACCTTATCATCTGGTAAGTGGATGATAAAATAAGTCTGGTGAAAAAAATTTATATTGGTGTCCACCTAAAAGATAATATCCAACCTAGATAATAATCGCTGAGCAGATTAAATAGGAAGAAATTTTGTGAGTGAAATAATCTTTTTTTTTTTCTTACAGAAGCCCCACTCTTAGACCTTAGGTGGAAATTGCTGAGTATCATTTACACATTGCTTCAGTTGGCTAAAACTAAGGAACTCTCTCAACTGGATATTTTATTTGATAGAGGGTGTTGTGACGCCGAAAAAGTTAACAGACTTCACACTGTAGTAAAAAGGACATTTCTCTTTGAGTGATTTTTTTACTCTTTTTCTCTTGATGCATAATTTCCCCCACTGTAATGAGTATTAATTGCTTGAGAAACAAAAAAACAAAACAAAACAGAGAAGAAACTTGAATAAAAACTGTCATATCAAGGAAATGAAGTTTGGTTTTCAGATCCTAAGGGATGATAACTAGAAAAGCTTTAAGGGAAATTAGGGACGTAGAAAAATTCCGAATGAGTTCCGGCGGTGGGTTTCGAGGGCACATCTTTGAATAGAGATACAGACTCTTACGTGACAATCTTTGTCACGCAATAATTTCCCAGAGTCCTCTTATTGATTCCTAGTGACAAACAAAAAGCAAAGGTTAGCGAAAAACAGAATGTCGCTCGCCAAAGCTGTTGTTTTGGATAATGGGTCTGATACAATAAAAGCGGGATTTGCCGAGGAAGATTCTCCTCAGACAGAGTTTATCACTGTCGTTGGTCGTCCAAAGTACGCAAAATTACAAGAACGAGCAGATCGCGAAGATCCGCTGGTCGGAATTGATGCCTTGGATCAAAGAAGCGATCTGGATCTTACATACCCTATCGAGAATTCGATCATAACGAGCTGGGATGACATGGAGACGGTGATTTGAATTCTAATTTCCTAAGGACTTGACAAAAAGAGGTTAAAGTAATTATTAAGATATGAATGTTATGTTACAGATCTGGAAGTACACTTTCGCCAAGCTGGGCGCAAGTCCCGAAGAACGCCCAATTTTACTGACAGAAGCCCCAGTTAACCCACAAGTAAACAGAGAGAAGACAACTGAGGTAACTGGGAATAATTCATGAAGCATAAACAGATATCCTCAATTTGCACAGAGCGAGATGTGCGTGAACAACTTACATGAACTGTCAGTTCAGTCACGCGATCTAGACATCAGACCCACTCGATACCTAAAGCCAAGAATTTCGAGTTATAGATGAATATTGAGCAATGATCAGAGTGTCTTTGCAGTTTTTCCGTCGATGAAATATTCGCTAATGTCTAAATAGAAATTTATAGGTCTTAGAACGGGGGAAGAGCACAAATAAGGCGGCCGGAAATTCACGCAAATCCACTAAGTGTCTAGTTCGCCAGGAAAGCATATCCGTTGTTACCCATTTCGACCTAAAAAAAGTGCGCCCAAACTTTTCAGCGATGCTTACCGAAACATTTTGCAACTGATATAGGATAGAGACGAAAAAATTGGCTAAGGTGATAGCGAGGAGTGGAAAATACAGAGAGGCAGAGCTCTAAAGAATGCCAGAGGGGAGTGGGGGGCAAGTGCTTGAGTGCAGTGAATGTCTTGTTTCTTTAATTCTATAGATCCTGCTCGAGACCTTCCATACACCAGCGATTTATTTAGCTCCAGCACCTGTCCTGTCTCTCTATGCCTCTGGCCATAAGGATGGTATCATTTTGCAGAGTGGTTTCGGCGTTAGTTACGCGGTCCCAATTAGTGAAGGTTTCGCTCTTCGCCAGAACATTTCGAGTCTCGATTTGGCGGGTAAGTACTTGACTGATTACCTCACAAAAATTCTGAGCGAGCGGGGCATTACTCTAACCGAGCACAGGATAGCAACAGATGTTAAAGAGAGGCTATGCTATGTCGCTCTGGACTTTGAAAAGGAGATGAGTACTGCTGCCTCTGAATCCGGCTTGCAGAGGAGCTATGAGCTTCCTGATGGTCAGTTTGTCACTCTGGGCGACGAGAGATTTAGATGTCCCGAGGTCCTGTTCCAGCCTTCACTGGCTGACACTGGCTCATCGTTGTCACCCGGCATCCATCAGCTTATATCTGAGTCCATCATGAAGTGTAACGAAGATATCAGAAATAAAATGTACGCAAATATTGTCATGTCTGGTGGCTCCACTATGTTCAATGGAATTCGTGAAAGAATGCGGAAGGAGATCACTGCAATTGCCGAGGCTTCACCTACAAGAAAGGTCAAGGTCATTGTTCCTCCTGAGCCTAAGTACTCTGCGTGGATTGGAGGATCAATCTTGGCTTCGTTATCGGATTTTCAGTCCATGTGGATCTCCAAGCAAGAGTATGATGAAGAGGGTCCCTCAGTTGTCAACCGCAAATGCCGTTAGTCTTTATATAAGAAAAACTTGAACCTGTCCATGATTCTTCACGGTGTTGGCTTCGAGTTGTCGATGAATATCGACAAAACGTGATCTGATGAGAAATAGTTCAAATGAACACAGAAACATTTGTTTCAGTATCCATGTGTTAACCCTTTTCAGTTGCCCCCTTAGAGAGACTAGCATCTTATTTTTCTTCACAGTATCACCGCTTAATCAATCATTAAGGTCCTGAAAATAAAGTGAGTTTCGCCAACTGAAGTACCTCTTGATTGATAAGCAATTTTGCCTCATTGGTATAAATGAAATATAAGGATACAGTATGAAGAATATGTATACTGACGTAAAGATTTCTAACAACTGTTTACCTCGGTGCTAGGTATGAATAGTTGTTTTAGTATATACTAAAACAATGATATAATAGAGCACAAATGATTTGAACTCATTATTACCCCCTGGGAATGCAAAACAGGCGAGTTGCTTGGAGGTGAATAGCAAAGGATCAGGGCTGTAGCCAGATTTCAGGACAAGACGAGGCAAGTTTCGAGCGCCGAAGGCGCGAGCCGCCAGAGGGGTCTGGAGGCATGGCCCCCCCAGAAAACTTTGAAATCTAGAGGTTTAGAAATGCTCTTTTAAGGATTTTCCGTGGCATTTTTCTTCAGAAAAGTCAATCTTTAAGAAAAAAATAAAAAAAGGCCAAAATTAAGACGAGGCAATTGCCTCGTCTTGCCTCATGCTAGCTACGGTCCTGAGGATATTCTGAGTTTGAGTAGCCAATCAGAGTGCACCTTTAACCCTATCCACTGTTTAGGTATATACTGAAACGGGTCATCTTGGTATCAAGTTGCTGTGTGTTCATGCCCTCGCCACCCTGCTAGTCCTCTAAAGAGCCCTTCTCAAAAAGGCGACTGAATTAAACAAAAAATTGAGATGAGAAGATCACCTTCACAGTGTAGCAAAGTAAATCTTCATTGACCGAAAAGTTAAAGCCAGGGAAATCGCAGAGATAAGTATCACACTTACAGAAGTCTGTATGACTGTGGGAACACATAAAATCATTCTTAGCCTCACATATATCTGTCTTTTTCCCAACAATATGTCACTGCAAGCTCAATCTTTCGTAGATCGATTCTCAGCCAAAAGATGCTTATTTTGAGGCTTGCGTATATTTGTGGAGTTAATACTAGGTGCTTTTGACTTTCAGCCGCTATTTCTGCTGGGTGTTTTATTAACGGAATCGAAATGAAAAAAAAGTCGTGCAAGTAGCTGAGCTAAGTGACAGGTCTACTTCTCATACTCTTGTCTTAAAATAGTACATAAAGACAGGTGGTTGTCATGGAGAGATAAATTAATAGATCTCACTACTATCGCAGTCGATGTTTTTTTTCAACAGTTGATAAATAAAGTACCCATAAAATAATCGTTCCGTTTTGTCCTTGCTTGTCCTCACGAAATCGCATTTATTCCTTTAGCCGTAAATTCTTCCCTTTTGCCTTAGTTACCGTAACAACGTGACAACTTACTGGTGCCCTCGTTCACAAATGTAAATTATGTGATCGTCAGTTTTTGTTTTGAAAATTCATGTCACTCATCGATTCCGTCGATGAAAGCCCAATAATCCAGCAATCTACCGTTTTATCAGTTGTTCATCGTTTTGTGTATGTTTTTCTTTTTCTATCTACTCATGGCGCCAGAATAAAAACACCCCTAGCAATAAACTGACGAACTCCGTACAAAATTGTGTCGGCTAATGTTTATCCGTAATCCTTACAACCATAACAACTATAGACGCCACTAGCGCGGGATTTGCCTCTGCAGTGTATTGTTCATATTTTTCTCCAAATAACAGTTATTCAGGTTTGTTTCGCTGGAATTCTTCGACAGCTTGAAGTATCTCATTCATTTCCTTCTCCAAATTGTCTGCCAGCTCTCTTAGTTTTTTCACCGCCTCTGGCTCTTTTTCTTTCTTTCCCTTTCGAACAGAGTCAATCTCTGTAAAGGATGTCACCATAGTATAAATGTCCAAAGGGAGAAGCGCAATGCTCACTGCGAATATTCCAATCCGAGCGGTGTTGCCAGCTATACCTATAGATCGGAGTATTCCATCCATACCCTCGCTTGCCATTGTCGTAGCCACACTAACGCCGGTCATATTCACACCATTACCCACATCGACGAGGTTTTTCACCAACAATGCGACACTTACATTGCAAGCAAGACGATTTTTGACGCTGCCAAATGATTCTTTGGATACTTCACGACAGAGGTCTTTCAAAAGCTTTTGCACAGGTTCCTGTGCTTTGCGATCGGCGTCGATGATTTCTTGCGCTGTCGCGAGCTTTGTTTTGAATATTTTCGATTGTACGATGCTGGAACCAGCAACGGTTGCACCACCGCCGGCGCAGATCGCTCCTCCGATTGCAGAGAGAATCAGAGAAGTTCCTAGACTGACAGCAGCCAAACCGAACCCAGTAGCAACTAACGCAAAGCCTCCGATTGATGCTGATGAACCCGAGATCTTGGCGATGTGGACATTTTTGTAATGTTCCATAAGCTCGTCTGCCAGGCTTCGCAATGTTTGAATCGTTTCTCGACGTTTTACAGACCATTGTTGAATACTGGATGTCAACTGCGTGGTGCAAGTCACAAGGTCTGTATGGGTTTCCCCTCCATTCACAGTCATGTCGTTTTCTTCCTTCCGTGTAACCATCTGAGACATTCCCTCTCACTGACGCACAAACTTGACAGCTCTTCATTCACGTGTCTATTTGCCCTCAAATCTAGAGATGCCCTTTTTTGTAGTTGCATACATTAATAAGTCCTGGTATAAGCCAACCAATCAGTAGCAAATTCAGTAGCCGGGCTGGGCATAATTACTGCAGTCAGCGGCTGCAAAGTATCCATATATTTGTCCTCCAGCAGATATTTCAGGCAGTAATTTGACTCAAGATCCTTGTGACTGCAGTAATCGTAACCTCACAACACCACGAAGATAAAGACGATTTATTCGGTACCAATGATGTTGACGGTATATGGGTTGAAACTTAAAACAATAAATGAATACGAAATTACAATAATTGACTAGTAAAAGTGACAGGAAAGAAATACACTGAACCACTGAACAAACTTGACTGAAATGACAATAAAGGATGATAGTTTCGAAAGAAACTGTTTGGGGCTGCGTCGGTGGGAGTAACGAAATAATTTGGATATATCAACAAAGTTGAAATGGTAAATTGGCCACCGTAATGATTACAAAAGCTGACGTTTCGAGCGTTAGCCCTTCGTCGGGGCGAATAGAGGAATTGTGGGTTGTGTGTGCTTTTAAAGGCAGAAAATGGAGCTACGTTATTGGTGGGTGCATGGCAACGAGAAAAACATGAATAAATTAGTGGAATGAAAAGCGTTCATTGATCCCTGTGGGATTTAGACTGCCGGTTTGAAAGATGAGCTTTTGTTCAAGATTTTTACGGTTTTCCGTGCCACCTAAGTGCAAGGAAAGACCGCAGATTGCCATATGTTGCTTAGAATGATTGGGTAAATTAAAATGTCTAGCGACTGGTTTCGATGTGTCCTTGTCATTCCTTTCCACGTCTCGAAGGTGTTCTCGGAATCGGTCACCTAGTCTTCTGCCTGTTTCGCCGATGTATATCTTTTTGCAATAAGTGCAAGTTATGCAATAGATTACATTAGCGGAGGTGCACGTGAAGTGATCGATGATCTTAATGGATCGTTTAGGTCCCGATATTTTATCAGTGTTGTGAATGAAAGGACACGTTTTGCATCGTGCACGAGCGCATTTAAAAGTGCCTGGTTGCTCATTAGTCTGAAAAGAACTTCTGACCAAAAAATTGCCTAAGTTTTTGTCGCGTTTGAATGAAATGAGCGGAGGCTGCGAAAAGATAGTGCCTGTCTCTGGATCGTTTTGAAGTAATTTGAAGTTTTTAAGAATGATGGATTTAACTGAGTGGTTGTGAGGGTGAAACGTGAGAGTGAATGGAATGCGGATGAAATGAAATGAAATGACAATACTTACATTGTTACGATTTCTACGAAACTGCTGGACGAATATAAACTGCCCAAAGGCGAAATAAGGATAAACTGGAGTAGCTGCTCAAAGCGAACTACTGTATGGCTAACGGAAGACTAAAAGTGTGAACTGAGAAAGACTAAGTTATATTTGCGAAAACGACTAGCTAACTTAAAGTGCAATTAACGCCGATATTATGAAAGAAACTAATGAACGAAAATACACGACACAGAAACAACAGAAGCTAACTAACCAGCGAAAAAATATTAACGAACGACGAGAAACAGCGACTACACAAAGAGACACCCAAGAAATGAATTGATTGATTGACTGATTGATTGATTGATTGATTGATTGATTGATTGAATGAGAAAAACAAAAAAACATTCCGCGCGCTAAGACCCTACAATCCTTTCTTATTAGATCATGGGCAAGCTTTAAAAAAGATGAATGGCCATGTTTAGGTGAAAGAGAACACGAAATCAATTCATGATGCCTTGAAAGAGTCCTTAAAGTGCCTATAACCCCATATAGGGGTTATAGGCACTTTAAGAAATATGGCCATATAGGCCATATTCAATCTCTCTATTGCACTGAGCAAAATGCCGCAAAAAGTTTTGTGTTTGGTTAAAACCGCAATCTTTTATGATTTTTCAAAGTCGGGTTTATTTTTGGAACGACCAAGTGAACCAGAGAGTGGGGCTAGTGACGTCATTCCAGGTCATCGGCAGTGAATATGAATATAGTTTATATCTGACCACTTGTAACCCAGAGGCTGAATTACGGATGCAGTGTATGGTTGAGAACAGACGTTAGCATATCAGGCGCCTCTGGCAGCCACTTCAGTCTATCGATCTCACCTTCCCACCCATCCCACCCCAGGGGAGGACATCCATCACACAGTGATCTCGTGTATGGGAAATTAACGTTTCCTACCCAACCCTGCAGGAGACGGGACCTCCATTTATTCGTCCCTATCCGAGAAGACTAGAATATCTAACCATTTCTTGATGTTATAGAAAGGTAGCAAATTTTTCGCAATTATCTTAAGACCTTGAGTGTTGGTCCGGCCGGGGCTCGAACCCTCGACCTCCCGCACAACAGTTCAGCGCTCTATCCATTGAGCTAACCGGGAGGCGGTAAGCTCAGTGGCGCTCCGATCCAATCTCAGTCGATATTATACGTTTCCAACGAGATGAAACCTTCGCTAAAGCCTGATCTGGTAAATTTTTCTCACCTTTCTCTTACTTCGCTCGCTTTCAGCTAATTTCGTTTCCTCAACATTCCACGCGTGAACAGTCGGAAAGACGCAAATTCTAACTTCATCTTTTCGCAACCTTCGTCGCATGGTCTCGCTAGTCAGAGCAGAAAACATGACAGAATAATCTTCTTCAAGGAAGTGGTTGGAACACACGGCCGAGTATTTTGTGGGCTTCCTATGTGCACGCTTCAATTGCACAAGTCACCCTACTTCTTTCTTCTCTTTTTTTTCTACGGGTCATCTGCCCCATAAAAAGGTATCGGATGAAATGCTATTCTTTTTTCTTTGTTGGGAGTGTTGCTACACCCTAAAACAACGCACTTATCAGGCATATCCGTCAAGATACTTCATCCAGTCCTTGAAGCAAACTTATTGGAAAGCCTTGAACGGACGTCACAAACTGTCCTCAACCTAGACCCATCTTGATAATTCCGTGCCTCGGTCGTGTTTTGAAAAAATATGATTTTCTACGACTTTGAAAATTCATAAAAAATCGCGGTTTTAACCAAACACAAAAATTTTTGCGGCATTTTGCTCAGTGCAGTAGAAAGATTGAATATGGCCAAAAGAATTTGGGGGTTTATAGGCACTTTAAGCTATAAACTTCAAGAAAAAGGTTCTTAAGTTCTCAAGCGTCCACAACTCTCTGTCGTACTTGACATTAAAAAATTCATTTTTCTTTGGGGGTGTAGATAACTCGATCACAGCATTGCATCCTTGCATTTCCATCTGACCCTGGAATTGATATTAACATACTTGCCATCGACAATCGGGGGTTCTACTTAGTCTGTTACACAGCCGTTCGTGGGGAGAAGTGTTGCGTGACGATCCTAAGAACAGCTGCGTGGCAGACTAGGTTCTACTCAGCTGCAATCTGTAGAAGAAGATTTTTTTTTTGGTTACATGCTCTTGACTGCAATCAGCTTCTTTTGACAGTTCTCACAAACTCTTACACCATGCATTGATCCCAGGAAAGGCCAACGAGTTAAACATTTTTTATTGAAAACTTCATATTTTTTTCGTCTGTTTAACGTGGAGATCATCCAAGAGCTTACTTTTCTTATTAAGGCGCTAGGAACACTGTTTTTATATTGCTACTCGGACAAGCAATTGAGCAATCAGTGATTCAAAAGACGCTACACGATTTTTCTCTTATCTATGTTCTTCAGTCTTAAGGTGGAACACAACGTGAAACGAGGAAGCTGTTATTTAAATGGTCTTTTAACCAAACCAAAATTTTCCGTGAGATTTTATAGCATTATATTGATTGACATTTATTCTTTTGGCTTGCTCTTCATTGAAAACAGTACTGAACAAGCTCTTTTGAGACATTTGACGTCACTTCCTCAATGTTAGCAATTAAAGACATACTCTTTGGCATTCACTGAATACACACAACAGAAAGTAATCCATTATTTTCACTTGATGCACTTTTAAGCACTTAAAAGAACTTAGAACAATTTCTTCCGGCATTACTGACATTTGAATCACTACAACAATTCTAAGCCTCGTTCACATGTTAGTTCTAGTCCTCGGATCGAAAGGGATACACAAATACAGGTTACATAGACAAATCAGCCAATTCTTGCACGCGAGAAGTTCTAAGATATGGCTCATCAAAGTGATCTTTTAGAAAAAGCTTATGAGTTCAAATCTGTGATACGTGACTGGATTCCAAAACGAAAGACGACCGTACGCATTTTAAGAGAATTAGCAGACAAACTAAAGGAACATCACACAAATGTGTGCATCGCGCAGGTTTCAGGAAGCGCTGGTAGTGTTTTTGGTTTCACCGTGGCAGCAGTTGGCTTTGGGCTTTCTTTTGTAACTTTTGGAGCCTCTCTGGTAGTCGCTGCAGCAGGTATGGGAATTGCAACCGTCGGAGGATTGACGAATGCCGGATCTACACTTGCAAAGATCTTCATCGAAAGAGATACTTATAAAGAAGCACAGAACATCATCGATGACGACCGGAAGACGACCGAGAAGATCAAAGAACTACTGACTGAAATAGAAGAAAGCACAGTGGGAAAAGCATCTTGGCATGGTCTTCAAGCGGCAACCTCCGGTGCCTGTACAGTGTACAAATTTGTAGATGCAGGTTTCAAAGTAGGCGTCAGAGTGGCTTCTCCAGCTCTCGCCGAAGGCGGGGGAGCTTTATTTACGGGGCTGCGCGGATTTAGCAGAGTCGCTCATATTGGGGGATTCGTGGTCAATGCTGCTCTCCTTCCATATGACATTTACACTCTGGTTACAAATGCGATGGAAATCGATGCCGCTCGTAAAGGCGAGAATGATAAAGAGCCAGAAGCGGTGAAAAAGTTGAGGCAGCTTGCCGATGATTTAGAAAAGGATATGCCACCCGATGAAAATTATTTAGCCAGCAAATTAGATGAATTCATCACCGTTCTTCAACCGAAGTCAATTGAGAATCAGGATATGTAACGAGTGTAAAATCTTTCGTTGTCCCCTTCAGCTTAACTAGAAAATGGAAGTTAAACCATAGACTTGGAGAGATTTGATTTACACTGTCTCAAAATCCAGTGGGTAGACCTGGGTGACCATTTGCGATCAGGAGCCATTGATATGTTATGGAAAACCCTTGTTTTGTAAACGCAGTTAAACTGCAATAGATTAGTATTTTACCATAATTGGAGCAAACCAGTTCGTACATATATACTGAATGCGATGATTCTATCGTAAACGATGTTATCTCAGCGAAAGAGCTTATTATAACCGGTTATTGTTCTCGTTATATGATCTCAAGTCAAATTACCGACAGTAAGTGACCGTATTTAATTAACGTGTCAAATGTCTACGAACTTTCTCGAACTTGCGATAAGCCTATCGAAACACATGAAAGATACACGTTGTAATGTACTCTCAATAGGCGGAACTCTTGTGTAAAGTTCATTGTAAGCTTAAATGTTCTGTGTGGAGAATCTTTGGTGTTAAAATCAGTAGTAGCTCAGTTAATACTGAAAATTCGACTACTCTCACATTCGAGAGCAATATGATACATTAAAAACAAATGACAGGAAGTCTTTGCCCACTTAAAAATGGTAGTTTGGAAAATATAGAATGCCGGAATTCCGTGCCGGAATACCCGGAATTCCCGGAATGACCAAAAAATGACAAATTGAAAAAGAAACTACCTAATAATTAAAAATAATAAGTTTGAATAAATAATTAAAAAATAATTAATTAAAAGAGTAAAAATAAAGTGAAAATAAAAATTAAAAAGAAAAAAAAGAAAATCAGTTCTCTATAAGTAAAACCAAAAAACTGCAAAATTTTCTCTCGATCAGTCATAAAATGCAGAGACCACGTGACGTAAAAAATAACTACCTATGGCACTGTTCACAGAGATGCACATACTAGAACTACATGTAGCTTACAGCCTACAATATACAAACTGATGCCAAAGATTGCTTCAAGGTAAATAAACCAGAAGTGTGATTTATTATTGACAGACCTCAAGCACTGTGGGTTCTAAGTGGAAAAGGGGATGTAAATACGATAAGTACTTGGCGAGCAAACCCAAAGTGCGACCGCACTTAAAATCTGTCAGCACAAGCATTTTCTAATGCCACCCAATTTTTGCGATTTTTGATAGATTGCGATGAAAGTAATTTATTGACTGCAATGATTGAGATTAGATTTTTTGATAGATTCAGACATCAACGTTTTTTTTTTAATTTAACTTCAGACATAAAGTTGATTTCTTTTTAGTTGCTTATTAGATGGTCTCCACGAACACAAATTCATCGCCTGTCGTGATAATGTCAGTAATTCATTGTATGTCTTGGTCAAATCCATACGAACGCGTCTTAACCATATCATGAACCTACCAGATATTTCTGATCGACTTGACTTCGAGCTCTTTCTGTAACGTGCATGAATGGGCTTCACGTCAATATCGAAGGCACTGTAAAGTGATAATTAGTTAATTGAGACATTACTCAAGAGGTAATCACATGGAGGGGGGGGGGGAGGCTCGTGATGAAAAAGTTGATTTGATGAGAAAAAAAGGAGTATGGTAGCAAGCCTTCGATCTTCCTTTTCTTATCGGACCAGGGAATTGAATCAGGGGCAAGCGATCTTTTTCCATGGGAACTATTTCATTTGCCACAAACTGTTAACAACAAAAAAAGTTGCTCTTGTCTGGAAAGGAAAGAAATCACGTTCTGTCTTGTGTGATAGCGACACACTGATTTCACTTTTTGTTATTGTTCTGTCTGGAAATATCTTTGAAGCTAATCCATGTTTGTGTATTAAAGGTGTGCCGAAGTGATAAGAGACTCGGGGAGACTACAATTACTGCCTCTGAATATGACGCTTTGTTCGCGTAGTTTTAACAATCGATAATTGTTGTTTTAGGGCACAGCATTAGCATATATTGATGCATTAAATCTTTTCCGATGAGTACTCTTGTATCCATTTGCTTTTTCATTTGTGATAGCTTCTAATAAGTGCTGTGCAAGCTGTTTCCAAACATTTTTTCCTTTTTTCCAGCTCTTTGTTTCTCTGAACTACTCGATTCTACGTGGTTTACAAATAGAAATAAAATTGATAAACAGTGCCTATACACTTCGGAATCGCTAGGAGTACCACCAATAAAGACAACGGACCACGTGGTGGGTCAAATTTAACATTCAATAAATAAAGTAATTGGAAAAAAATCTTATCATCTGCAGAGACAACCGAGGAGTAAGTCCTTTTTTGTCCTTTTTCTTGTTTAGAAGAATCCATCGGTACAAGGTTTATATTCAAAGGTATATGTATTCAAGGTATATATAAAAAGGTGTCGAGTAACTGACGATCTCTCAATTTTAACTGGAGACGGCTATTAGCTGCTTTTATAGCTCCCAATGTGTGGTTAATAATTATTTAAGGTAGAATATTAATTTGTAATAGCTCGGAGATTTTTAAAATTCAAACTATTAAACTAATTGCAAATATTGCATTTGTTTAATCTTCTGCAATGGTTCCGGCTGGAAAAGCGTGCCGGCTTAATGGTCCTTGCGCCCTAGACATCCTACAGGTGTGTAAATGTGTGGAGGCGAATTTAAAACGGGGAGTAATCATGTGATGGACTAGCATCCCATCCACGGGGGAAGGGAGAGTACAAATATTTCGTCGCTTAGGCTGTATGGGCTACTGGCCTGACGCAGACTTTTTTTAATTCTAATACGTGCATCTCCATGAACAGTTCCGGTAAGTGTTTTTTTTTTTTTTTTTTTTCGGACCCTCAGAGACCCTCAGAGATAAATTTGTAAATTTACCATTAATTTTTAATCATCAATATTCGTATTTATTTATTTATTTATTTACTTTTAATTTTTTTTTAATTTCTTATTTTTCGGTCATTACGGGAATTCCGGGAATTCCGGGTATTCCGGATATTCCGACACGGAATTCCGGCATTCCATCTTTTCCAAACTACCTTTAAAAATAGGTGATGTCTTTCTGCCCTCCCGTTAGCTGAGTAAGTGTACATATAAATAGCACAAGCTCGCAAAAGGAGCCTCATATAAATACGCAAATAATTTTATGCTACGCGATGTGCGAAGTAGAAGGATTTTATAGGCATAAACAGAAGCACTGAAACTGTCTATAGCCTTGTTGGGCAAGTGCAAGCTTAAACTGATTGGACATTACTGCTTTCCACTGTGCTAGAACTAGCAGCGGTTACGCCACCTCGGTGCAAAGCGCCCCTCCGACAGCTAAAAGAATCATGGAAGTTCTCAAAGTGACGGATAGGCGCTTAAACCAGACCCGCTACAACGACCGCCAACCCTCTAGTGGACGCACCAGCAATCTTAGCGATGTTGACATTGAAGTCCAATAGTGCATAGTGCATCGGATGCACTATGCACTATTGGGTCTCTTCAACTGATCAATGAGTTTCTCCATTTTCGTGTTATAACGGCAAGATGTTCCATCTTCCCGGCATGCGTCGTGTGGAAATTTCATCTTGGGATTGTTTCTCTTCACTCCCTTTCCCCTGAAACATCGTTTATTTCCATATGACTCGAGGGTTGTACAACAGAACGATAGTTAGCATACTCCCACCTTCTTTTGTTCGCGCCTTAGTTTGCGTCCTTCTGTCGCGTCTCTGTCTGTCAACTGAAACCAAGATAAGGCTGTGTATTGAGGCTTCCGCTGACCACGGTCGAAAGCAAAAATCTGGCAAGCGTTTGCAATTTGAAACATTATGACCTACAACGGAAGGTAGGTTCACCAAACTGAATAAGAGGAAAGAAGAGAAGGGAAAAAACAATTTAACGATACACAAAATTGTCGGTGGCGACGACTGTGAATGCACGTTTCCTATTCCCTGTTGACGTATGGTGTGAACAGTAAGGAATGTATGCCACTGGTATTCTTGTAATTTGATATTTCCCGTACCCTTTTGTTTTAGTTAACGATCAAACATTGAATCAGATCAGAAGAGGTCATGCCCAAAAAAATCCCGTCAGCCTGACTCTCCCCCTGACGGTGAACAAACTTATCACATGTATGATGCACGATCCTCGCAGTTCAAAATATATGAACCTCATATATTTCATTGTAACCAAACTTATCACAGATAAGAATCACCTTTAACAAAAGTTCACGACTGATCAAAACCAAAAACTGGGCACAAATAGACGCATGTGCACGTGCAAACATACTCGCCCAAACATACTCGCCCCTTCCTAGTAACTTAGCATGCACACCAGACTACGATAACCGGTTATTTTCGGGCCTGCAGTCGTCATCCAATATCCCAATACATCTCTGGGTGTAAAAACGTTCAGATCACTCAAGGGTCGACACGGGTTTCAGCTTTATTTTCGCCAAATAAAAATATAATTGGATAATTGACGAACTCAGAAGAGAGAATTCATAGGAAAAATGCATCTTTATTTTCTGTTTTATACCGGAAAAACAACTACTCAGAGTCAAGGAAATTACAATTAAGCTGTGGAGTTAATAATTTATCCCCATTTTTTTCACAGATTTTGTGCCAATGAAATTCTCAAACACTTCTTAGAAGCACTTTCGGTGAACAATGGAGGGACCAGATTCATCATATTCTTGCTTGGAAATCCACATCTGTTGGAAGGTGGACAGTGACGCCAAGATCGATCCTCCGATCCACACAGAGTATTTACGCTCAGGAGGAGCAATGATCTTGATCTTCATCGTGGGTGGAGCCAGAGCAGTGATTTCCTTCTGCATTCTGTCAGCAATTCCTGGGAACATGGTGGAGCCACCAGACAACACTGTGTTGGCGTACAAATCCTTACGGATATCCACATCACACTTCATGATAGAATTGTATGTGGTCTCATGGATGCCGGCGGATTCCATTCCAAGGAAGGAGGGTTGGAACAAGGCTTCGGGTCCACGGAATCGCTCGTTGCCAACAGTAATTACCTGGCCATCAGGAAGCTCATAGCTCTTTTCCAAGCTGGAGGTTGAGGCAGCAGTCTGCATTTCTTGTTCAAAATCCAGACCAACATAGCAGAGCTTCTCTTTGATGTCACGCACGATCTCGCGCTCAGCTGTGGTGGTGAATGAGTAGCCACGCTCCGTCAGGATCTTCATCAGGTAGTCGGTCAAGTCCCTGCCGGCCAAATCGAGACGAATAATTGCATGGGGCAGAGCGTAGCCCTCGTAGATGGGAACTGTGTGACTAACACCGTCTCCGCTGTCAAAGACGATACCGGTTGTTCGACCAGAGGCGTAGAGAGACAACACAGCTTGGATAGCTACATACATGGCTGGGGCGTTAAAGGTCTCGAACATAATCTGAAAATATTAGAAAACTTCAGATCAATCTCATTGAACGCCTGATATAAAAATGCCTCATTTGAAATAGTTCTCGTAGATGACAAAAAAGAAAAAAAAAGTGAGGTCTTTAACGCATTATTTAGTTAATAATAATAATTTAATATTTATATTGCGCAAATTAACATGTGAATATGATCAAATACGCATCACAACACTTATCGGGGGACTTTGGCCGGACTGCATTAGCAGTTTACAAACAATCGAAGGAAACTTATTTGAAGATGCCCCCTCCCCCCAATTCCCAGTAAACAGGCCAGACCACATCACAGTAATCTCGTGGGTGGGTTTTTTAACGTCCCCTGCCTAACCAAATTAACTAATTAATAGATGCAGGAGACGGAATAGATGCAGTTGTATCATTTAGTAGCACAAAATCAAACCCACTCACCTTCTCCCTAGCTCCCCCCCCCCCCCCTCCGTCCTTCCTGTCTAGGACTTCGATTAAAAATATTATTTTCCCTGAAGAAATAACGATTTTCTGCCAGTTAACAGGTGCGAATGTTATCCAATATGGCCCCGTATACAATTAATGGAACTGTGTTATAGGATTTCCCGATTTTTAAAGGAACAGACTGAAAAAACATGAATTTTCATGAGAAATACACTGCGAAACTATGATTTCGAACCAACGTAAAAGCGAATTGTACAATTTACGTTAAAATATGTCTGACTAATGACAAAACAAAGAGAAAATCTTAATGACAGTTATTCAAACTCATGATGGTTCATGAAACAATGCAAAAGTTTTGATTCTTATCATTGAATATTTGAAACTTTTACCTGTGTCATCTTTTCTCTGTTGGCTTTTGGGTTGAGGGGAGCTTCTGTCAACAAAACTGGGTGTTCCTCAGGGGCGATACGAAGCTCGTTGTAAAATGTGTGATGCCAGATCTGAAATTTCAAACACCTATTGTCTTAACTCAATGAAATTTTTCATGTTGAATTCTAACTGGTAACTACAATTTCAGTTACCTTCTCCATGTCGTCCCAATTGGTTACGATGCCGTGCTCAATGGGATATTTCAGAGTCAGAATACCTCGCTTGCTCTGAGCTTCATCGCCGACATACGAGTCTTTCTGACCCATACCAACCATCACACCCTGATGTCTTGGGCGACCGACGATGGATGGAAACACTGCACGGGGAGCATCGTCCCCTGCAAAACCGGCCTTGCACATACCGGAGCCATTGTCCACAACCAAAGCAGCAACCTCTTCGTCGGCCATTCTCAGTTTAATTCGTAGAAGCGGCGAGAAAGTGTATAAAAGTATTGAAACTGTCTCAGAGCTCAGTGCTTGAAATGATGTCGAGGGCTGCGAGCGGCTTATATAGGTAAGACAACTTGTTCCGTTGAGTGATTGGTCAGAAAGGTCTCATTTATTGTGTGATATTGAACTCATTCGAGCCACCGGTGATTCCAAATAGAAATGTCTGCGGGATTCCCGTTATGTTTTAATACAAACAACGCTTCAGCCTCAAAATTAAACAACCCTTTGTCTTTTTGTCAAATTTAGTGACTTTTGCAACCCACTAATGACTTGCATTTAAATTTTGGTAGTCAGCATTTCTATCGACTCAACCTTCTCACCATTAGCTTTCAGTCACAGCAGTAATTGTTCAACCACAAGCTTACTCTTGTTTAGCTTTTTTTCCGGTTGGAAACTCGTTCTTCACTTGAATGAAAGAAAAAAAAAAAACAATATTCTCCGTGATTTCTAATTAACGCCAGCGGAGTTAGCAAGGAGTCGAGTGTAAAACTAGCGTCTTCTCGCCATATTTGGTAATGAATCGAACGAATTGTTTAACACTTTGGTTAATTATAAAACAAAAAACTTTAGACTTTATTCACCTGTCTTTTCTGCTTAAACTGGGCCGAATAATCGATTATACACCTTACTGAAGAAGTTTAGCGTACTTCTTAATTTGCAAACTTCACAGTCATCATTTACGATTATAAATCCGCATTTCAGAAATTTCAGCTTCGTCTGAGGGTGCTGAAATCAAAAAGTTTTTAGAGTGAGTTTGAATTCCCCCAAAAGAATCTTTTGTTGTGCAATGAGGAAAGCCGGAAAGCATTTTTTGTTTTGTTTTGAGCCCTGGCGACCAGGGATCTGTGGCCTTGTTCGATTTATAACCAAATATGGTAATAAAAGAGGATCTTCTTTTCTACTATAGTTACAGAGCTGTCTATCAAAATTCTCTAAGTTATTCATACCTGCGGAAGACTAGTATTGCAACATACGGATAATATAAGGAATTGTTCTCGCAGTTTCTTGTACCTTGAGATCGTTACTTCTACTGTAGAAAACGGGTAAAAAAAAATCGCATCTAGTTCACTTAATCCCGAAGAAAAAAGCCATTGAACGAAAAGAATCTTGTAGGACCACAGAATTGTTGAAATTTTCAGACTGAGCGTCGCTTTCCTCATAACGGGAGTCCCGTAGATATTTACATAAAGACTCACAGGTGCACCCACGCGTGTTCAAAAGCTAATTTCTCCCCACACTGTCATAGAATTTTAAGCAAACAGAAAATGAGTATGAGCGACTGATAGACAAAGGGTTCCATGCACACTCAGATCGCTTCTAACGATTGTTTTAACAAAAGTTATAACAATCAAGACGAGTTATTATTTCGAAGTATGAAAGAGTGCGCACGCAACGGTTCGAATGAAACTCACCGATATCATTAGTCTTGTTTAGTTTGTTCTTGCAATTCATATAAATAAATCATTTCCAAGTTTTATGAGTTCTTCCATTTTCAAAGCAAAACAAACTGATGACGAAAAGGTAAATGAAAAGCAAGCCAGGTTAACAAACACAAATGGGGAATAATATGTTAATTTCGGATTTAATGCGATAATTTCACCTGTAATGTAATGTTTTATAAATATCTCTATCATGAACAACTATTTTAACCATATAAGGAAAAGAACAAAGTTTCGAGTCGTCTGATTCCTCGCGCCTCACGCTTTTCGAAGAAACACGATCGCCGAGAACTGACTTGCAGAAATTACGTGTCTTTTTTCCTATTTCTCCTTTTTTTCATAATCACATTACATCAATGCTAATTTTCCCAAACTTAGAGGAGAGGGGAACACCAAGGTTAATTAAACTTTGTGCCCTCTGACATCTACCACAATTATTATCATGTTAGACAGGTAGGATGATTTTTAAAATTCTTCTATCTACCGTACGAAAGGAGATACTTTTCCCCTTTTTTAATATGACATTGTAGTTAATTCATCTTCGTAATTCACAGAGTTATCTAGCCTCGATTACCAGCTTTTGTTTTGGAAATGAGCCCTCCTTCCTCCCCAAACCGAAGACCAGAGCAAAGAAATCAGCAGAGCGTGTACGCGTATAGGGGTTTTCGAAAATGCTGCCATCTCAAGGGTCTGACCCACCAGCTTGACCGCTGACCAACGAAAAGTGGTAGTCGGTAGTCGATCTCTTTTAGCTTCGAACTGTTCACCGCAAACATTTTAGACCTTTACCCAATTCAAATTTCCAATATTTTATGGGTAATGCAGATACTACAACTCCAGTGGTGCTTGTTGTGTACTTGGAAGTTTTCAAACCACTGAATCGCATGCAAGGGACAAATATTACATCTAAGAGTATCGTGTCAGATGCAATATTAGCTAGCCCGCGACATCTCTGAGCTTTGCGGAACAACTGAGAGAAACAAGAGAGAAAAGCAACCAAAAGTTTTACTAACAAGGGCAAAGCAGAAATAGAAACATCTTCGTGATCGATCGTCAAACCAATTTTAAACTTTTCAAATATGGCAAAATTATTTATTGCTGATAATTCCCCAGAAAAAAAAAAAAAAAACACGGGGTACCAACTTTCTGGGCCCACTAGCAGTCGCGGTATGTAATCACATGCAAAAAGGTTCAGAAAAGTGAAATTCAGAAGCAGATTACGTTCATCCGAGAAATGAAACAACAACGGCCAATTACTATTGTTCATGATGATACCCTCTTAAAGCGAGATTTTTTTGTCCAAGTCCGTCACGAGTCTTTAAAGATGTACTTACTGTACCAGCTTGCGAGTAGCAAAAGAAAAAATACTTTATTTACAAACCAAAATATGAGTCAGGTTTTCAAAGGCTCGATGATTACAATGAAGGCTGAGTAACCGCTCAGAATTTCAACACATTCAGGCTCTGTAGCTCAGCTTTGGCTCATGTTAGCGCTCAGGATAAGCCTGACAAAGTGATGGCTATATTTGGTGATTTGAATATAGAAGTTCGTGTACTTCAAGAATTCAATTTTAGTACATGATGCTCTATTGATTTTAGCGTTAACTGCAGCGTCTGCAACTTTGAGTATTTCCAACGAGAGACGGATTTTTCTACCAAAAAAGGTTATGAATGGGTGCTTGCGTTACGGCGTTCGGCGAAAATGCATTGAGGCGTGTGAATGAGCCTGTCTGCTAAATAAAGAAACTGATGTGTCACAAAATTACTCTAAGACAAAAATTCAAATTACGTTTACCTAACTCGGGTTTAAAAAATGGATAGCTCAGCGAAAAAAAATAATCTGGAATGAATTTGATGAAATTTTAAAAATAAATTAATGCTTCTATTTACTTCACATCAGTGCATCTTTTAATTGCTTCATCGCCAATGTTATACGCACGCTTGAAATTCTCTCTTTAAGTGGTTCAGTTGAATCCCGCAAATATTTGTATCACCAAAATAAAGAGGTGGCAGGTTTCAGAACCTGTTAGAGATGTTGATTATATAAATAGTTATTAAATGGATCTGCTGGAGGCAAGAATTGTCTCGAGTCTTCTTGGGTTTCCGTGGAAGAATATTATCGCTGTAAAATGCTAATTCGGTTGGCCTCAGTCGATACTAATAAACAAATTAATACATAATTCCCAACTGTATTCTATTAAAGCGGCAATCAATTCTGAGAGCAACGATTTTGTTTCGTAATAATTCCTATCCGCATATTTAATTTTTGAGCAAAATTATCACCTGACTCTGATTTAATCCGAGAAAATTAAAATAAATCAAGGAAATTAATTCATAAAACTTCGGTCTGAGAGACCTGAACTGGCAAAATCGCTGTCGAAGTTCACGCCTGTGGTTTATTCTCCATGTCCAACATATAAAACTGAAGAGGGTATATGATACAAACAAAGCCATACATTTGCATTGAAAGGCTTTGCAAGAGCACGCTCTCTTGATTGATCTCTATTATTTTACAAAAAAAAAAAAATGTTCGGCCATGTCACTTCCTCTTGAACAACAGACGGTAGTATTGTCACATATTGCGTCCAAAAGCCTTAATTATGGCGCTTGGTACCCTCAGCATAAATTTAAGTCTGATGTGTTCGATTTATCATCGACGAGAGTGATCCAGTGCCAAATTTGGCGAATTTTAGCGTGGTTTTCATGGAATATTTACACACTTTGAAATAAACATGAGTTTTACCACCCGGAACTACATCATTCTATGCGTGTCCATTTTCAACCAATGACGTTCGAGCATTTGCCGGCTTAAAGCGTGAGCGAGGTCTATAAAACATCACTCTGAGAGCGGTTCGAAAAAGTACGATTCTTAGCAAAGGTTTGTGTTCAGTTCGTCTAAACTACGAAATGGCCGACGAAGACGTTGCTGCTTTGGTTATCGATAATGGCTCCGGTATGTGCAAGGCTGGTTTTGCAGGAGACGATGCCCCTCGTGCAGTGTTTCCCTCCATCGTCGGTCGCCCAAGACATCAGGGTGTAATGGTTGGTATGGGTCAGAAAGACTCGTATGTCGGCGATGAAGCTCAGAGCAAGCGAGGTATTCTGACTCTGAAATATCCCATTGAACACGGCATCGTAACCAACTGGGATGACATGGAGAAGGTAAGCTTTAGTTTTCAATGTTAATTCACAGTTCGCACCAATCACTCAACAACATTTCTTTATAATTTCAGATCTGGCATCACACCTTCTACAACGAGCTTCGTGTAGCGCCCGAGGAACATCCAGTTCTGCTGACAGAAGCTCCTCTCAACCCAAAAGCCAACAGAGAAAAAATGACACAGGTAAGGACGGTTTTCCTTAGGATCAATTTTGAATACGAAGAAAGAGCATTCGGATGACCCTATTGGTAAAAGAGTGCAAATTGGGCGTGGACACAAATCTCCTAGACCGCGTTACTCCTCAAAGATCTGCAAAAATTGTGTTTTCTGAGCCACATCTTTGCACCCGATTCAATTTAGTTACAGTCTGTGCGGATGGTTGCAACCACATTCGCCTCGACAGAGATATTCTCAAGGTACAAAACAACATCGTAAAGTACATTTTAAACGCTTGCTCGATTCGTTTAGCAGTATGAAATAAGTTCTATTCTCAAAGTATTTTACGGGTCAAATAAAGTAAACGGAAAGTTGAAACTGACAGGGATCCGACATAGATTGTGCTTTGGTTACTTTACGACGAATTTGCATATACCGTACTTTGTTTGTTCCAATAAAAAAAAAAAATACTTTAAGATATACTCCACTGACATTAGGTTGAGTGCACACAACATTTCTGTCGCATTTTATAGCAAAATACCCCAATATTTAGGCTAGGAAGAAAATAATTTCTTCCTTTGGAAAGTAGTTTTAATTTTTTCTAACCGAAGAAAAAAATCTTTCAAGGTTCTACCTGATCATCTGAAATAGTTTTGTGGCCATATATGGTAAAGAAAAGCGCCAATTGGTCAGAATTTGTCATACAAGCTGTCGTGAGGGTTGACTGATTTGTATGCACGTTCGGTTGCACCTTTTGTTTGAATTGTAAATAATTGACACCAGCTGATGGAAGACCGTTTTCGCCATGAATATATTGTGTTGAAAAATAAAACCTAAATAATGGGAGATCTAGAAGTAGCTCGGATAATCGAAGCATTATAATGTAAATTTAGTTTTCTCATAAGGCATGACGGCCTTTAAAGTTCTTTTAATGTGGTCACAGAGCGTGCTCATAATTAAAAATTTGACTGGAGTTTTAATTTATCCAACGTATGAATCGATCTTTTTCACCACGCAAGGTGTTCCGTATAGTAGTATTTTTTTTTTCTAAAATGTTTTTCTTCTTTCCATCAGATAATGTTCGAGACGTTTAACTCTCCAGCCATGTATGTAGCTATCCAGGCTGTATTGTCTCTCTACGCCTCTGGTCGAACAACAGGTATCGTCTTTGACAGCGGAGATGGTGTGAGTCACACAGTTCCCATCTACGAGGGTTACGCTCTTCCCCATGCCATCCTTCGTCTCGATTTGGCCGGCAGGGACTTGACCGACTACCTGATGAAGATTCTTACAGAGCGTGGCTACTCATTCACTACCACAGCTGAGCGCGAGATCGTGCGCGACATCAAAGAAAAGCTCTGCTATGTTGCTCTTGATTTTGAGCAAGAAATGCAGACTGCTGCATCCAGCTCTAGCTTGGAGAAGAGCTACGAGCTTCCTGATGGCCAGGTTATCACCATTGGAAACGAGCGATTCCGTGCACCAGAGGCCATGTTCCAACCCTCTTTCCTTGGAATGGAATCTGCAGGCATCCACGAGACCACGTACAATTCCATCATGAAGTGCGATGTAGACATCCGTAAGGATTTGTACGCCAACACAGTGTTGTCTGGTGGCTCCACCATGTTCCCAGGAATTGCTGACAGAATGCAGAAGGAAATCACTGCTCTGGCTCCACCCACGATGAAGATCAAGATCATTGCTCCTCCTGAGCGTAAATACTCTGTGTGGATCGGAGGATCGATCTTGGCGTCACTGTCCACCTTCCAACAGATGTGGATTTCAAAGCAAGAATATGATGAATCTGGTCCCTCAATTGTTCACCGAAAATGCTTCTAAATAAAACGTCGATATTTATTGAGAACAAAACAAGCTAATATTTCAAGAAATTAACAAGACATATATAAGACAGACAGATTAAGGAATTTGTTATTGTAAAAATACAACTCTTGAATTCTTTGTTGTTATCTTGACCAGTATTCTATTTTTGTAGATATGTTCGTGTTGTTTATTTCCTAATAAAGATGAGGAAATATCTGTGACAGTGACTGTTGAAATAACGGAGGTATCGATCCTTCCTTCAAATAAAACAGTTGTCCAATTTCCATCGAGAAAACTGCCCCACTTGTTCTCTTGCGTCAAATCCAATGCCTAATAACAGGTGTTTTGTAATTACTGTAGAGTTAAATTTCTGTCTGCTAAGAATCAAAGGCCAAAGCTCTGAACATAAAAAGAAGGAAACAGTATACTCAAACAATTTAAATCTAAGTTCCTCGTGCATTGTAAATTGATTCCCAGGTCAGTCGAGTTCCCCTTGTGACACCATGAAAACAAAATGTGACAGCTCCAGGGGAGTGACTGGAATACATAACGTGAGACTGGAAACAATTAAACTTGTCTGGATTTTTGCATCGACTGCCAAATGGCTAATAAGAGGATGAAATTGCAATTCAAGAAATTTTCAACTTCACTGGCCTTCAAATTTTGATACCAGACAAGTATGATGCCATCGTAATATATAATCGCAATTCCTAAATGAACATTTTCTCTCCTATTGACTCTCTAAACATCGATTGCAAATGTCGTAACATTCCTTAGAAAGTAGTTTTAAAACAAATTCTGCCTTGGATGCACTTAAGTACTTTTTAACTTTCCATTTATGTAATCATTGTATCAATTATTAATCAAGCACTTAAAGCTCCACAGTGATGAAATGACAACGGAGCCTGTGAAATGTTTTTTTTTCCTTCGATGAAATAAAAAAAGTGAAATTGTAAATCCGCATTCTGTGAATGTAAGAATTTGGTGGCGCGTCTAGTCTTGGTATAAATAATATAGAAATCTATGGACAGCGTAAATAATATAGAAATTCATGGACAGCGTCTAGGTAATACTAGACAGTTTGCGCAATTGAATTTTCTACTTTGAAAACAAAGGAAGGATTATCATTTTTGAAATTCAAAATTCACGATAACCCATAACCGCAGACCACCTGTAGGAGCCAAGCTGAGCTAAAACATGTCTATATTTGGTAATAGAGACTCGCTTGCTTCCGGCGGTTATCATCGGTCGGTATTCCACCGAATTACAAGATCGTTTGAAAAATCTCGAATTCAATTGAAGGTTCGTTAATTCAATTGCCATTAGAATTGAAACGAGTGCAATATTACTGCTTGGGCTTCGATGGTTTTTGCCTTGCGATGAACCATCTCGTAACCTCTCGATTTCCGCTTGATGTCACGAACTTACGTCACGTTTGAAATGAGCTTCATGACTTCGTCCAATCGTGTGACAGAACGGATATCCTTGCATATATAAACCGCACCAAAGCCTACACCCATCACTACACGCTTGTGTCTATTGATCAAGTTGTTTATTGTTTTGAGGTTACATAGTAAACTTTTACTTCTTTTACAAAATGGCTGACGAGGACGTTGCTGCTTTGGTCGTGGACAATGGCTCCGGTATGTGTAAGGCCGGATTTGCAGGAGACGATGCCCCTCGTGCAGTGTTTCCATCCATCGTCGGTCGCCCAAGACACCAGGGTGTAATGGTTGGTATGGGTCAGAAAGACTCATATGTCGGCGATGAAGCTCAGAGCAAGCGAGGTATTCTGACTCTGAAATATCCCATTGAACACGGCATCGTAACCAACTGGGATGACATGGAGAAGGTAAGCTAAATGTTAAATAGTTTCTATCTCAAGTACCCAGTTCGCACCAATCGCTCAACAACGTTTCCTTCTAATTTCAGATCTGGCATCACACCTTCTACAACGAGCTTCGTGTAGCGCCCGAGGAACACCCAGTTCTACTGACCGAGGCTCCTCTCAACCCAAAAGCCAACAGAGAAAAAATGACACAGGTAACATTTACGACAGACGTTAAATTTGTTGCTCTGTTGTCGCGTCCGTGTCTTCCAGCCGGCGCACCCTGTTTCGCTGGGCTAGAAATTTCAAATTTTTTGGATTCCCTTGTTGTTCTAGGTGAAAAGTTTACTATTGTACTAAGCCCTCCGCATGCCACTACCAGCGATCAGATAATTGAACCGTTTTCTTGAATACATCGGTGACACGTAAATTAATCTCGGATTAGGTCTATTGTAATTCTTTCTCGCAAACTAGAAACGGAAATTCAGGTCTAAGAAGGGAACTTGAAGCGAAACAGGGCGAGGTTTGCGAAAATATGAAATGTCGCAGCCGGTGTGAAAAAATGTTGGTAATGCCTTTCGACCAAAGAGATTGTAGGAAAACAGATCGAGGTTCGTTTGTCATTTCTCTGATATTAAGCAAACAATGGTAGTCTCATTCCAAAATGTAAATTTAGTCACCGCTGATGTTGAGTACATGATACATTTCCACATATGGTCACGACGCCACCTCATTGGTCAGGTCCAGCAAGATTACGGACTTTAATCTCGGTCAAGCGTGGCAGTATTTTCGCTCTATTAACGCAAAATATTCAGGAAATTCACATCAAGTGTAGCAATCAAAGAAATTTTTGATTTCATGGCACTACTTTTAACACATGACAGTGCATATTGTTTTTTCGCTTGTGAGAATTTTCAAAACAATTGTGCAAGCCTTGTTTACGACGTGCGAGTCGATTAGAAAATGGATTAATTCGCTTGTTAATAATAGCTTGAAAGCATTATTATATCAGTCTGCCAACATATTGTCATTCTCGACTGACCAGAATTCTCTCTTTTCCCTTCAGATTATGTTCGAGACGTTTAACTCCCCAGCCATGTATGTAGCTATCCAGGCTGTGTTGTCTCTCTATGCCTCTGGTCGAACAACTGGTATCGTCTTTGACAGTGGAGATGGTGTGAGTCACACAGTTCCCATCTACGAAGGTTACGCTCTTCCCCACGCCATCCTTCGTCTCGATTTGGCCGGCAGGGACTTGACTGATTACTTGATGAAGATTCTGACAGAGCGTGGCTACTCCTTCACCACCACAGCTGAGCGCGAGATTGTGCGTGACATCAAAGAGAAGCTCTGTTATGTCGCTCTTGATTTCGAGCAAGAAATGCAGACTGCTGCATCCAGCTCTAGCTTGGAGAAGAGCTACGAGCTTCCTGATGGCCAGGTTATCACCATTGGAAACGAGCGATTCCGTGCACCAGAGGCCATGTTCCAACCCTCTTTTCTTGGAATGGAATCTGCTGGCATCCATGAGACCACATACAACTCTATCATGAAGTGTGATGTGGATATCCGTAAGGATTTGTACGCCAACACAGTGTTGTCTGGTGGCTCCACTATGTTCCCAGGAATTGCCGATAGAATGCAGAAGGAAATCACTGCTCTGGCTCCACCCACGATGAAGATCAAGATCATTGCTCCTCCTGAGCGTAAATACTCTGTGTGGATCGGAGGATCGATCTTGGCGTCACTGTCCACCTTCCAACAGATGTGGATTTCCAAGCAAGAATATGATGAATCTGGTCCCTCAATTGTTCACCGAAAGTGCTTCTAAACAGGAGCACGTGTCGTCTTTCGTGAAGACAAAAGAACGAACAGACTTTGACTGACCCAGAATTGCAATAATATTTCTTAGAAGACTCTTTTCTTTTTTCTATTATATGTACACGTTGTGATAGCTTTTATAAGAATATTTACAATAAAATTAAGGATAAAGGAAAATCTAAAACCTTTTAGAAAAACGATCAGCCCTGTCTAAGCGTAGGAGAGCCCTTGGAGTGATTTATATCTAATTTCTCCTTGCAGTATCGCTGTTGAATCACAAACTCGGTTTATCAGAATAAAGGTGATCGCTACCTCGAGAAGCCCTGAACTGTTAGAAAACAAGAGTCTTTTTGTCAGTACAATAGGAAATGTCTAAAGAACTGTTTGGAGAATACGCAAACTGATGTTTGGGACCAAGGGGGTAAATATATAATTTGGAGATCTTACAGGTAATTGCAAGGATGATTTTTCGGAGAATAAATATAGAGAGGTCTACGTGAACTTGCGGAATTCAGTAATTCATGAGTAGGGGCTACTTGTTTGTCCGGTGAATATCTCGACACAAAGCAGCCCAAAATTACGAAACCTATTGAAGTCTACAGAAATACACGTATGTGGGACGTCGAGGAAAAACGTTCCGATTAGATCCTAGGCACCACCACTGGACCAAACTCCAAAATTACCTGTCTTCTCCACAGCTGTTGATTGGCCTCGTCACGCAGTGGAGTTGGCGCATTGCGTGACGACAGCAAATATCGGCTGCAAAAATACTGCACAAGGTCACTGCCTCTATTCTACGCCAAAAAAAAAAAAAAAAAAAAAAAACTGAAGAACCACGAAATTGGAGTGCTTCAACTTGGCCGCTTACTCAATGGTTAGATGATGAGTTGCGCCCGTTTCCTGGCTTACATGGTTGGTCTAAGGTAGTTGGAAAGCTCTCGTTAAGTCGCGATGAAGAGGTTCAAAGACCTTCCGTCTAAGATAAATTAAGATCGCTCAGGACAACTTAGTATTCTTTGTGGATTTTCTAAGGTCTTAACACGCACTCTCCGTCACGGCTGCGAAGGAGACTGGTGAATACTAGGAAGGAGAGTTTTCTTTGTTATTATTGGAGGCAGAAGGAACAGGGTAATATATGTTACTAAAATTACCGGGCAAAAAACGGCGAGAAAATGTCACACACTTTATATTGATTTAATGCTGTACAAACAAAATAAAACTTTTTTGAATATTTACAAAACGTTGTTTATATCACTGTATCAGAAAAAAAATAAAGTGATTATAGTTAAATTTCTGCGGGTTCAATTTTACAAAATGCCCTGACCGGTCCTGACCGGTTCTGACCGGTTCTTTGTGATCTTGTCGATCCTTGTTGATAGATTCTGCATAATGGCCTGGGTTTGAATCATTCTACCATGGACGTCTTGCCTAGGCACCTGAGAACAACCACGTTAGAAAAAAAGTTAATGAAGTCGTACAGTAGATCAACTTCATTATCTGAGTACGACGCACTCACCCCTCCCCTAACCCCACATTATCCCCTAAATTGTTATCAGCAGACCGTTGTTGGGTTAGGGGAGGGGTGGGTGCATACTGGCTCAGACGTTGACACTGATCTGAAAAATTGAAAAATGTCCACACAGTCCCCCCCCCCCCCCGTATTGACATTTGAGCTAAGGGAATGGTAGTGGGGATGTTCAATCTCAAGTAACGCTGCACGAATGTAAGCGTTGCGTGACCAGGAGAGAAGCAATACGGGACGTGATACAGGTAAATGGTGGTATTCTTGTGCACATAAACTTTTAGTCTCTATTGTTTTTTCCTTCTTAGGTTCACAAACACTAGGAAGACAGTACCTCACGACACAGTGTTAGCTTTTTGACTTGACAAGCATAATTACTAACCTTGTAAAATAAGCCAGAGTTTTTCTCGCTTCCCTGAAAGATAAACAGAGAACAATTATTGATGACGTTCATTAAAAAGCTTTCCAATCGAAATCTGTTATTCAATGCTGGAAAATTGACTGATCAAAACTAAATTTTTCACCCTTTTTCTCACTTTTCAGATAAAACAATGTTATAGTATACTATCTCCTTTAATATCCTTACGTTGCTAGCGCCCCTTCGCCTTTCTCCCGCTCCCTAAGGCTTCGAATAATTCTTGGATCGTTCCACTCCATATAACCGAATGCTCTCACAACCTGAAGTACAGAAGATAGCTTTTTTAACTATAGATAACTGAGTTCTTAAATTAGCGAGATGACAGCCAACACACTGGGCGTTTCGGCACATTTTTGCCTGATAGTCTTAGAAAACTCAGTAACGCATTTCTTAAAGGTCTCCTGTTTTCCCGACAATGCATGTGCGTCGCAAGGATTCAAACATATTTCGAGAAGACTTTGTGAAACAAAAGACACGGAGTACTTTACGTCACCTGTATTCTGACGTAAACACTAGAATCCAGTTCTAATATGTCCAATAAAGCCTTCATTTCTTTCACTCCCTTCATTTCTAGAGTAGCCTGCGGAGTGAAAATATGAATTATTCACGCTTATGGTATGTTGCCAACTTGTGAGGCCAACAATGAGACGCCTCTAAGTGGCGAAACAAAAACAAATGATCAGAATTCAGCTTTGCATTGAGAGCCCTGATAATGAAAGCTTGACCTCCATACGCTAACCTTGGGATACATATTCTCCATACTTCCTTCTATATATATTCTATGGCACTAGCAAGGAGAATTTGTTTAACAATCTTAATTTTCTTTACTCTTATGGCCTCAATGCTTAATTCAGGGCGGAGGGGAGGGGGGGAGGGGAGGGGAGGGAGGGGGAATTTGATGCTAATCACCTTTGGGAGTTGAATGGTTTGTTGCCTTAGAAAACAAGTAATGGTAACGACGACAAAATAGTTGATGATAACGAAAAGAAAGAGACAACGACAACAATAATGATAATGATAATAACAATAACAAACAAAAGATAAACAAAAAAAGGAACAAAAAAGAAATAAATGAATAAATAAATACGACCATAAACGTTATATCGTTTGATGAAATCTTCATTTACATACCAAGGAAATGACCGCACGCCCTCGAACTTCTTCCGTTGGGTCTTCTAGCCGTCTAATTCAAATGCGAAATCAAACTGACGGTTAACAGTAAGCAAAGAGTTTTTGACGGCTCTTTTAGTTGGATATTGAACACCCAAGATCAAGACCAAAACGATCAAAATGGTCAATCACAACAAGCACCCCCACCCTCCCCACCAAAAGAATCTCAGAAGCACCCCCCACCCTCCCCCCAGAGGAATCTCCAAGAGAACCAAACAAAGTGGAGACAAGCAAAATATGGATTCTATTTGGGTAACGACTTCACGTAAAGCGCTCCATTTTAGCTCGTTTCAGGCAGTCAGCATGTGAGGACGACCGAAAAAGCGAGGTGAGCTTGAGAAAAAAACGACAGGGAACTAAGGAAAAAGGGTCACTCCTCTTTTAAACTCCGCCAATTTTCATTGGCACTCTTATTCTTTCGTCTCTACGGTCAGAGAGCCTGACATACGCTACCTATATTATGTGATAGAAAAAAGGTGTGAGAGATAAATTCTAGATTTAAAACGTACCTTAGAACCAGTTGACATGCTCTTTGTCGCAAGTCAAGTGAGCTTAGTGCTTCGGACACTTTCCTTCTCAGTTCCTACAATTCAAAGCGGAATATCAAGAAACAAAACTAAATAGTTTTGACGAATTCAGTGATAGAAAGATTCTAACGATC
Organism: Stylophora pistillata; assembly: GCF_964205215.1. NCBI lineage: Eukaryota > Metazoa > Cnidaria > Anthozoa > Scleractinia > Pocilloporidae > Stylophora > Stylophora pistillata. Next base: position 8,167,170 of record NC_142528.1, on the reverse strand, counting down.
ACTTTACAAAACGCATGATGCACGATCCTCGCAGTAGATAGCGCTATTTAAGCAATAGCGAAAATCAGACCTGAAAAAAAATCAGGCCTGTACGGGATTCGAACCACTGACCTCTAGCGCTATCTACTGCGAGGATCGTGCATCATACGTATCTAATACCGCAGTTCAAAATATATGAACTTCATATATTTCATTGTATCTACTTTACAAAACCTCGTGTTTCGATGCTTCGAGCAGAAAATATTTGCTACTTTGTTTGCACTGAATTTGAATATATGAAAATCATATATGTGCACTGTGGTTTTAAGAAACGTATGACAGCAACCTCGCAGTAAATATATCTTATCAGACGTTTTGTTGTGTAGTATTGCTGAGTATTTTTACGAGTTGTGCCGTATTTTGACAAGCCCATAGGGCGAGTCAAAATACAAACAACGAGTAAAAATATTCAGCGTTACTACACAACAAAACGTCTACTAAGAGATTTATTATCCAAAACACCAAATTGTTATTTCAGTGCGGGCGAATTTCGCGGATATTTCTGGAGTACAAATATCGCGTGATATTTGTACTCGTCTCGCGCGTTATTTGTACGAAGCACAATTGGATAATGACTAACACTACTACATAAATATATCTTATTAACCAAGCGCGAGGGCCGTACTGGGAGAATATCGGTCCGAGGTCTTGACAGTACGGAACGAGCGCAGCGAGGTCCGTACAAAAAAGACCGAGGGCCGATATTCTTCCGGTACGGTCCCGAGCAAGCTTGGTTAATAAGAGATTTATTATACGACTGAAGTTCAAAGGGACACAAGTGCGGTATCATTCGGGACCATTCGGGACAGTGCCCGGTCCAATACTCAGAGAATATTGACCGGCAATAGAGCATTTTGATTGGTTGATTTTAGTTATTGGCCCTCTGACTGCCCGAGTCGTGTAATAAGTAGTGTTCATTACTGCGAGGATCGCCTTCATACATTTGTTTACATTTTAACATAGTGTACCTTGTTAGCATGATCCCAAAGAAGCTTTTCCAGTGTATCAAACACTTCATCCGGACTTTTCACCTTAAAGACGTCTCTTGGTCCTGAAATTGCCGAAATGAAAAAAAATAACAAAATTAAGTAAACAATTGAAAGGCAAACTTCGTGGGGTCGTTCAATGACTGGCAAACAATATACATTGACAATTTTACTATTTTCCGTTTTCCGTAAACGTTGTGCTTAACCTCTAAGTCAACGTCTAAATTACAGTCTGTAGCTTAAAACTCCTTGAATTTGACAAAAGACAAAGTACTTATTAAAGAAAACAAATGAACAAACACAACCTCCACGTACCAATAAAAATGAGTAAATCAGCTGCTTCCATTCTTAGCTGTCAAACAAAGGGGCAAAACAAAGTCAAAATGAACTTTTTTCTGACAATTTTTCCCACTGAATGTCAACAGATGTCTTTATTTTGATTCTAGCTGCATAAGCGTACAAAACTCATGCAACATGCTCTGACAGTCATCTTGTAAACAAATACCCTTTTGTTAAAGCAAACACAAACTCAATCCAAAGACGTATCTTCTCTTGTGCGCTGACCTTCACTACGATTCTTTGATGAACTCGATAGAGTGAAATGGAAAATAACGACACAACCTCACCTTCCAGTTATGAGCTGTGTTCAGTTGTTCTAATAACGCATCCAAGACCAGTTTTTCCGTGCAGTTCATTTGTTTAATCAAAACGTACAATGCCTATGGGAAAACAAAATAATGATATTCGAGAGTTTGATAGTTTTAATAGGCCAATTGCACATTTGTATGGTTTATTCAGTTGTCTGGCCTACTTCATAAACAGCTTTCAATGTTGAGGTTTTGCTCAACTGGCTGAGGCAGTTTCTTCTGGGGGAGGAAAGTATAACCACCATAAACATGTGGTTCTAAGGGTGGGGGAAAGTGACCCTCACTCTTGATACACAAAAATTGATCTTGATAAGTCCCTTACATCAGGTCGTAATAATAGCAAGTATGATAGAGAAATGTAAGAAATATACAACGTTTTTGAAAGACATGTTTCGGCATGCATATGCCATCTTCAGTCAATGAGTAACTGAGTGTGAACAATTATATAGTATACAAGTAGATGAATAAATTATTTACAATATGATGTAATACAGAAGCGGGTACTAATTACAATGTGACACCAAAACATCAAAGGTGTAAACTAGAACGCTAGAAAAGTGTTATAATGCTGTAATTGTTTGTTAAGTTCAGGTTTGATCTTATTTATATAAAAATCTTCTTTTAGTTTTAAATCAATTGAGTTGTTAACAGAATCCAAAATACTAAAACAAGAAGGGGAGTATTTGTTCTTACAAATACTCTTACATCAATTTAGGACACCTCCCCCCCCTCAACCTCGTCCACAAACTACTGAAGTCTAAGCTTGTTTTCAGTTGGTTAAAAATACTGCATCTCTATGTCCCCAGTAGCGACTACCTAATGGTAATAAAATAGTTTTCTTTTTTTCGGGGAGGGGGAGGTGGAGCTGTTGATTTACTTAAAGACTAAATCTTACCTCTCCTTTTTCCTGTGGAGATAATTCAGAAAGTCTGGTGATGAGGTACATCTTTGAGACTGGTTCAACCACACACAGTCGTCCCAGACTCACTGATGCATGAAATGCTAGCTCGGGAGACTGGGTCTTTACGGTGTGTATTAGTAAACTGACCATCTGCTTGAACTCTTGGGTAGTCTGAAATAAAAGGTGATTGCTTTATCAATTCTCCCCTTTTGTGTGCTTCATAATGTTCTGAATTTTTGAAGGAACATTCTTTTGTGCTAGAAAATATATATCCTCAATTTTGGGATCAGTACCAACTAAAAGGCAGAAGAAAGACTAACTGTAGTTACCTTGTCCACAAAAGCTATATCTCTAGCTTTGGTCATTATTGATAATAATTCCAACACAACATCCTTGTTGCCTGGAAAGATAAGTAACATTTTAAATTCAACTGGATCAATTAAACTGAAAAACATGCAAAAAAAAGCTAATAGTACCCCATAGCCCAGTAAAGTTATGAGTGGAGGAAAAATTCCCTCACCAACATTTCATCATCACTTGTGCCCAAAACTTCTCTTGTGAAATGATTTTATTATTCTCTGTTGAAAACCACATTAAGAAATGACAAGTTTTACAGATTTCTCCCCAGAAATGAATCACACTGTTTTTTGTCCTGTTTTGAGTAAAAATTATTGGTGCTTTACATTTTTTAAAGAAATCATAGTAATTACTTAAGTCTTTTCCTAACAATATCCAGGCTTCCATGTTACCCAGTCTTCTTACCTCTCTTGATGTACTCTCTCATCACTGCCATACCATATGGATCCCATGTCCCTAATGTAGAATAAATGAACCATTGTAACAACCATTTAGGTATAGATACAAAAATCCCCTAAAATGGCCTACAAATCTTTCCAGAAATTGTCCTAAAAATGTCTATAAAACTCATTTTTATATCTCTAAAAGTTTTGAAATTTTTCAAAAAACCCTGATTCATCTGAAAATTGTTTTCAAATAGTCACATAATTTGCAACAGATGTGAGATTCCTGCATGGAAGCACCCTAAAACTGATTAAAAATGATAATTTTATTGCTAGACAATTTAAGTGGTCTGTCTCCTCACACATTTCCCTCTCAAACAAACCATAAGGAAAATAAACAGTTGGCAGAGCAAGTTCTAAAAACCATGTAAAATTGATTTTATGCTATTGACTGTATTTTTCTAGACATAACCATCTAAAAAACCTTAAATGTTCTAAAAATCCTGTTTGACTCTAAATATCTGAAAAAAAAAGTCCAAATTTTTGTATCTAGTCTAACAACCATTTTATGTTCACATGCCCACCTGCCTTGGTCTTTAATTATCAATGACTTTTTTTTTAGTAAAAAAAAAAAATATATATATATATATATATATAGAATGTGTGGTAGTCGGAAAAAAACAACTACAGATACATCCCTACAGACCTATTTCGCAGTTGCCCACTCATCAGGGGATTTTAAAATCCCCTGATGAGTGGGCAACCACGAAACAGGTCTGTAGGGATGTATCTGTAGTTGTTTTTTTCCAACTACCACACATTATACCCGCTCTACTATTCGTATCGAGCACTGTTTCACAGACACCAAGCTTAATCCCTCTATATATATATATGCTCGCTAGTTTACTCTAGTTTGAGCACTCTGGCATGGCTTAGACGATACCACAAAGGTTGGGTCGTTTGGGGTGACCGTCTCGGTTCTCCCCCATCCTAGCATTAGCACTGCACTGATGAGGCCCAGAAGGCCGAAACAGTACTGTCTGCAGTTAGATATAGCTCTTTGGCATACAAAGCTTTGCTTTCATGTCCAAATTGAGCACTCTATCTAGGATGAGTCATTGCCGTTGCAATTGCGCATGCTCGCTAGTTTACTCTAGTTTGAGCACTCTGGCATGGCTTAGACGATACCACAAAGGTTGGGTCGTTTGGGGTGACCGTCTCGGTTCTCCCCCATCCTAGCATTAGCACTGCACTGATGAGGCCCAGAAGGCCGAAACAGTACTGTCTGCAGTTAGATATAGCTCTTTGGCATACAAAGCTTTGCTTTCATGTCCAAATTGAGCACTCTATCTAGGATGAGTCATTGCCGTTGCAATTGCGCATGCTCGCTAGTTTACTCTAGTTTGAGCACTCTGGCATGGCTTAGACGATACCACAAAGGTTGGGTCGTTTGGGGTGACCGTCTCGGTTCTCCCCCATCCTAGCATTAGCACTGCACTGATGAGGCCCAGAAGGCCGAAACAGTACTGTCTGCAGTTAGTTATATATATATATATATATATATATATATATCAAGACAAGGTCTAGTACAGGAGATTGAAATTCAAACATTTACTTAAATGTGTCCCAGCAACTAAACAAATATTGTTGTGTCTCAGAGTGTGGCTGTGAAATGTTTATCTCCAGGAAGAAAATAATTAAACTGATGCTGATCTAAAAAAGAAAAAGAAATAATTCACCTAATAAGATTAGTGCCTTGCTTGCTTCATAGCAGACCTTTGGGTCTTTTTGTTGTTTTAACTGAAAAAGAGAATTAGGATATTAATACATACATATATGTAGTCCTTTTGATAGTTTGAGTGCCATATTTTTTATTTTGCTGCATCTGAGTTCTTAAAAATTGGCTCTAAATGACAGTGAAAAGATTTTCAAGAGTCACATAATATATATGGTAAATACTCGAAATAAACATATGATGTTGTTTATTTGCAACTGTTTTTTTACAAAACAACCATGTCACATCAGGCTATGATTTCAAAAAATCTATTAAAGTAGCCTTTTATAAGTGCCCCCTCTGTAGTTTTCAATTTTTATTGAATAATTTGAGAGCTGTTCATTTTAAACACTCATTCAGGGCTCCACACTAACGGTAGCCCACTAGCCACAGACTAGTAGAAATTCAGTTTTGGCTTAGTTGTTTTCAATTCACACTAGCCAGTTTGGCTTGTAAACAGACTGAAATTGTCGTAACATCTAAAAACATCTAAGATGCCACTAGCCACTTGGCTAGTAAGTTAAAAAGTTAGTGTTGAGCCCTGTAATTTGAAACACTCGTAAGATAATTCAAAATAATTCTCCCCATACTATCCATACATTATCCACTAGCAAACAGGTGATGAGAATTAATACCCAAATTTATCAGGTAGAAGTTGTTATAGATTTATCCAAAACCAAATTCTCGTAACTAATTCATTAGGAAATGTGTACTTAAGCTAGAGGAAAGAATGGTGAGAGTGCTCACCTTCCACCAATGTTTCCGGGTTCGAGTCCCGGACCCGGCGTCATAAGTGGATTGAGTTTGTTGGTCCTCTACTCTGCTCTGAGAGGTTTTTCTCCGGGTACACCGGTGTTCCCCTCTCCTCAAAAACCATCATCATTTGAATTTATTTAATTTAGAGTTTATTTAGATTTACACACGACCCCACAAGCTGTTCAGCTTTAAACATTATCATGTCAAAATAAAGGTGTTATTATTATTATTATTATTATTATTATTATTATTATTAATGAACAAGTAGATCTTAAGAGTTATAACAATTTGATCTTAAGAGTAAAAGGGTGAATTGGAAAAATACATACCACTTCAGTCAAGGTATCTATAACACACTTCTCGCGGCACTTGAGCTGGCCAATAGTCTAAATACACATGTAAGAGGATCAAATATTTGTAAAAAGAACCATAATCACATTTAACTTGTAGAGGGATCCAAAGAAAGAATATTTGGAGGTTAAAGAGAGCAACTCAGAGTCAGTAATTCAAGGGGGTTTCTTTTTTATATTGGCCTGAATGGCTATATGTGCCAAACAGGATATGGTTTTCAGGGTCTTGTGTCTCAACCTGCGATGATGAAGGAATGGGACAACCTTGAGTAAATTGTATGCATTTTACAGTGCTTGGGCTGCATATGTGGTAATGACAATAATTTTTCACCTTTAATTATTATGAAAAGTTTTTGTTGCCAATTTTATAGGCAGTGTCATGGTGCGCTAATAATAACAATGTTAAATTTCAGCATCCATGCACTGGCCTTGAATCAAACATGAAGGTTGTGAGTTTAAAAGAAATGATCACCCACAAAAAACCATGATGACTGTTGGGCAAATTCTTCTTGTGAGTACAATAGAAAATGTAAAAAGAATTGTAAGGAATTTACTGTGTGATGGATGTCCTCCCCTGGGGTGGGAATGGGTGGGTTGTTGTCTTGCATTTCATACATGAGCCTCTGACTCGGGCAATATGGGTAACCATGCCCCATGTAAAGACATTATAAACTTTGATTACTATTACAATTACTATTACTAAGGAGAGTATACATACAAAGTTAAGGGTGTAAAGTGTTATTAAGTGAGCATTACCTTTACAGCTTCAGCAGCTATTGTTGAATTTGAAGATAGCACACCTCTTTCACTCAACAAAGTCTACAACAAGATGATTCTTTCATTAATACAACAATTTAAATGTATACTGCTGCAAGGATATTTATATTAGTGGTCATCAATGAAAATTAATTACATATTGGTTAATGAACTAAATAGTCCTTATACCTGAATTCTTTTCCACCTGGGATCATCACCTTCTACAACTAACGACTGTTCTCTCTCCACTGGTGAAAACCCTGTTGAGTCAACCTTAAGATGTCACTTAATGGCAAAAATTATCTACTAGTTATTAATTATCAATTATTGCAAAAGGGAATTCCAGTAGATGTAGACAATCCTGAATGAATTGATGAAAAATAAATATAATTATACTTTTATATTGCCAGAGGAACAAACCAATGAAAACAAAAAGTGCCTATAGTTAAACTCTTCAACTTTTGGACAAGCTTAACAATAACCCTCTCTTTCACAAAGTCAGTTCAATATCTACAAAACATGAGATGGTCAAGAGAATGTACAAACTGAATATCAGAATTATCCCCTGCCACACCCCTCTCGCAACACACAAACAAACGAGACAGAGAATCTGTTTGGGCATCTTTAATAAAAAATGAGAGGCCTCCGGGGGCCCAAGGAGACCCCAAGGGGGGGGGGGGAGGGTGAACAAAACAACTCGAACGAGCGAACGAGCGAAACAAAATGATCATTATAATTACACTGATGTGTCAGTCAGTGACAAGCCGGTAATGGCGTGGAGTCCTGGGACTAATTAAGTTATTCCCTAGGAATTATCAATTATCCCCTGCCACACCCCTCTCGCAACACACAAAAAAACCAGACAGAGAATCTGTTTGGGCATCTTTAATAAAAAACGAGAGGCCTCCGGGGCCCGAGGAGACCCCAAACAGAAAGAAAGAGGCCCAAACAGATTCACAGGGGAGGAAAAGGAGACAAGGAGATAAAACTATCCGCTAGAGAAGAGAGGCTGAAAGTTTCTAAAGAAACTGTGGTGCTGCGTCGGTGGGGGTAACTAGATAATTGGTTATATCAACTAAGTTAAAATAGTAAATTGGCCACCATAATGAATAAAAAAGCTGACATTTCGAGCGTTAGCCCTTCGTCAGAGCGTTAGCCTTTCGCTAGAGAAGAGAATTGACTGATCATCAGGAGCCGGGGGATAAGTTTCTTAGCAGTGAACCCTTTTATTCCCAATATATCATTTCAGTAATTCTTCATACTGAAAGTGACTTCCATACAATTTTTATGATCTTGGTTCAGAGAATTTGGTACTTGATTTTTTTCCTTTATTCTCACCACTTGTCTGCTTGATGTTGTACTGATATTGTAAGGAGAAATTCTGTGTTAATTAACACCATTTCGTGATAAACTACTGTACTATACCTTTCAAAGCCATTACTATTTTCTTCAGCACAGCTGGCCTCCACAAGGATGTGTTGGTAAGATCTCTAAAATTGTTAAAAAAAAACTATTAATATCAACAAAAATGTGCAGATACTATTTCTTTACATGGAAATGCATGAGTTAAAAAAATCTTTTGATAGCTATATCTGTTAACTAGGTTTACTGAAACGCCATTCTCTGGAAATTTAAACTGAAATCTGAAGATCTTTGAGGGTGGGTGGGTGGGTGGAGGTTTTCTTGGATCATGCACCCCTCTACCCACCCACCCTCAAACTTTGCTTTATCCCGGTTTCTCCCATGAACTGTGAAGAGTTAGCGACTCTATGTAGACCGCTGACTGGTATACCGGCCTGACTGAGTACCGGGAACAAGGGAAAAACCGTGATCGAACAGCTATGCTTTGCCATGCTTCCTTGTTAATGTTTTATTATTTTATCTACTTTATGAGCAATTTGTAGGAGAATAAACCTACCATTACTTAATTTGTAAGTACGTTACTGTTATTTACAGCTATATTCTTGTTGTTCTAGTAATTCTAGCTTGTATTTTCTATTGTAGAATCTCTTCTACATTGTTGTTTGAAAATAAAGCTGTAACATCAAGGAGAACTCTTCAAACTGTTATCACTGAAATGGATGCAAAATATCCACAATCAGAAAGAACTAAAAAATGGCAACCCTTAGACATGGTTTGATGTTAATCTGGTTGAAAGATTTCATCAATGTAACTGTGGAATCAGAAAGCTAAACACATTGTGAAACTTACGATTCAACAGCTTGTCTCTCACTTTTAGGACTTTCCTCTTTTCTTGGCAAATAATGTGGCTAAGGGAATAATAAAAATTTTCACAATACACACAATGAAAAAGTTTGTTTTAACACTGATAGATCTAAAGTAACATAACCTACTAACGTATATGTGCACGATCCTTTGCAGTAAAGCACTATTTAAGCAATAGTGAAAATCAGACCTGAAAAAAATTCAGGCCTGTACGGGATTCGAACCACTGACCTCATTCGAATGTACAGGCCTGAATTTTTTTCAGGTCTGATTTTCACTATTGCTTAAATAGTGCTTTACTGCGAAGGATCGTGCACATATACGTTTCATAACCGCAGTTCATATATATGTATTTCATATATATTTGTTGTTTGATTTATCATCTACGGGTTTATGTCGAATTAATTTGATGGCCTGCTCCCAGTTGGCTTGTTAGCTCAATTGGTAGAGCGCTGCACTAGTATCACAGAGGTCAGTGGTTCGAATCCCGTACAGGCCTGAATTTTTTTCAGGTCTGATTTTCACTATTGCTTAAATAGTGCTTTACTGCGAAGGATCGTGCACATATACGTTTCATAACCGCAGTTCATATATATGTATTTCATATATATTTGTTGTTTGATAACCTACTAAGTACCCAAAATCACTTGAAAAAAAAAATATGGTAGAAGTCACAAATTCTATAAATAAAACACTCTTGTATATATGACCTATAGGAGAAATCCCCTCTTTTCAATTTGTTTTGCATTTACTGACCTGCACAATGCTCTGGATTTTTTGTTTTGATTTCACTTTGAAAATTCTTGGCATTCTATAACCTCCTTCAAAATCTTCACACCACGATGAGGAGTGCTGTGGATACAGTTTCTTTGGATTCTGTTACAGTAATAAATGAAGGCAGCAGTGAGAATTTGTAGATGCTAAATGTAGTATGAACTACAACAGGCATTATTCAAAGGCTCGACTCTGAGTTATCTAAATGCATGCACTTCTAGAGTTTAAGTATAAGTACCTGAAGTGAAACCATATAAAAAGTATTTTAATTTCAATTTACCCAGATACACTATTGAGATTCTTTTAGTCTCTAGATCGACTTAGCAAGTGGTTCATATAGCACCACTGAGAGATTATCTGGCATATTTTCACTAGAATAAGGCAACTAACACTTCTCCCCTTTTAATTTACACTCTAATAAAATTATCGGTATATATACACTTTCTTGACATACTGTTCTCTAAACATTTTCTAAGGTGCCGACTAGGAGAATTCATTCAACTATCAAGAGATTCTTTAGTTGGCGATTCAAGGCTGTGGTCTTAAGCAGCACCCAGTGGCCCCTGGCACCTTACTTTTGTTCTTGGGCGACTCGGGAATCTTAGTTTTTTCATAAAAAGCATACTGGTATGCTTAGGCACCCTGGATTTTACAGTTTCAGAGCACTAGGCTCCCTTCACTTTTTCTTAGAGCACAGCCTTGTGATCATTTCTTTTATTCTCTTAACCTCAATGTTTGATATAGGTGTGATGTTGTAAGGAGAAATTAGATGATATGCACCCTTTAGGGCATTAAGAGTTAATGGGATCTTCCTTGTCATTTTCAGTGGCATCAAAATTGGTAGGTAAATATTATCAATCTCAACAAACTCTGGACAAGGAAGAAACTTACACATCTGGCTGTTCTAATAGCTGAAGGCTCATGTATGATGACTGGGTACTTCTCAGTGGAAATTGTACTCTTCTGCCGAGCAATTGGGCTTCCAATATGAGGCAAACTGATATGACTTGCATGTTTTGTTACTGGTGATGGTGAAACCTGTTGAGAGAAATTGATAGAAACCAAAAATATTCAAGTATTCCAATAAAAATATATAATAATATTATATATCAATTGCCTTTTTTTGAAAATGGAATCATATATAATCTAAACTATTCTGTGCTTGATCAGAGAAGCATATACTTTTGTGGATAATATTCTTCATGAGTGTGGAAAGACGATGATTTTCATAGTAATATAATTATAATAATTATTTTAATAATGACAATAACAATAACACTGACAATGATGATAATCATGGTTAACAATTAGTAACCAATGAGGAGGTAAATATCCACCACTTTCACCCACACTGGGGTGAATAGTTTTTTATCTACCACACTGTTGCTGGCTGCTCGGAGGTGAATAATACATACTCTTCACTTCTGAACTAGCCCATCAGCGTGCATTGAAAAGTACTGTTCACTAATAATGAATTTAGCTATTGTTATTATTGACCCCTCGGCAATAAAAGCAGGCTCCCACAGATACCAAAATTAGGGATTTTAAATGGCATTGAACATTTAATTATGTCACTAGTGCAGTGCTCTACCAATTGAGGTAACAAGCCAACTGGGAGCAGGCCGTTAAGTTGATTCGTAATAAACCTGTGATGATAAATCAGATATGATGAATATACGAAGTTCATATATTTTGAACTGCGGTTATAGATACGTATGATGTGCTCTCTACTGTGAGGATTGTGCATCATATGTATCTATAACCGCAGTTCAAAATATATGAACTTCATATATTCATCATATCTGATTTATCATCACGGGGTTATTAAGAATCAACTTAACGGCCTGCTCCCAGTTGGCTAATGTTAGCTCAATTGGTAGAGCGCTACACTAGTATCGCAGAGGTCATTGGTTGGAATCCCGTACAGGCCTGATTTTTTTCAGGTCTGATTTTCGCCAATGCATAAATAGCACTGATCTCTACTGCGAGGATCGTGCATCATACACATGAAATTATTGTTTACCTGCTGTTTTTCCATTGCTGAGCCTCCCTCTACTTCCACTACAAGGTGAAGCATATCTTTCATTAATTAAAAATGCAACAAAGTATTTGAAGTATAGGCAAAGAAAAAATTTTCAGAGAGCAGAAAGGAATTTAATTTAGATCTGACAGAGATTGCCTACAAGTAAAGTGAATTTTGCATAAATGTTGCTGTCAATTAAATAAATATGTAAAACCATACATTCAAGTTTTCCCATCACTGTCTCAATTTTTTGATCTTTCAAAGTTGGGTCTATTGTTGTCTGAGTGGCTTGTCCAATAGCTTCATACATTTTGTGAAGTCTCAACAGTAACTTGTCAAGTGCAATTTTCTGTTGGGAAAAAAATGATTATAACAGTAAATTGTCTGGTGAATCTGTATTTTTAGCTTGACAAATTATTTGCAAGTACAATTTCCATCATCAGCAGGTGGTTTATTCATTCATAACTCTCCATAAACAGAGTTTAGAGTGCAGAGTCAGACATTACCAGCAACTAGTGTCTGCTTTGTTCAGAATTTCATTGTTAAATCTTCTCAAGCAGAACAGTCAATTTTGCGGACCACATCTTCACTTCACCAGACACTTCCTCTTTAACCCTCTGGAGTAATTAGCATCTAATTTATCCAACAGCAGCCCCCCCTGAATCAAGCATTAAGGTCATGAGAATAAAGGAAATGATGGCAAACTCAGGAGCTCTCAAGTGTTTAATTAACAATACACGCCTCGTTGGCTATCTATCATCTCATACCCTTGCAAAATGGTTTCCTAGCTTTCTAGGATTCCTAGGAATTTCCTAGGAATTTCTTAGGAGTCAGCTGAATTTTCCTAAAAACATTTAAGCTCTGCGCCTCGTTGGCTATCTATCATCTCATTAATCCAACGTATGCTTGTGGAATAATTGTTTTATAAAAAATGCTAAATTGAATTAAATATTATTCAATTTTTAGCTCCATTTTAATTTTAAGCTGACATGTAAGCTAGCCATATTTGTAGATTAAGGTATATTGGCTGATATACCATAATGGCTAAGCCAATAAAAAGTCTTGAATTGCATTATCCAGTGATCTAGTTTTTAATAATAACAAATTCACCTTGTAAGTACCATTAACAGGAAATGTATAGAGAATGGTATGGAGAACTTGGATTTTCAATTTGATGTTAGGGGTGTAAAAGGTTAGTTTAAGACCACGCTTGATCAGTGTACTCACATGTACATCAATGACGCTGTTGACTTTCATTGGTTTCTCTTTCCAGGGAAGTTCAGGGTCAAAATTTGGCTTATCTGCAAATCATAGAAAAGTGGAGAGGAAATTATCTTTTAAACCTGGGAGTTATATTTATTTGACAAGAGTAATAGAACCATTGGGGCAAAGTCAGCCCACGAAATTAAGGGAGTAGTTCTGTTAACAGACAATGGCTGATTTTTCCACAATCCAGGCAGAATTCATCAAATGAATACTAAGCTCTCTGTGAATGGAATACATATATTCAACTCACAGACAACACCCATCTGCACCCATCGGGCGCACTGGACGTTAATGGGTTAATTCAGTAGACACTTGATTCTTTAATTTTTTTTCTCCTATTTTTTTTCCTACTCAGTATAATTATCTCTACGATAATTTCTTTACTTTATTATTGTTACAGTACTGGTTTACCTTTTAGAGGACTTCCTGTTAACAGGGTTCGTGCACTTTTTCAGGCCAAAGATTCAAGGACTTTTCAAGGACTTTCCAGGACCCTACTCAGAAATTTCAAGGACTTTTTGTAATGACAATTTTACCTCAAAACCAAGAAAAATGTTTCTGTAAACATCTATGTTTTGGGTTTACCGATGGTGCAAAACAAAAGCAAATATTTTTCGATGTTGTTCAATAAAAAATCAAGGACTTTCAAGGACCCAAAACGAAATTCCAGTACTTTCAAGGCCTTGAAATTGGCCTCCTGAAATTCAAGGGTTTTCAAGGGTTTTCAAGACATGTACGAACCCTGTGTTAATCATTAATTTAAATCTAAATGAAGTTGGCATGTACACTTAAGATAGATAAATAAATAATAAATTAAATTATTTTTTTAATTCTTTGTCTCTGATGATTCTTTGGTTGTCCAGATATCAGCCACTGTCAATATCAATATTAGACCCTTTCAGAACTTCCCATCCTCAGCAGGGGCAGATCCAAGAATTTTTGATAGGGGGAGTCCAAACTTTGGTTCAGAAAGGACTGTTGGACTCTTTTGAGGCAAATTACTTCTCCCCCACATCCCCCACACCCCCTCCCACCAGTCGCTGTTGCACGTTATAATTCCTTGGCCACTTACCGTTTACTTGGATTCATTAATTTAAAAAATCAGCCAGTAAAAAAGTGATATATGATCCTGCAGATGCAAGAATTTCAGTCTCAAAGTTGTAAGCATCAGGTCTGATAGGGGGGGTCTGGACCCCTCGGACCCTCCCCCTGGATCCGCCACTGCTCAGGTAATCATGCAGAGATACTACGTTTTCGTATGTTATAAAATACTGACCTTTTGACAAAAAACTCTCAGGTACTCCCAGCCCGAGGGCATGCCAGGAACGAGCATCAAGACTTTGCATATAATTTGACCATTCAAACTTGTGATGATCTGAGTGCCAGTACTCTGCCACCTTATCATCATCCTCCATGTTTTCACTTTCCTCTTTCCTTGAGACTGCTGTAGAAATTTCCTTCAAGCCTCCAGACTTTACTGGATCAGTTTTGCTTTCTGGTGAATCTTCTGTATCTGCATAGCAACAACAAGAGGATGTAAAGCAGATTCAGAAAAGAAAAGAAAAATAAACGGGCTACAGAAACCACTTTTGAGTTAGTCAAATTATTTACAACATACCGAATGGCATATCAACAATCTCAGACACCTCCACTGCTGGAACCACATCCTTAGCATCAGCTTCAAGTGCTTCTAACTCATTAATGCCCACAGAACTAACCACAGAAACTGATCGTTGATCATCAAAATCTTCGGGTTCTGATTCTGGTTCAGCAGTGGTATCAGATTCTTGATCAGACTGACCCTCCTGTGAAGTTGTTGGAGGAAACATCTGCATCAAATTGTGGAATGATGATTGATTGCTGCCACCTTTTGAGCCATGTGACCTCTTCCTCTGTTTCCTGTTTGGGAAGAGCTCCTTTAAGTATAAGATAACTTCAAAAAATCAAAGGACTTTGTGCATCAACAAACAATTCCTACTTATGCTACTAAACCACTGGTTGCAGTTCAGGTTACCTTTTTTGGGACAAGCTCTTTTCTCTGACAACAGTATTGTCCTTTTCAGTCTGTAAAACTGTGTCAGTTACTATAACTGGATGTTCGTCTTTTTTCTTTTCTTCTAATTTAGTTGTTGAGATTGATCCTAGAAGGTAAAAGATTTGTGTTTGTATAAGATCTTCATGTGCGAATATGAAGGGGAAACTATCCTAAGCTTACAGGTAGGCCCTTCCCAAAACCTGTTATTTTTCACACAACAGATAGCAAGAGAGAGTGGTGCTAATTAAAATTTCATTATATGACAAAATGTGAAGAGTTGCAAGAAAACTGTCACCACCTTTTTAAAACTGGGGCTTTAAGAAAACATATAGTTTAATACACTTGCATTTGTTGTCTCACCTTTAATTTGTTAGAAAACTATAAAATGGTTATGAAAAGAGGATTTCATGATTCAGGGGTTTGTTTCTGGGACACTATAGGGCAGTTACATGACAGTAGTAACAGTGTAAATGTTTTTTCAGGTATGCAAGCATTTAGCTTCCAGGATCTGAGTCTTTTAAGATGGTGAAAATTAATGATCTTCAAAACATTTATAGGATATACCAAGGGCCTTGGAGTCTGTTAGCTGCATTCTAGCAATTTCCTTCACAATAGGTGCTGCCTGTTTGCTGTTCAGTGTAGTACTGGCTGCAGGTCTCCTCTTTTCACTTTCAAGTAGTAGTTGTTGTTGTCCATCTGAGAGTATATTCCACAGCTTTTCAGAAATCTGATCTTTTAATCCTAATTCAGGGGTCTGGTTTGAAAAACATAGTTTTTAATTAATTGTAGTATGTTATCAAAATTCACTCTGACTTAAAGTTCCCATACAGTCCAGCTAAGGAAGGTTTCTGATTATGAATGTACAGTGTAAATTAAACCCTGGACTGTATTTATCTCTTGTCATGGGCTGTTAAACATTATAATGATTATATACTGATAGCAGAATGATGTCAGTCTATTTGGGAAAGTTTAGTACCTTACTTCTCGCCAGCAACAACCTGTTGTACAAATGGCAGTAGCTTTTAGCAGTAAGCAGTACTTTCTCCAATCTGTCTTGAAGCCATTTCACCCTCTTTTTGGCTGCATCAACCTGAGTAAATATTAAACATTATGAATACAAACAAATGATAAGACATTTTAAAATAATCAATCACACCTCAGAGTATGACCACTGCTAGACTTGTTCACAAGTTGCGCTTTTAAGCACGAAGCGCGAGCTGAGCGAGCGAGTGAGCGAGCAATAAAGCGAATGACTTTGAGAAAGTCTATACCGCTGCTACAACGAGGAGAATCGATGTTGAAATCAACTTGCACATGGGAGGAAAGCATTCTCATTAATGTATGATCTCTGCCAGTCCCAACCCTTGGACCTCTAAGAGTGGCTATGGCTAACATCTAAATTCTCCTTACAATATCACCCTGAAACAAAGATTAAGGTTATGAGAACCAAGGAAATGATCACCCAATGGAAACCAACAATATTCAGTTGAAACTTTGTGATCTAGTTTTATCAAGTCACTATATTGTGAGTCAAAATATTAGAATTCTACCATGACTCTGTCATAATTATAATTTGATAATTCTGAGATCTTTGGAATCTTACCCCAGAATTCACTTTTATGGCTCTTTCCAGGTCTAGTCGTGCATGTGCTAGCTCATTCCGAATCTTCATTAAAACCTACAAAGCAATTAAAAAAAAGATTAATACTTCAATCTAGTAGTAACAAATTTCACTCTATTTTAATTTAAAAGAAAAGCTTTCAAAGTGTTGAGGTTCAACTATTTCTTGGTTTAAAGCTTTTTCATAAGCCAATTTCGTATTTTTCTTTTTTTCACAGGTTCTGGTTGGATCCTGTTTACAATAATTGTAATAAATTCAAGAGGAAGAATTAACTCAATGAAACTATGAATGAAAGTTTGAAGCAAGAGAAAATTTTAACCATGACATTTAGCTGGAGACAGAAAGTAATGGTCTTATACAATATTTATTCTCTGACTTTACCTTTAAATTTAATTGACACTATTTTGTAACTACAATTATGCTTTGCAGCAGAGTACCTGAATAACTAAAAGTAGCTCCCCACTTCTGCTGAAAAGCTGCTCCAACTCTTTCTCAGTCTTTTGATGGTCATCCTGTCAAAGAAATTGAAGGTGATTAAAAATCTGAAAATGCAATAAGAAAGTGATAAAATTTATTACACATCAGGATAATTTGTCACAAAGTAAAAATTCAGCATACTGAAACAGACTACAAAAGGTAATAATTGAAGGAAAAATAACATTTATAGCTGTAGTGAGTGGGTACCAGATGGATCTACAGGTTTCCATTGTGGCTAACTATAGTTCCAAGATTGAACCCCCACCCCTCCCCTCCCCTCCCCTCCCCTTCCTTCCTTCTTTATGCATGGCAAATCTCAACAACCAAGCAATGACCACTCATATTTTAGGCACTCTGCAACATTAATTAGGTCAAGGCATGGAAAAAGGATAAAAGGGATGGGTGGGGTAGGGGAAGTAACTGTACTGCAAGATTAAAAAAAAAAAAAAAAAAAAAAAATTGGCAAGATCTACCACTGAAAACCATTCTCTGACCAAACTACCAAACCAAATAAGAAATTTCTAACACGCCCAGAGCAGCTAATAAGATTCCAAAAATTGACATCGCTCTCAAGTTTGAATTATAGCAATTAAATTACAAGTTGTAGCTCCTTACACCTGGATGTATGTAAAATTATGTAGAATCCCTGGTTAACTTAAAGGGTTTTATGACCCCCCTTGCTCTGAAACCAATTATGGGATTCCCCTCTGAGCATATGATCACAAGCAAATGTTACGTTATTTTGGATCTTACCTCTGCGGAAGCTTTTTCAAGGTTTTGTAAGGTTTTCTGTAGAGCATTCTGAGTTTCTCTCATGATTACAAGCTTTAAGTAGAAAAAAAAAAATTAAAAAATCAAGTGCACCCCCACAAAGTAATCAATACGCTTATTTCTATAGTATTTTAAAGAAAGAGCCCTACAGGTATGACTTAAGTGGCAATTTTGACATTTTGGTCCTTCCTCTTGAAAATACCTTCGTGCCAACTTCGTTTGTTTTGACTGAAAGGATTTTGTGACGGGTTCCTAATTTACCATTAACTTCATTAAATGTCATCTAAATAATTTATTGGTTTCTAAAATCATCGATACGAGACTTAACGAATATAATTCATCCAAAGAAAAACTCGTTTAAATCAAAACTGCATATACCTGTTCCTCGATCAAAGCCTCTGATCTCTTGTTCCTTTCTCTGATCGGACGAAGCCCGATCACAGGTTTGTTTTCCGATGACCTGAACTGATCTGCCCTTGGAGCTGACATGATGATACATTAACTAATAAAGTGTCTAAATCCGAAAAAGGTGATCGATTTTGCATTAATCTACAAATTCAAGGTGAAAAAGAAAATTTCTTCAGCAAAGCAAAAGTGCAAAAATGAAAACAAGTCTCCTTCAGTCATTTTGCGCCGTTTCCATGGCTCCACAGGTTGCCTGGTGCCTACTTGACCTGGTTACACAGCTATTCTCACATGTCTGAAAGTTTCAAAATGGCGACCGTCGAAGACGAAATTAATAAAGATGGGGAAGACGTTACTTTCAAATCGCTGGTAACGAGGTGTAATAATTACACATTTTACAGCATCTTAAATGAAGCTTAGTAATTTGGCCTTTGATGTTTTCATCAGGGAATTGTCGATGTTTTGTGTGAAGCTTGCCAACAGCTGGGATGGAAGTCACCCACAAAGATACAAAGAGAAGCTATTCCAGTTGCTTTACAGGGTAATGATCTGTAAAATTTTCCAATATTTCAAGAATATTTTATTTGGTGCAGATTGCTTATAAAAGATAGGCAATTCAGAATCGAATTTTCTTGTTTCGTTATCAATCCCAGTCGAGGATCTTCGAATTTGAATTCTTCTCTTAATGGCCTTTTTGTTTAACACTTGAACTCCCAGAATTGATTAATATGTGACCTCTCCAGGAAGTGAGAATAATCAAACTTTTCAGGCAAAAATTTTTATCTTGATCTTACACCAAATTCTTGTATTTGATTTACAAGGAAATATTTGTCAGCTAGCTAGAGGGGTGAAGTAGCAATATGGATTAAACACCTTACGTTGATGGCCTGTGTTAGTAGAGAGGAAACAACATAACTGTTTGATATTGAGAAAGGGACACACCTTGGGGGTATGACGTAATGTATTCCATAAGGTAAAACAGCATGCACTTGTTCCTCTGGCCACACAGTTGAAAGTGTCGACTTGATCAATTTTACTTGCACTGAAAAAACTGGCAGGGATTTAAAAGCAATTTCCATTCTTAATACTTTAAAAATGCTTTGAATTCTCTTATACTCTTTTTCGCAGGCAACGATATTATTGGTTTAGCAGAAACAGGCTCTGGAAAGACAGGAGCATTTGCTCTTCCAGTTCTTCAGAAATTACTTGAAAATCCACAGAGATTGTATGCCCTTATTCTAACACCAACAAGGTTTGATTGATTGATATTTCTCAAATCCTATTTATTTTCTGACTTCATATGCTTTGGTGAATCTACTTTTTTAAAGTTTATTTATAATTATTGTAAGTGAAGTAATGTGAAGGGAATTTTCAAGGGTATGCTCTTGGTTTTCATGTTTTTTTGTGTTTCAATCAGTGATAACAGAATTTTACTTGATGGTTATTTTATAAATATTGTATTGCTTTAATTTGTGAATAGAATAAGAAAATGGTAAATTTTGTAAACACAATAAGAAAGATGATAATGAGCCTTGCTCACCTTAGAGTCTCTGTGGCTCCGTGGTAGAGCATCAGTGCATGGAATCTGAAGGTCTGAAGCTTGATTCTTCATGGAGACTCAGAAATTTTTTCTCTTTCTCTATTTGTTTGTTTGTTTTTTTTTATATGAATTCAGAGAACTGGCATTTCAAATTTCTGAACAGTTTGAAGCATTAGGAGCAACTATTGGAGTGAAGTGTGGTGAGCTTTTGCAATTTATTATCTAGGACTGCATTGATTTTGCTTAACATTGCTCTGTGACTGGTCAAAAAAAACTTGTGCCACTTTCTTAACCAATTAGATACAGAACTAAAACCAAGCATGACTTCGTTGGCCACCAGAGTTTTCCTGCTGTTTGGGCAATTTTTTAATTGCCCCATTGCTAAAAGATTTTTCAGTTTCCCAGGGTACCCTTCTATAACAGCTTCAGCAGATGGGTTTACCTCAGTTAAATATATTATTATTATATTTGTTATTTTATTGTTATTATTATTATTATTATTATCATTATCATTACTTAGTTTTAGTTTGAGTTCTTATTGGTTTGTAAAGGTTTTTCCTTTCTTCGGACTGGTTGTTGTTATAACTCTGGTTTTGGTTTTGGAACACTCAATCGAAAAGGGCTTTTATATTTGAGCTAATTACCACATGGTTTTTGAGTATTTGATATCAGCAAGGTGTGACTAAATTACATATTATAATTCTCTGCAGCTGTGATAGTTGGTGGAATTGATATGATGTCACAAGCTCTCATGTTGGCAAAAAAGCCACATATTATTATAGGTAATAAAAAAGTGCCTTCTTTGTAACTACATTTTTGTCAGTAACTACTTGAAATGCATGTCTACACCAAATCAAAATATGGAGTCCAATTTGAATTGCCATTGTTCTGGACTCACTAGCCTCTCGCACATGTGACAATCCTTTTCTATTTCCATGTGAAGTTGAGGCTAGTGAGTCCAGAACAATGGCAATTCAAATTGGATGCCATACTTCGATTTGGTGTATATCAGGGTTCATATGGGCCCAGGAAAACCTGGAAAGTCCTGAAATTTTATTTTGTCATTTTTGTGAATTTAGAATTTGCATTCTAAGAAATGTATGTAGCCTGTCAGGAGAACTGATTTTTAAATCTTCGAATGAAAGGGTTTAAGGTGAAATTTGAAGTCCTGGAAAAATCAGTCTGAGTCTGGGAAAAGTCTAGGAGAAATCCTTAAAATTTGTGTGTGAAAAAGGGTATGAATCCTGGTATATTAATTGAAACTCTTCAAGTCGCTGATTTATCAAAGGGTGATGTCTAAAGCTGTAAGATTGTCCAAAGATTAATAGTTGGTTGTGAAGCAAACTTTTAAGGGTAACTGTGAAATTTGAGGATGTTCTTTTAGCCAGAAGATGTTGAAATTAGCTGTCAGCAGTAATTCTATTATTGTCAAAAAATCATTTGGTTTTCTTAAATTTTAAACATGTAAAAGGATTGCTGTACCAGTTTGAACATTTATTTCACTTGTCATGCATAAAATAAGGGAGAATACTCCATTATGTTTTAGAATACCAGAAAACCAAAACTGCTGTTTTTTATTTGTTTTTAATTGTTACCTCAAAAGATAAATTGTCCTACCAGATTTGACAGAAAATAGTGAATGAGTTAAAACCAGAGATCTATAATGTACAATTATTTTTTATTAATTTTTTCATCTACACTCTGTACCTGTTATAAGTTGCTCTTGTTGTTTGTGACATTTATTTCCTCTGGGAGGAAGTAGACTCTGACAAATTTCTATTTTTTAGCCTCACCAGGAAGGCTTATTGATCACCTAGAAAACACAAAAGGATTTAACTTAAGAACTCTGAAATATCTGGTAGGTGATTATCGTTGTTTATTACAACTGCTCCAGTGATTATAGAGATGCTTGCACTCTGACTGGTCGAGGATTACGTTCTATCTTGCCATGATCACCTTGTGCAAGGTGAATACAGTGAAAGTACTAAATTTCAAAATAGCTGCCTTGCATTTTTGTCAGTGTTACCAGAGAACCAATAAACAAAATAACGAAAATTCAATTCCGTAGAGCACAAAAGGTGCTAATAAGTTTGGTGTAACACTTCTCAAAAGAAGGATACAAAGTTTTTGTGGATTAACCTGTTAATTTCAAGTAGAAACTGGCTCTTTATTTTGATGTGACCAATGGAAACAATTGAAACAGAAAGGTTTCAGCGTCAAAACAAATATTTACATCAGAAGTCAAAAGCACCAAAGCCATTATATTTATTTATAACAATTATTTACTTCAGGCTCAGTGAATATTGTTGAACAATCCCCTTGCTTTGCCTTATTCAATCTCAACATATTTAACTTAAGCTAACTCCAGTTACTTTTGATACAAGTTTACCCCCACCCACAATGTTTTTCCTAATCTCCTTACCTAAAAGGGTCTACAATTAATTGGGACACAAATTTTAAAAGGTGATCTTTGCTAATTCTCTCTTTTGTATTTATAGATAATGGATGAAGCTGATAGGATATTAAATCTTGATTTTGAAAAAGAGGTTTGTAAAAGAAATGATAGAAAAGGAATTAGTCCGGTTGTGCAACAACTGTGTCATTATCTTTGTTAATACAACCTTTTGTAGGCTCTTGGATTGGAACAGAAACTGGCCTTGGAATCTGTATTTCTTTACATTTATTGGTTTTTTGACATGTGGTAATGCATGTTGTTGCTTGTTTTGTCCCTATTAAAATAATACACTTTATTCAAGAGGGTAGCACTGAACAGTTACTGAAACTAGTAAACTTGTGGTCCTCTAATTAATTTTATTTAAGTCAGTTAAAATATTGAACGAGGTTATTGCTTTCAGTAAAGCTATATTGCTTTCTTCTTTACGTATTGTTGACATGAAGAAATTAGAGAAAAAATTGATTTTACAATAGCCCATTTCTGAATTACCCTTGGCCTCATTTTCAAAACGAGTCCTGGTGCTCATCCTTTCATATGATAATAAGTTTTCATTCACATGCAAATTGAACTCATTTTCACAAGAATGGTTGAGCACCAGACCTCGTTTTGAAAAGAGGCCAAGGGTAATTCGGAAATGGGCTATTGATATTCCTAGGCTGTGCTCTAGGGAAAATTGAAGGCAGCCCAGTGCTCTGATAATGTGAAATCCAGGGTGCCTAGCATCTTCTATTAATTTAAAAGAACTAAGATTCCCCAGTCACCCATGCGCAAAAGTAAGGTGGCGAGGGACCACTGGGCACTGTTGGACCATAGCCCTGATATTAGCGACCTTAAGCAAATAAAACATGGCGATGACAACAAGGATGTAGCAAAACAAACAACATGCATGTTAAAACTTTGTACATTCCCTACCCATCCTTAGAAAACAAAGTGAAAACACTAAGACTCGGTGATTTGAGAACAGAAGTATTGATAGCAAATTATTTAAGTTTCCTTTTGGAACTCATTGCTAATCACATACCTTAAACATATCCAGCAATTTGCAAAATTCTTACTAAAAATAATGTGACTCCACTTTTTTAATCACCAATTCCCTTGGCATTGCCATCTTGACTGTGTAAGGTGCCTAATGGGTCTGAGAAGAGGAAATTGATATTAAGTTGAACAAAGAGTCTCACATTTGCTGAACTTTAGGTGGACAAGATATTGAAGATAATTCCCAGAGAGAGAAGAACTTATTTATACTCTGCAACTATGACAAAAAAGGTGACAGATATTCTTTATTTATAGTAATAAAATAGTAATAGTTACCTGTGAAAAGTATATTAATAATTGTGACTAAAGAGTTTTGTAATCAGCTGTCATTTTCTTTGGAACACTGTACAATCTGGTTTTTTTTTTTTATTATTATTTTGGAAGGGAGTAGATTGAAAAAAGAGGAGAAAAAAGATAATTTCAAACTGAAGTACTGTTGTATTTAATTGAGGTAGAATTTCTTTTGTTTTTCTGCAACTGTAACAGTAATGTTTAATGGGAAAATTACATTGGTACAGCCTGAAAAGCATTATGTTATTAGGCACGTTCTGCTTACTGCAGTTTATAAATCTGATTCACTTGAATTTTGTCACAGGTTCAAAAGCTTCAAAGAGCTTCTTTACAAAGTCCAGTCAAAGTTGAAGTTGCAACAAAGTGAGTGTTGTTCATACCTGTTTGGTGCACTCTGTTTGTTTACAAAGTAGCTATTATCAAGTAGCGTTGTGGACACTAAATGTACTATTGATAGCTTCAGATAACAGAATTTCCTTCTCATTTAAGATATACCACTGTGGACAAGTTACAACAGAGTTATTTGTTTATACCAAACAAATTTAAGGTAAGGAATATGCCTCTGGTGCCATTGATGAATCCACTTTGGACAAGGATCTGTGATGAGGTGCCATTGATTCCTTCAACACTTTGACCCCCATGAGAGAGCAGCTCATAATTTCTCCAGCGTACTCCTTTGTCACCTAATCTGATTCTTATTGAGGACACTGACAATTTTTGTGAGATTAATGCTGAAATGCTCATTTGTTCCAAATATTCTGCTACCTGATAATTCTTCTTCCTACTGTTAGTCCTGTTCGTCTTTGAAGGTGTGATTCCTTTTTTTTTTTTTTTTTTTTTTTTTTCCCATAGGACTGTTATCTTGTATCTGTCCTCAATGAACTGGCTGGAAACAGTTTCATGGTGTTTTGCGGCACATGTAACAATGTGCAAAGGTAAGTAACCTTTTGACCTCTAAGAGTGATGGGAATCTAATTTCTCCTTACAATATATTGCTAGATTAACATTATCAGAACAAAGGAAATGATCGTCAACTAAAAAAGAAGCTCTTGATCGTTAAACAAATATTATTCTGTAGAGAGAACAGTATGGAAAAGTTGGATTCTGTTGTTAAAATGCCAAACTGTTTAAATGCCCAAACTCTTGTCTAATACAGACATCCATTATTGGATTTTTTATTTTTTTAAGGGTGACACTGATGCTGAGAAATCTTGGTCTCCAGGCGGTGCCTCTTCATGGACAAATGACTCAGGTATCAAAGACAGTAACTGTATTCTAACAATAAGAATATTAAATGTGCAGATTTCAAACTGAGAGTTTGAAATCTACAATGGTGTAATAGGAAGCTGTGGCTAGGAAAGGTGCCTTAGCCCTTCATCTCCCAAAATCTGATTATTTTTAATTCTCTCCTGTGGCTGCTACACATTTCCTTGTTAATTAGTGACAAGAATTTGGTGTTAGATCGAGATAATAATTTTTACCTTATTATTTTGAGTATTCTCATTACTTTTTTTCTGGATAATGTATGGAAATTACCGGGAGAAGTTAAATGTTAATCACCTCTGGGAGTTAAAGGGTTAAGGCTAAACAGACGGCAGTAAGATGTGTTATAGGCAGTGGTATAATGTAGTTGTGTAAGCAAGCACACGATTGTAAGCCAGTACACTGTTGTAAAAACCCCCCCTTCTGGGGATGAATGAGGTTGTTTCTATGAATAGTTCTATGAATAGTTTAATGAATAGCTTCTATGAATAGTTTAATGCGTTTACCGGTATTTGTTAACAGAGATCGGGTGACTGAAGCTCAGAAGTATTTTGTTTTTCCATTTTTTAGTCAAAAAGACTTGGTGCCTTGAACAAGTTCAAGTCTAAAGACCGTTCAATACTGATCGCCACAGATGTCGCCAGCAGGGGTCTGGACATTCCACATGTGGACGTTGTCGTTAATTTTGATATACCAACTCATTCTAAGGTACAAATGTATGGAAATAGTAGCCTCTTTCACTTGCCTTTAAAACATGCTTAGAATTTTGTCCGCGATATTCTCTGTTTCGAGAGGCAAACGGTTTCTAGGGAAAACTCTTGAGTAGCAAATAATGTCCAAGGACAAAACCCTTTATAAAGCTAAGTGGAGGCTGTCATATCTATTAGTAGGAAACAACTTGTTGAATGGGGCCGCGTTAAAACCAGTTCAGCTTTTAACCCGTTTGGTCAACTTCCATGAGCGATCAAGACTGAATTTACCCTTAGAACATCCATACAATATCAAGCAAACAAGTGATGATAATAATAATAATGATAATAATAATAATAATAATAATAATAATAATAATAATAATTACAATAATAATGATAAAATGTACATCAATTAGGGGATTATTAGTTGGCTTAAAACCAAAATTTCCGATCCAATATTATAAGAATTGTTTGGCAGACAGTAAGGAGAATTACTATGATGAGATCTTGGTAATCGGAGGGTTATAATGTCACATCTCCAGCAAATTTAAGAGAATAATTTACGACAATCACTGGGAAAGTTGAAATATCAAACTTAGTGCAGCCATCTCCCTGTGATTGTTTCGTATCGTATCTACCCATTCCCGGCAAGGTACCGTACATTTGTTTCTGGAAGTTCTTGCTAACTATCATGTCAAGTTGATAACAAGGCTCTTACTCTCATTCATTCATATTCTTTTTCTTTAGGATTATATTCACCGAGTTGGACGAACAGCCAGAGCTGGTCGGTCTGGACGCGCTATCACGTTCGTCACTCAGTAAGTTAGTCCTCAATTTCCTTTAATCCTCGCGAATGGATGGAATTGTTTCTATGTATCTCGAACTGTATAGATAGAGTGTCGTAACAAAGTGCAATGTAAGCTACCAAGGGTTAGTATTCCTATAAAAATGTAACGGACGAGGAAACGTGAGCTTTTTCTTTTTTTTTCCTTTTTTTTTTTTAGTTGTTTTATCTTCCCTTCTCTTTCCACTCCATGATTTAATGGAGAGCTAAGAAGTCCTTGTTTTATTTACAGGTATGACGTGGAATTATATCAACGAATCGAGCAGCTTATAGGCAAAAAACTACCTCTCTATCCGACAGTGGAAGAGGAAGTCATGTTACTGATGGAACGAGTTACGGAGGCACAGAGATACGCTAAGATGGTAAGATTTCCCTCACATTCGTCTCCATACATTCAAGCGTGTTTGTATGTAACATGTATGTACAGTTTAACGAGTAGGTTCCATTTTGCTGTTCGGCTGTGCCGTAAAAGAACACGGGTGACATCAAAATTTGGTAAGAATAAAGAGTGTGTTGGCTGAACACTAATGGCCGGTTATTTAAACAAAGTTTAGCCGTTGTTTAACAAATCCGCGTTTTAAGCCATCCTTAATTTAGCCGAACCTATTACCTGAACATTTATTTTTGGGAACACCGTCAAGAGAGCCTAAAGCTAATAGTGGAAGGACCTTCAATTCATTAAATTAAATTAAATTAATCCCTGAGGCCCCTCTGCTTGCGTGGAACAGCGGTTTGGGTTAGGCCTCTTGTAAATAACCGGCCTTGAATTTCACCCTTCGTAGGGGTTGCTCATTGCAGTCCCAGAGTCAGTGGACCCTTGGCATATCTTGTGCACCTCCTCCTGGATCTCGTTTTTCTCTGAGTAACTTTGATTCTTCCTATTCTCATTTAGGAGCTCCGAGAGTTACAAGAGAAAAAGAAGAGGCCCTTGGAGGAAAGAGAAGACAGTCAGGAGATCAGAATGCCGAGCAAGAAAAAGAAATTTGCTGCTGGCAAGAAAAAGGGAAAGAAATTTAAATAAACAATATTACATATAACGTATTTCATCGCGCAGGGCTCCTTTGCATTGAGAGTGCCGCCTTGCATCCATCCATTTTTCAAAATCGCAAAATTGTGGCATTGAAGCAGTGGAATCGCGATGTTATTGTTTGAGAACATTCGACGAACGAATTTCTATCAAAACGTTGCGTGAGCCATTTAAGCATCATCGTAAACTGCCACACCAACGTTGCATGATTTGTGAAATTTAATGACTTGAAATCACAACAGTTTCAACAGTAATAGTCGTGGATATGTACATAGAATTCCTAGCATTTATATACATTTGAAATTTTTTACTGTTTGTCGCAGATATGCTTTTTTTTTTTATGATACTACCCTTCAGTTATACCAAAGCTTCTTCAAACTGTTTTTTTTTTCAAATCCATTAAATTCTCATTCCGATAGAAAAACGTGTTAGCGTTAATCTTTCCCGAGTGCTGTCACTGTCACAGGAACCGTGACCCTCTTGCTTTGCTATTTCTAGTATTTCTCTACCAGTGTCCCGGATATTGAAAAGTGTAAGAGATCCAAAATCCAATTAATCCATTTGTTCGTTCGTTAATTCATCTACGTAGTTATTTTATTCGCCTCAAACTCCTTCATAACTGCACTCCTACTGATTTTTGGCATGGATGTAAAAATCGGTTACAAAGCTAGGTCTGTTTAAGAGAGCAAGGAATAAATCAATCAAAATTAACTTCGTAGTGTGGTTATTTTCTTCTCTTTCACGCTAAATTCTTTTATCGCCTATTCCATCTTTTGCTTTCTTCCAGGCGTTTGATTAGTAAACAGCGAGTTTGTTTCGCTCCACTCTGTCGATCCCATCGCGCATTTATTAAATGAGCAAACGCCTGCAACAAGCAACTCTAATCTTTAGGACAAAGTTCTCATTAGCTCCCCCTGGACAGCAATGTTAAGAGGCCTCTACTCTCTTGAGACAATCATGTCTCCATGGTGACGATGTAACTTGCTCATCCTTTACATCCACAAAATGGTTTAGCGTTTTGTGTGGGTTCATGTAATCCAAACTGGTGGGAAGGTACTGAATTTTCTACAAAACACCAAAGAAAGCTCTCATCAAAACACTTTTCACCATTACCTCCTCAACAACTTACCAAACCGCGTCTGGAAAGGGAATTAAAGGACTGCCGGGGTGCTTACTGCAATCATTTAGTGAACTCAACCAAGAATAGTTTCGGAACTTATTCAGTCCGTGAAAAGAAAACAGGTGCATGAGGATAAGAGCATAAGTAATCGTGTCTATTGTAACTGAAATTGTTTCCAAACCCAATTATGTTTACACAGGAACCGAATTACCGCAAATCAGTTCTAGATTACCGTGCAGTTATGTCCTGTAAGGTTACCTTAATTTGTTTTCCTGAAAAAAGCCGTTTTTTTTTGCAGCAAAATATTCAATCAACGGAAGACGGAATGCGTCCGTTAATGAAAACTTGGCCTTATTTTCTGAATCTTCTTAATTTTTTCACCTGTTGGTATTTTCTTCAGCAAGTCCTTTGCTATCATCGAGAAGAGTTCGGCTGGTAAACATGAAAAATAAAATCCATCGAACAGTTTGACCATCAGTCAATGAAGCGATAAATCTATTTGTTAATCAATCCATGAATTAGCTTACAAGCAGTCCCTCCTTTTCGACGAAGTCCGTCGCATCGGCGCCACTCCAAGAATTCTCCGCAGCGTGCCAACATCAATTTTTTTTCCTATTTATTTTTTCCTCGCACGACGAACTTAGCCGAAAAGGAGGGACT
This sequence comes from Stylophora pistillata, assembly GCF_964205215.1. Classification (NCBI taxonomy): domain Eukaryota; kingdom Metazoa; phylum Cnidaria; class Anthozoa; order Scleractinia; family Pocilloporidae; genus Stylophora; species Stylophora pistillata. The sequence goes on along the minus strand of NC_142528.1, from coordinate 8,137,696 downwards.
TCTCGTAGTCTATCAATAAATCACATCAGAAATCAATATATCATTCAGTTAATCGATTTATAAATCAATCAATCTATCAATTAATTAGTGTACAACAAGTATTTCGTTATGTACTTACTGACGTTTTCTCCCGTTTTACTTGACGTCGCGATTACTTTCCTTGCATTGATTTCTGGGAAGATTGGGTAAGTGTCAGAGGTAATGAAAGTAAATCGGTGGAAATATGACGAGTAAAACCCAGAAGAACAGAATAATACCCAGACCCCTGACTTCTTCTGGTCCACTGTAACTCAAATAAATAAAGAATCTGGCCGATGTATATGTTGTAGTTTAATTTTATCCTTGGTTCAAATTTTATTTTCCTTTCTTTCAAGCTCATTATCATACATTAACATGACCGAGAACAAAGGAAAATAAAATTTGAACCAAGGATAAAATTGAACTACAACATATACGTAATAATAAGTCTTTCGTTGTTAAGTTAAGCCAAGAATCGCAAATTATTTTTTAACCAGAGACGAAGATTTCACCAATCTAGATTGCAAGGGAATTAAAAGCTCAAAAACTCACTTTGGGCGTAATCCTCTGCCTCGTCCCTGGTAACTTCTCTATTTCTGCCGCCGAAACTTACCAAGTCACACTTTGTTCCGCACAGATAAAGCCCACAACTCTACAACAACAATATCACAGTTGGTCATACACGGGTTCTTAGTCTCCATGTTCCTCCGTCCGACCATCCACCAGTCCAGAATAACGCGTCAAGGAAGTGCAACGTTGCCAAGAATGACTTTATTTTACAATTCATTCAAATTTGTTAACGAAGAACACTACAAGACCGTAGAACAAAGAACTTAACAAATAGATCCTTGCATTTCCTTGCTGTATTGAATGTCCTTTGTGTTCAAACTTCCTTGTTTTTCATTTTTAGCCGTTATTTTCGGTTTCGCGAGGGGAATTGGAGGATAAGGTGGTACTCACATACCTCGTTATTTTGGCGAACTTCTGTTGCGTAAAACTTGGCTTTTTCAAAGCTAGAGTAGTCGCATACATCTAGAACATGTGCAAACGATAATAAACACACGGATGCTGATTAGCTGGGCCTTAAGAACTGGACAAGTGTAGAGAGTCAGTGAGAAATCTATGTAATATTTACCATCGTAATAACCTTAAGTAAACAAAAGTGCGTTTACCGTAGCAAATGATGGCAGCTTCAGCTCCACGATAGTATAACGTAGTCATTGATTCGAACCGCTCTGAGCCTGCGGTGTCCTAAATAAAGACGGAAGAGTGAATGGAAAATGCTATGTAGTTTTAGTATCCTATCTTGTCAGTAACATATATATAGCTATATTAGTGTATTTATAATGTTATTAATTGGTTGATTAATTAATTAATTAATTAGTTAACCTTATATTTTACTTTTTATCTCTGAACTTTTATTGTAACTTTTTAGTATTATATTTCATTTATTTTCTACTCGATTCATTAGCTATCTAAGCTAGGTGCCTGACAAGCTCCATAAATTTCGAGTATATATAAATGAATCTACAAATCTACAATGTTGTCTATTGATTCTTACGTAATTGAGAGGGCATTGAAGGCTATTAGAAAATGAAAAAGTGGCTTGAAGAACTCTCAGATAAACCGAAATATCACAGAAACCAAAGCTATTAAATGAGAGTTTACGTGAGTATGTAGGAGCCCCTGATACATGTATGTCACCCAAACCTATGAGACGACGACGAGGGCAACTGAAAACTCTCAAATATCCATACAGATCAACTCCCTGTCGCCAGATAGGACGGTTCCAACGGTTTGCGTTGGAAGTCTAGGCAAACCCATGCTTTGTTTGCTTGGCATTAATCTCTGAGGTTTTTAACATTATATTTATTTAACACCTAACTTTTCCATGCGTTTCCTAACCGACTGGTGGAATAAAAGTCATAAAAGCGACTTATCCAGTAAGGCCTGTTAGGTAGAAAGTGGAAACAAGAGTTCCACGGCCACATTAATTGCTTTTGGTGACACTGTTGCCAAAGTAATCACGGAGATGACTTTTTGTACCTCAGCGAGATTAATTTAACCAACGTAAACCAAAATAAGAAGTTTCTTGTGGGTCCAAAGCAAGGTCAGTAGACAAACAAAGCTCATCCACTAATTGAAGTTAGAAGAGACAGTCAAATTTGGAAACTCATCACGATAGCTTCACGTACACAAACAAGTTTGGACTTTGAATTCAAATGGTAAATAAATGTTACATAATGATATTAAGCGAATGACTAAATCATACTTAACTAAGCGTGCCGTAGTCATCAAAAGTTTTTACGGCTAAAATTTATTGCATTTCTGTATGGATGTTTTTTGGGTCTGATCAAATTTCGTCAGAAAGTTTACTGCCAGACAATCTGCATAGGAGTATAGAAATTTTCATAGCTGGAAAACGGTGACTCATGTTGTGATAAAGATTGGCTCACCCATATTCCAAGAGTGACGTATTTTTTACCCACGGTCACTTTCTTCGCCACAAACGCCGCCCCTATTGTCTGCAAAGGGTAAAAGTATAAACATGAGTTCGCCGGAAATGGAACTTTCGCCAAACGAAATTTGACCCTAACGCGCAAGTTTTTCATTCAGCCCTGTTTTCAAATTCAGGCAAGAAATGCAATTTCGTTTGATTTTACATAACTTCTGCACATTTTTCTGTTTGAGATTTAGTACGATCTTGCTTAATCTCCGGTTTTGCAAACGTTTTCAATAATGTGAACAGTTTCAGAGAGTCTTTTCTCCCCCAAAATGAGATTATGGTATTTCTCTGAGCTCTTTGGCAAGTGCGGTTTGGACACTTCTCAGGTACAGTTTTTCGTTTCATTTCTGGCCACAGTTAGGGAGGAAAGTCCATGTGAGCGGCAAACTGACTCTTTTGAATATCTAGGACTGCGTGGTGACTAGATATATATTTAAAAAATTTCTAAAAGAATCGAAAACAGGGTCAACAACAAATAAGTAGATAAATAAATGAACAAATAAATGCATAGATAAGAAAAAGGAACTGAACCAGAAATTTTTTCGAATAATTTTCGACCATTATTTGAAACTTTAATTAAAGAAAACAATGTAGAAGAGACAATAGATCGTTGACAACAGTATGTTCAGAGAGACTATTTGTCCTCGAGCGGCCTGGCTCGTTGAAACGACGTCATCGGCTTCCAGTAAGTCAAGATTCGACAAGACCTAAATTAAAGAGAGTCCGTCTTGGCTCTGATGATCTGTGATATCATCTGCACTTTCTCTCTCTCCCTCTCTCTCTCTCTCCCCTCCTCTCTCCCCCTCATCCAACAGTTTGTTTTCATAACTGCTTTCACTTTCCTACAGAATAAATAATTTATTTATCAAAACTGTAATTTGTAATCAGTGCCGATCGACTCCATTCTTGACCTCCCCGTTGCTTATATTTTCTGGCAAGCCATTCTGTTAAGTCATATTTCGATCTTACTTGAAAATTCTCTTCCTCTTTCCGACTTTTCTACTAAGATCAAAGGGATCTCTGCTCGCAGGGTAGCGAGAGAGCTTTCACACGACGGTGAAGGAATTTCGACAGAATTTAAGTGTGGATACTGGGTTTTTGCACTTTCACATAAATTCACCATTGGGGAAAACGATATCAAGTACGTATAGAATGTGAGTGATCACAACAAGTGTATCACAGATAGCGAATTCGAAATATGCATTTGAGAATCTAAAGACCTTTAGAAACTGGATGAATCAGGAGTCACATCAAATTGTAGCTGAATTCAAATGATGTATTCACTTCCTGAGCTGAAAGAGAAATAAGCTTCAAAACTCTCGATCCATCACATTATACTGCAACACACCCGTTGTCAAGCTGGAAACTATACTCACGGGTTCGTACGATGAAAGCTCGTTAAATCTGTTCGTTGTAAACCTTTCTATCAGGGCGGTTTTCCCAACGCAGTATTTTCCTACTATGATAACTTTCTTCTCTTCCCTAGAACCCATCTACAGCGACGCGCATGAGATGACAGCCAAAGTGATCAGCTTATCAAACTTGGATGTAAATAAACGTTGGCCGACACTTTGGTCACGAATGAAGTAGTCACGCAATCTTTCAAGATGCTCTTAGGGTGGAAAAGTTGCGGAGCTACTGGGGAGAAAGAATTTATCAAAGACATGACGGAAAGAAAGCAGCTGAGATGTTCACAAGTCAAGCTCGTATTGACAGCAAAACTGGCCCGGATAATCTTGGACGGTTTGAATATTTACAGGCTTTGGTAACGGAATTTCAAGATACTGACAAGCAAGGTAGTGCGTTTTCTTCTCACTTGGAATTACAGCAATATGCAGACCAAAAATCAAGAAAGAAACTAAACAAACAAATGACACCCACAGACAATTTACTAGTCTCTTTAAAGCCAAAATACCTTTTCTACCCTCACGTCGCCAATCTCATCGACGTAGACTTACAAAATTAAGGAAAGAAACCTGATTAATGCGGGAAAAAATGGAATCTACCAATTAAATCCACAACTTCATGGCCGTCTGAAAACCACGGCACATTGTAACAAAGGCCCCAACTCTATTTTCTACCACCTCCACAACAAAAAGTCCACACTGAGCTGCACATTACTTTCAGGAGTGAACACTGCACTCTGCTAGCTTCATGATCCGTTTGCACAACTGAAGTGACATTAAATAACTTTTCTCCAGGTTCTAAGGAAGAAATATTGGCCAACTTGGCCAATTTTGGATATGATCCAATCAACTATGGTCACTTTAGAAAGCTTAATGTGTTAGATCTTTTTATGGGTAAGGACAAAGGCATAATTTCTTCTTTATAGCGAATTCATTTTCCTATGAGTTGAACAATTCTACTCTAGATATAGAGGATTTACTTTCAATGCTAGTCAGACAAAAAGAGAAACTCAATGTGCTTTATAGTACAGCAAACGTTTGCTGGTTTTTTTTTTTTTTTTGCAGTCGAGGGGACATAGCGATCTTATTGTCAAGGTTATTTATGCATGGAACTGATTTTAGCACATTGCAGAGTTTTGTGAATAGTTGGTCTTTACAATCATATATTCATACTTTATAGAATAGAACAGAATAAAATAGAATCTTTATTTATATACGATAAGGATTATTAAGCTAAAAAGCTCGTGGGGTCGGGTACCTAACAAAATAGTATCTAGCCAACTACTGATTATACTAAGACACATTTATGTAACTATGTCACCTGTTGCTCTAAATAAATACAAAGAAGCAGCTGTTGATTAAAACTAAATGCTATAATTAACTCAAAATTTCTCCTTGTGATGGCAAAGAGTAACCTTGAGAGTTATTTGTACATGGACATTTAGTTGTCATCACTGGCAAAACAAGAAGATTGTGAATCATGGAATTGAAAATTTGAGTAAAGCGCTATTGTAGGAGATAAAATGATATAACATGAAAATGAGATACTATCATTAAGGAAGTTTGTCTTCTGTTTGCAGATATGCTTACAGAAGAAAATGCAAAGTTTGTTGAGTTTGGGATTGGAGGATTATGCAACTGCAGTTTGGGTAAGTAAATGGTGAAAGAAAGGTTAAGCAGTCATGCTTAACTTTCATTGGCTAATGATGTAAATGTTATGTCTCTCAGATAAGGAAAACAAACAACATATCGTTGAGAATGGTGGAATTCCTTTAGTCATTAATTGTCTTTCCAGGTAACAACACATTTCATAATTATGTCAGTATTAAGTCAATAGTTCTGTTGGTTCCCATTGCAAAAGGGTGTACCCAGTGGAGTACAAAGTAGCCTGATTCTCAGAAAGTCTAGGTCACTCTCTCAGAGAGAGTGTGTGGCCATCAGTAACCTGGAATGGTAATTTTAAACTCCAAGTTAATTTAAAATCATTCCGTGCCTAGCACCCCCACCTCCCTGTTGGAAGAAAAAAAACCTACACCCCTGTTCTCTTGAACTTAGACTTAGATGCATCACCGTTTTTTTACCCTGAAAATCTTGATTTTTTTTTTTTTAATGAGAGTGCTGGTCTCATGGAGAGCTGTAATGAGAAAGAACTGTAGGTTAGGAGGCACGTGCATTGAAATTGAAATGCAAAAATGATGTGGGTTTTTGACACATAATAATAATAATAATACAACATTTGTAGTGCGCAAATTCCATGTGGATATGCTCAAATGCGCATTACAATGAGAGTTGAGAACTAACCCTAAATCAAATAACATATGAAGGTAAAATTCAGAAAATCATATCACTATTTAAATAGTTAAAAACTAAAGAACTATTATAATAAATAGGTTAAGATCACAATACACAAAAAAATTAACATTAGCAGACTATGAAAACACATCCTGAAATAAATGTTTAAGTTTAGACTTGAAGCCAGCAACAGTGCTTTCAGACCTAATCTCCAGAGGAAACATGTTCCAAAGTTTCGGCGCCGCATATGTGTAGGATTGATCACCAAGAGTAACCTTAGACAACTTTTTAGGGCAACTAAGGAGGAAGTTATCACGAGAGCTCCTAAGATTATACTGTGAAGGTGACTGCATCTTATTCTTTTAGTTCCAACGAGGAGACTGTTTTGTCAGCTATAACCACTCTAATGTTCCTCACCACACCACAGACACAAGAAGGTCAGATTCTGTTTTAAAAAACTTGATGTCAATTGTTTGTCACCACTATGGCAAGAGATAGAGGACATTACATGGCCGTGCAGAGATAAGAAATTTCTCTCAGAGCGTTTACAACCAAGTGAAACATTTTTTTGAATACTGGAAAAGAAATTTTATATCCCCAAGGGGCCACATAATATTCTATCTATTATATAAACACCAATGAAAAACAAAACCATTTCACTTGTGCAGTGAAAGACACAATTTATCATGTAACCATAGTAACAGTGTTATTTTCTCGTGTGAAGATATCACATCTTTGTGCAAAAGCTGACCCGGTATTTCTCATTGGTTTTTATATAATGATAGGCCCTCTTATTGTTTATGTTAGCCTAAGGTAAGGGTTTTGCAGACAATAACATGTGGAACAATTTATTCAACCAGACCTAGGTAGACTATTTGTCTTTAAGTGAGGAGGTATTTATTAAATATAAGGGCCCTGACTAGTATAAAGTTGTTTTTACTTCAAGGATGGTACTTACTCAAAATAGGGGATTTTTTTTTTGCAGCCAGGCAAAAATTCAAGCAATTCTTAATAAATTGAATTCTTGAATAAATTGTGATTGTGGTCATTGTATTGGTATGGTTCACAGAAATCACATCAGAACCTGTTGTGGACTGCATGGAAAGATTTTCAACCTCCTCAAATGCTCGACTAAGTAACTTGGCTAAAGTATTCCTACAGGTATGAGATGCCTAGTTTCTGAATTTCAACTATATCAGAGACAAGTTTGTTGTCTTCGTGTCAGTGTTGCCTTTTTAATCTTTTGACTTCTTAAAATACATACTAGATTTTTGATGTCATGATGTAGTGTTGGACTGATTAAACAGGTTTTTGGCACTGCTGGGGTGGATTGAATGTGAAAACTGAATTATTGCAGCTAGTTAGTGCACATTAAAGGCTTTTTTGGTCCTATCTGTACAATATTTTCAAAGGACATCCAAACTGTTTCTTAAATGAATATGCCAAAGAAGACATCCAAAACTTGTGTGTTTTCATCCTTGCACATGTTTCAGAAATTTTGTGTTTGAGGGTGCTAGGAGAATTTAACAATAATCTTTTCTGCTCAAGTTTTCTATTAAATGCTCTAACAATCCCTCTCTTCTGTGAATAGCAAAATCCTATTCAGCTAAGCTAAGTAGTTTTTAGACTATTTTAGCCGTGCTGTCAATTAAAATATTAATCTCTTTTAAAACAATATTGTTATGCGCCTGTTACTAATAACAATGTTTTTCAGGATTATTGCAAAAGGTCAAAACAAAATGTTACACATACAAATTGAAGCAGAGATAAAGAGCATCTGGTCAAAGCCACTGCTTGAACACCAAGATGTTACAAGCCTGTCCATGCCTACAGCACAATTCTAATCAAGGGAAGAGTCATGACCTCATACACACACAGTTGCTAATATACAGTGACAACTGTGTGGTAGTACTCCACTATACGGTAGTTCCTTACAGATATTATTTGAGTCAAGGCAAGACTGTAAGCAGTTCCCACCTAAGAGTACTGAAATCATTTAAAAGTGGATTGTCTTGGTAAGAGTACTCCTGAGTTCATGAAAGAGACTGATGTTTCAACAACCAGTGTAAAAGTGTTCCAACTACAGTTCCAGGAATTTGTAACTGACACAATTTTATTAGCACATTTATTTATTTACAGGTGATTGGAGTATACAAACTTTTTTCCAGTATGGTGCTATTTTGATATTATTTCAAATCTCTTAACTCATTTGCAGGGAAATCAGCAGCACATAGTTGTGAGAATTGCTACTCAGATCTTGAGAGACCAAGTGTGTAAGACAATGACTTGAGACACATTTTTTTCCCTGGTTGTATCCTAGAGGCACATCACTTACAGCTAAGCTATAAAATTTTGTGTAAATGTTACCAAAATCTTGCACTTGTTTGCATCTTTGCTGGCCATCTGAGTTTTACTTGATCACAGACAAGTCATCATTGTTTGTAAAATAAATAAAATTTTACAGGTTATTGCATTGATATTTCTTTGTCAACTCGACCACCATGTCTTCAGTCCCAGCCCAGGCTCAGTTATGGATCCCTATGGAAAAAGAAAAGTTCCATGTAAACAAATCTTATTAACCCATTAATGGCCGCAGCTTTTGTGGAAAACTGTGTTTTGAAGCTAGTCCAGCAGATTTCAGGTCACTGTTGGGGTTTTAAAAGCTCCAACTTACCAAAAACCACTTGACAGCTTGTGCACTCGACGGCCTTTCGATCCAAATGCAAAATGGCGGCCTGAAAATCTCGGGCAGGCGCAGAGAGCAAAATTTCAACATAGTTTTTGGGTTGAAAAGTCATGCCCCACTTACGACTTCTACTTTTCTCTCTTTCTCCTGCCCTTTTTTTCCCTCTCCTTGCCTAAAGTTTCTCCTCACTTGCTGGAAATTGAGTAGGCTTCAGTTTGGTGTAGAGATTTTTCAGAAACTACTCATTATTTTCAAAGCACATGCTCGGAAAGGTAGGTGGGTAGTGAAACACGATCTTCGTGCAGATTTTCCGGTCAAAGTGACACGTTTTTTTAGCTATTTCTCCAATCTCCTCCACTCAATTGCGCTCATTCTGGTATCGTCTGCAAGATATTTTCAACCCGTTCAAGTAGATGCTCGAATTCGTGCTCCAGGGTTAAAACTGATGAAGTCACAGGGCGTAGAAAGGGTGTGGGTCCCCATGGGCGTATACGGGCGCACTGGACGTTAATGGGTTAACCAAGCGCGAGGGCCGTACTGGGAGAATATCGGCCTGAGGTCTTGACAGTATGGACCGAGCACAGCGAGGTCCATACAAAAAAGACTGAGGGCCGATATTCTTCCAGTATGGTCCCTAGCAAGCTTGGTTATTAAGAGACTTATTATACGACTGAAGTTCAAAGGGACACAAGTGTCGTATCATTTGGGACCATTTGGGACAGTGCCCTGTCCAATACTTGGAGAATATTGGACTGGCAATAGAGCATTTTGATTGGTTGATTTTAGTTATTGGCCCTCTGACTGCCCAAGTCGTGTAATAAAGATTATTACACCTCAATGTACATGTAAGAATAAATTGTAGAATTTTTAACCTAACCTGGTGTACAATTTGGTTTTACAAATAACAAGTCCCTTGCTTTTATCATTAGCCATTGATAAACAAAGGTTACTGTTAAGGGCCTGAAAGGAAGGGTGACCTTCTTAGCCGCTGAAATAGCTTCATAATTAGAAAATGCATGGTTCTTACATGCGTGACTTCTGTCATGGAGATACGTTTCTGAATCACTCATGCCTGGTTATATTGAGTGCCGGCAAGGCAGCCTAAATCTCCAGGGGATAATGTGACTTACTGTGATTGTGTATGGAGATCTCTTGTTTTCTGTCTCATCTTTTTTTTCTCCTGACATCTCAGGCCCTGCAGGACTCAAATCAGTGAACATTTCATCAACCACCCTAAATCTGATCTCTTCATTGATGTCCATAAAGAGGTCATGTCCCCCATCCTCTGTTGTATATTCCCACACCCACAGCTGTTCATCCTCGTCACTGTAATGGTTGCCTGTCAAGGAACTACGTGCTAAACACTTCTTAACCCTTTACACTTTAACATCAGTATGCATATTCTCCATACTGTTCTCTGTACATCTCCCAGGGTGCTAACAAGGAGAATTTGATTAACAATCAAGAGCTACTTTCATTATTTTTTCGGAGCTTGAAGTTTGGTTCTGAAGTGATAATGTAAGCAGAAAATGGATGCTGGTCGCTCTTAGGGTGTTTTAACAATTATTCCATGAGTGTGTGTTGGATATGAGATGATAGTGCAAGTGGAATAATTGCTTTATTATGAAAAAAAGCCCCCGAGATATTAGACAAATCTTCTCAACTCTATTTTGTAAAAAGAAACTAGATATTACAATGTACAGATATTAGATTATGGTATATTGGCTCATGTACCATAATGGCTAAGCCAATAAAAAGTCTTGAATTGCATTATCCAATGATCCAGTTTTTTAATCAAAATGTTTACAGAATGAAAGAAGCTTTCATGGAAAACTTCACAATATTGTAAAACATATGAGTGAAAAACCCCACTACATCTCTATTGTGTCACCTACACCTCGCTCTTTCACAGGCAACAACTTATTAAGCAATCCTGTTGATGTAAAGTATTTTGAATCTGATTGTGAGGCAAAAAAATCTTATTCTGTGGATTGGCAACTTTTTGTATTTTATGGATCACTGGAATGAAACAAGCACAAATTTACGTCCCCTAACTTTTTATGCTCTACCCAATATGTCACAGAATACTGCCAAAAAACAGGATTTGAGATTCTGTAAAATTCCAGGGAGTAATGAATATGTAACTTCTATTTACCATATCCAGTAATACCATTATGCAGTAATAAATGAAGATGTCACAAGGCAGTTACTAATTCAAACCTAAATTCTCCAAACTAAATTAACGGACAATTTAAGGCAGCCAGAAGGGAGAGTTATGAATCAAATCTTGGGAGTTTTAAGGGTTGATGTTATCCTGGCTGTGAATTCTGGCTTGTTGTTTTAGTACTAAGGTTAAAATTGTTTGCCAAGTAGCTCTTTTTCTAGGGCTTTTTTAAAAAATGAAGAAAGGGGAATCCATATCTCTCACAAGGCAAAATACTTTGTAATAGTTTAAATATTTATAACGAAAGGATACAACTTTGAGGGCTGCTGAAGGTACTCATATGGGATGGTAATATCATCAAAGAACTCCAATGACACTGTCAATATTATTCAACATGACTGTTACAAACTTTTCAAAACTGTGTATGAAAACCAGAATAAATTGGGGAACATCAGAATACAAGCCAAGAGGCTCATCCTGTGGAAGCTTATCCGACCTTGTTCTCCATGGAATAAAAAGACTAGGAGTATTACTGCCTCTCCCTGGTTGTGGAGGGAGTCGGTTGCAGGTTTCCCCCCTATAGGGGGGAGGTATATAGGGAAGCTCCACTCTATTATGTAGGGATTGAGGCACCACTCTCTCCCAAAAACACATTTAAGTGACAGAATCATCGGTGGAAACCTGAGCTCTCATTAGGACGTCTAGTTGAGTAATAATTAATTATTATGCTAGAGAGTCTGTTTAAGTGATCATGCTTAAAAAATTTGAAAATCTTTTCCCACAGAGTTACAGTTATGGACATATCTGACAAACTGTTTACAATAATAAAAACATTATCACCTTGAACTCCTTCATGGTTACAACTTCGGATCCTTCCGGTGAGTACTTCATCAATGAATGGACGAAACACAACAAACCGAAATCTTACTGAGAAGAAAAACCAATGTCATGCAGAATGTTCATTTTAAAATTTAGTATCACCATAAACAAAAACTAATACCAACAAAATATACTGTGTGATGAGGTACAACAAATAACCTAGTCTCCCAAAGAGCTTGGGGTGTCTGCGACTATAGTGGCTTGCGTTATGTTATTTGACTTACTCCCTTCCACTCCCTCCGGAGCATAGCTTCATGGAACCTCCCCATCATCTTGGCTTGTGTTTATTTAACAACTATTCCATGAGCGTGTGTTGGATACGAGGTGATAGATAGCCAACGAGGCACCTAGCGCTGAGTTGGCTATAATCATCTCATATCCAACAAGCAAGAGTAGAATAATTGTTTTATTAAAAACACTAAATAAAATCATTAAATTTTATTAAATTTTTTAGCTCCCTTTTAATACTCATGGTCTTAAAGTAAGTGAGGAGAATTTGCTATAATATCAAGAAATGGATAGTTATTCTAGTCTTCTCAGATAAGGATGAATGAACGATAGGCCCCGTCTCCTGCTGGGTTACGGGTAGGAGACATTAATTTCCCACACACGAGATTTCTGTGTGGTGGATGTCTTTCCCTGGGGTGAGGTGGGTGGGTGTTGCTCCGCATATTAGCATGTATTGCTAGGGGCCTAATCAGTCTCAACAACCCAAGTTAAAATAAAGTTACCTACCTACCTACCTACCTACCTACGCTAATGCGCATGCTTACCATATTTGTAAATTATGGTATTTTGCTCATATACCATAATGGCTAGGCCCATAAAAAGTCTTGAACTGCATTATCCAATGATCTAGTTTTTAATAATTTGGGTTATCTATTTAAATTTTTTATTTCAGCTTGTGTAAATAAGGTGCGAATTACAATTACGGTATTGTCTCTGTCGCTTACTATTAGTTATGATATGTAGCGGTCGAATGTCACAGAAACTTTCTCTGATTTTTTAAACGAACTAGAGTAGTATGGGTTTAAAAACTCACCTGGAGTATGTGACGATCCATCGCCAGGAAAGAGATAAGAGTCACCAATATGCGTGATGTCATGTAGAACGATACACAGACCAACGTTGTGAACGACCTACGACCAGTGACTGGCAATCAGATATCCCATCGATTTCAACATTCATGTTCGTTTCGACTTACTAAATCCACTCACCTTGTTTGCAAGCTTTTTATTCAACTTGGTAGCGATAGCCTCTCGAAGATCGACTCCAAAATGCCAAGGTTTTACCCTCACAGTATCTTTCATTTCAGCAAGGACGAACATTTCGCTGAATCGAACAGGCGACTTTACACGAGTCGTTCTGCCGGAGTAAAACTGGGATCTAAGGGAAATATATTAACTTTAGGCTGGAATGGACTACCGGACAATGCGAAAACAAGTCCAGGTTTGGTACATAAAACTGTGATCCTAACCGTGGATAAATTTCATTTGCGCATTTATGTATGAAAGCGTCTTCCAAAGTTTCAGGGAAAGGCGTTCTAAAAGATGCCAAACTCCGGAAGTTTGAAGTCTGTACTTGGAAGTTTGATTTTGAATCATACCTTATACCCAAATCCGAAATGGAATCACGTATAGTTACCCTGAAGAGAGTAAAATATGGACAAAGATACCAGCATATCTTTTAAAGGAACATCCAGCATCTGTTGATTATGATGAAAATATACTTTATGTCTTCTCTTTTTTGAGACCAAAAAAAAATTCAGATTATCTTTTTTCTAAGTGCGTTGTCAACGATTTTGGTCAATAGAAAAACCCAAGAAGTTTTCCACCAGTGTGCTTTCTTCTGGCTTCTTCGTGGTCCATGATGCCGCATGATGTGGTGATCACAAGGTATCCAAACTGTCTTGATGGTAGAAGATTGCTTGCCCACTGTTCAATGTCATGAACCTTCAAATCATAACGAGGACTTATGACACCACACTTGTTCAATCGTCCTGTAAGGTTAACGACAATCTTGCCTGATCTGTGATCATCCACAATTTCAAATTCACCAATATAACCGTGTTTAATCTTTACGGTTAAAAACTTGACTATGACCTTCGAGGAGGGCCGCAGAAGAACTCGACGCTTTCCTCGTCTTTCAGCATTACATATGGAATTTAGAGCGTCGCTTAAAACATTAATTCGCACCATGTTGAATCCTGGTGGAAAATCACGATCGCGAGAGAGAAATTGTCAAATTGTTCACGAAATCGGCTTACAAGATTTAACTTGTATCCGGAAGGGGTATTTATCCAGAAGTATTGGTATGCTTTAAGGGGATAATGTACCGTAATCTCGAACGAGTCATGGTTAAGCTAGAACATTTTCTAATACCTCGCCATGTTAATGAGGTTGAGATATATACCTATCTTATGATCATTATTTTGAGAACGAGGGAGTTGAGGATCAAGAAATAGTCCTCTTTTGCAGGGTTCGCAGTAGTTCTTTGGGATGTGACGCAACTCTCCTCTGATTTTCACTGTTGTATTTATGATCGAAAATGTATTTTAGACAAGATAAAGAACTAATGCAAGAGACCTCAGGAGTGAAACAACTTGCGTACACTTTCCTGAAAAGCAAAGTAAATGTTGAGGAATAGGAGACGCAAAACACACCGGCCTCGCGTCTCAGTTTTTTATCGAAGCCGCTCGGTAGACGCAGAGTAATAATTCTCCTCCACTGTTTTTTTTTTTTTAGATCGTACCATAAACATGCTGTAGAAAACTGGGATTGAGTTTGTTGAACTGTCCACGCAGTCGTCCTAATTTGGGTGTTGTAATAAATCGCTCGGCCTCTAAGCTAGGAATTGTCTGGGCGGTCTTTAATTAAGGAGAATCGTTCAGCATCAAGTCTTCATGATCTGCCTGTTGATTGTATACCAAAGCTCTACATAACTTAAATCGGTGTTACCCTGTGTTTTATTTTTACAAACGATTTACAAACTAATGTAACTAAAAGTTCTAGACAGATGCTTAATTTCTTTATGCTGTCATGGCTTCTGCCTTATATTATCTAGTCAAATAAATTTAAGCTTTATTTCATTCGATTATCGCGTTTTAACGACAGTTTCCATCCTTCTACATAAAAAATCTAACATTTTTCAGTCTGGAAGATTAAATGCAGTTCGTGCAACGTTTCTCCTAAAAACTTTAGTAACTACTTTATCTTCACACTGTAAAGATAACTTTCAGGCTTAAAAAGAATATTAACTATACTGTTTCTACAACGCTCCTATACTCTGAGTATATCTCCACCGAGTTCAGTCATAAAATCACTGCCTCAGTCCCATATGGTTCAGCTCACGTGACAGCTGACACAGCACACATATTCCACAACATTGAACCAAGCAATAATCATTGCACAGGG
The DNA here is from genome assembly GCF_964205215.1 of Stylophora pistillata. Lineage (NCBI taxonomy): Eukaryota > Metazoa > Cnidaria > Anthozoa > Scleractinia > Pocilloporidae > Stylophora > Stylophora pistillata. The sequence continues at coordinate 8,122,332 of NC_142528.1, read as the reverse complement.
AGCCCTGAAAATAAAAGAAATTCAAGTTCAACTCAAATCATTGTAGGTTATTAATTTTTGGCGCAAGAATGTTCTTCAGCAATTGTTGCTCGACGCATTTCTTTTTGAACACCCTTTAGGCGAGGGTAAAAGATATGGATGATCGCATGTTACCTTTGGTATGAAAATATTTGGAAATTTTTTAACATCCAGAATCTGCGCTAACCTAGGACTGACATAGAGGAGTTTACCTGAATGTTCTGCTGTGTCCTGAGTTTGATCCTCAGCCCCAACAAAGCTCCAGGACAACAAGTCGCAAAGCAGCAACCTTCACCCATTCTCTGGGACACATCACAGAGTAGAATACAGGGGCAAAACCACCCCATACAAACTACAAGAAAACAGATCGGGAACAAACTGTTTATTGTATGAGTAGTACAAGATTTTTTTCGATATTTCAAAAGTTAAGGATGGAAATTTCATTAAGTGGCAAACGCACTTATATGTCATCAGATAGACTTGAGATCCTACGTTTGCGCAGTGGGCACTACTATGGACTAGCTCATATTCGTCTCAGGAAACGAAACCCACGATTTAAAGACTACTGGACCAAAGTTTTGAAAATGAACATCCCTCTTGGATACTAGAAGAAGTAGGATACTGCACTACTAGTACTATAAACAATTCAAGTTAGACTCTCAAAGAGCATAAGGAGGGACTCTGGGAACAAGGGTAAAATAGTCGCCGATAGTAGGGGAGTGAGAGAAGTTATGCTGGCTGCATTTTTCATTTCATTTCAGCTACACTACTCAACAGACACTAATATAGTGAACCATTAGGTTTATTTTGCATGTTTCGGCCGAGCACCAGCGTACAATAATGAAGAAAGACATATAGAAAACCGTTGCATTCTCGGTAATCGTTACCAAAGCACACGACAAAAAGACATACCGAGAGCTTAGCAACCACTAGCAAACATCGTGGTTAGAACGGCGGCCAGAAAAAACCTACCATAAAAAGCCCCGTAGGGAAAAAGAGACAGGAAATCTGGGTAGGAACCAGGCCCAAGCTCAAGTAACCTTCCTACTAGGCTATATGCATACTTACAAAAAAAATTGATAAATAAACTTAGCAATAGCTGAGAAGGTGTCGGCCTAGAATGATTGCCCACGTGCAATCACAAGGTTTAATACTCGTATCACTATACCCATAATGCATCTATACTCAAGGGCCCAGGCCCTTGTCCTGTTGCTCTCGTGCCGTAGAAATATTTAATTTCCGGCTTATTTGTTGGCACTCAAACGCCAGAAATTCCATTTTTATTTCGCGAATTCTTTAGTTTTCGAGACGCCTTAAAAATTATTTTACTCACGAGAGTAGCAGTCCTCACAGCATCCCAACAAACCGGAGCTCCAGTCTCGCATTCCCTGCTGATACAAGATGGGTGCGGGCTGATTTACAACAACAGTGGTATTGGAGGACTGGAAATTGGTTGGCTGAACCATCACTGGGGGGTATTGCTGTTGCTGACAGTTTAAAGATAAATGAAGAAAATGTCATATCTTTTAGTCACCGGTGTCGAGCAACCAGAGATTATAAAGCCTAGGACACAAATTTTTTTGTGTGTGTATTTGTTTAGCTTATCATAGGTACAAACCAATTCCGATATTTCCAAAAGGACAAAAATTAAAAAAAAAAAAAAAAGAATTAAAACTTGTTTTTTTTCGGACTCTTACAAATGCTCTTATTTTGCCTTAGGAGTGTCCCTTTGACTAGTAACGAGTTAGCGGGTGGTGACGTAGAAAACTGTGAAAACCCTCAATTGACACAAGAAATAGAAGTTCCGACTACGGTTCGGCCCCACGAATAAGAATCCCGTGCATCAAACGAAGATTTTGACAAAGACTGACAAAGACATTTTCTCACCAGCTGTCAACCAGAAACCGCAAATTAAAAATGCGTGTCAGAGACAACGAATACAATAAGAGGTAAATGAAACATGACTGTCGACTCACATGTTTGTGGACTGCAAGATTAAAGGCTTTTCCTGCGCAATTATGTTAATTTCGTATATGAGAACGATCCTTCGCAGTAAAGCACTATTTGAGCAATAGTGAAAATCAGACCTGAAAAAAATTTCAGGCCTGTACGGGACTCGAACCACTGACCTCTGCGATACTAGTGCAGCGCTCTACCAATTGAGCTAACAAGCCAACTGGGAGCAGGCCATCAAATTAATTCGGTATAAACCCGTAGATGATAAATCAAACAACAACAAACATATGAAACATATGTGTGAACTGCGGTTATGAGACGTATATGAGAACGATCCTTCGCAGTAAAGCACTATTTGAGCAATAGTGAAAATCAGACCTGAAAAAAATTTCAGGCCTGTACGGGACTCGAACCACTGACCTCTGCGATACTAGTGCAGCGCTCTACCAATTGAGCTAACAAGCCAACTGGGAGCAGGCCATCAAATTAATTCGATATAAACCCGTAGATGATAAATCAAACAACAACAAACATATGAAACATATGTGTGAACTGCGGTTATGAGACGTATATGAGAACGATCCTTCGCAGTAAAACACTATTTGAGCAATAGTGAAAATCAGACCTGAAAAAAATTTCAGGCCTGTACGGGACTCGAACCACTGACCTCTGCGATACCAGTTGACACATATGTTTCATATGTTTGTTGTTGTTTGATTTATCATCTACGGGTTTATATCGAATTAATTTGATGGCCTGCTCCCAGTTGGCTTGTTAGCTCAATTGGTAGAGCGCTGCACTAGTATCGCAGAGGTCAGTGGTTCGAGTCCCGTACAGGCCTGAAATTTTTTTCAGGTCTGATTTTCACTATTGCTCAAATAGTGCTTTACTGCGAAGGATCGTTCTCATATACGTCTCATAACCGCAGTTCACACATATATTTCATATGTTTGTTGTTGTATGTTAATTTCCTAGCAACAAGTTTCGACTCAAACAAAATGTCATGAGTCCCGATAAAAATAAAAATAAAAAAGTTTAGGCGTTGTTAATATACGCGAAATTTGGCTGCCTCACAAAGATCTTCAGCGATTAAACACGTCTTACGTCTAGTGAGGTCATACCAAGATTCTCAAGAGGTATTGAGTTTCGTGCCTGTCTGAGCGGAACTTCTCTGAATTCGAATGGTATGAATACGAAGTGTGAACGTTTTGGGGAATACATTTGTCATTAAATATAGTTACTGCGTGCAAAGATTGGCGAAAATCGGTTCCCATCGTATGATTGCAAATATAGGAAACGCACTCTAGGAGCTGAGATATGCAAAGAGCTTAGGTGCAAGGAACATGTTGTGAATTTTCCGCCGAAGAGGCAATCCGTAAGAAACGACTCGGACTAAATGTGTGCTCACAACCGAAGTGATTTATTCGATAGTTGATTTGTTCCCCCTGCTGGGAATAATCAAGATCTTCATGTTACTTAGGTTCCGAAATCTAGTTGATTTACTTGTGCAGGGAGTCGGAAAACATCCCAGCGCGCTTTGTGAACTGAACCGCGAGCGTACGAATGATCATGGTAGAATTGATATTTGAGGCGACAGCGAAAGATCCCTGAGCAAAGAGACGTTGTTGATTGACTGGTGATCCAGAATATGAACAAAGTCTTGACTGCGCTGAGTCAAATTCTATGTGAAGCTATTGCTCTGCATAATTTCTTCAGTTCGTAGTTTATGAGCTAAATTAAACTAGACAAGATCCGTACCTCTTTGCAGTGCAAGTATCATCTGAGTATAAATAGACGATGGATTGTTCTAGAATCCTTACTGTATTTTGCGAAACGAAACGAAACGAAACGAGTAAACCCGTACCAGCTCTTCCAAGACTCTAGCGATATATAACTTATTTCTTCCGATTGGTAAACACAATTCGTAGATACAACTCGATGCAGTGATGATTTATAAATAAAGACTTTGAGCCAAAAGGTCAGAAGTGCGCCGTTTCGCAAATTACAGATATGTAAATCTGTAATTTGCGAAACGAGCTCTTTGAAGACTCTAATGATATGTAACTTATTTCTTCCGATTCTATAACACTTTTCGTAGATACAACTCGATGCAGCGATGATTTGTAAATATAGAGTTTGAGCCAAAAGGTAAGAAGTGCGCCGTTTCGCAAATTACAGATATGTAAATCTGTAATTTGCGAAACGAACCGTACTGCATTTTGCGAAACCAGCTCTTCGAAGACTCTAGCGATCTATAACTTATAAGAATAGCATCTATTGTGTTATGCTTCATTCTTCAAAGCCTCCCGACACATGTAAATGATGTGGACGGGTATTCTGAAGTTGCTCCCAGGTTTACTCGTTTCGTTTCGTTTCGTTTCGTTTCGTTTCGTTTCGCAAAATACAGTAAGCCCTGGAATCAAGAACCCATCTATGAGGGTCGATTTTTGGTATCTGATTTTGAGACATCTAGTTATGAAAACTCTTCAAACAAATCGAACTTTGAAAAGGGAGTAACTTACCTCCATTTCTGTAAAAACAATGACCAATGCAAATGTTTTTTCCTTGAATCCGCAATGCTATGATTCCGAGAAATCATAAAGCCTGCTGTCTGTCACGTGATCTGAAAAGGAAGGGTGACGTTTACTGACAATTGATTGGTTGTCGATCTGGGACAGAATATATTTTGTGAATAAATTTTCAAAGCCTGTATCGTTTGTATCGTTGTTATGCAATCGACAGGAAAATTTCCAATCCCATTATCTAGAAAGAAAAAATTACGATAATTTCTTTTTTTTGGGTGGTTTACTGTCTTTACTGTTAAATCGATTCACAGCTGTCAGAGAACTCATAAGAGATGATCACAAAAGCAAATGGAAAATTCTAAGATAATAGTTAAAGAGGAAATATCTGTTACATTTACAAGTACTGTTTGTAGCCCTGGGGGCTAGGATAACTAAGGAAGTATTCCCCTCATGTCTTTAATGGTTAGGTCATTTCCGAATTACGTTTGGCCTCTTTTCAAAACGAGACCTGTTGCTCAACCTTATGTATGAAAATGAGTTTAACTTGCATGTGAATGAAAACTTATTACCATACGAAAGGATGAGCACCTGGACTCGCTTTGAAAAAGAGGCTAAAAGGCAATTCGGAAATGGGCTATGTCATTTTAGGTGCATGCGTGAAAGTCTATTAATAGGAACGCTACTCAGATAGATAAATAGATAGGTAGCTAATTCGGTAATATCAGCTAAATTGAAATTGTAAATTGGCCACCGTAAAGCCATCGGAAATTGTAAATTGGCCACCGTACGGTGGCCAATTTACAATTTCAATGTAGTTGATATTACCAAATTACCTTGTTAACCCCACCGACACAGCACCACAGTTTCTTTAAAAACTTACCCCCTTTATAGATAGATAGATAGATAGTTAGATAGATAAATATAAATAGATAAATAAATAATAAATAATAAATAATAAATAGATAAATAGGAATAACTATGTCGCAGCCAAGGGCTTAATTGAATAATTATTTACAATATAATTATGGTTCAATTAAAACTAGGGCCATTGACAAAGAGTCTCTATATAAAAAAATCAAGTGCTCTGTACAAATTGCTGGCTAAGAGTACTGCGGTTTACGAGACATTGCCATTTCCTCGATGACACATGGTCGGGACGAATGAGTTCTTGAAACGGTTAGTGTGGAATCGTGGCAGATTAAAAGTTCTTTTGCTTCTCAAGCTCTATGAGTCTAGATGACATGGGGGGAGTAGGTGAGGGAGACTGGGATCTTTCGAATTATCACTGAATAGCTTGGAGCAGTGATCATCGCGTCTTTGGCGTAGAGTACTGAGTCCATAGCTATCTAGGGATTGTTTATAAAATTGGTAAAGCGCAATTATTGACATGGCTCTTTCTTGAAGACGCCCGTAATCTCCACTAAGGTATTCAGGAAGGCTTTGGTGGAAAGAGGTACGGGAGTACAATATTTTAATACTGGTCTTATGACTGTACAACAGAATTGTATAATGTCCTGGTGTCTAACACCAGAAAGAAATGCAAGCACATTTTCTTTCCTTATCGACTCATTTACGTGCTTATTTCATTTCAGATCGTTGGATATCATAATTTCTAATATCTTAGCACATTGCACCTTAAGACATACACATGAAATCGCCTGGGGTGGGGTGGGGTGGGGGGAATGATTCTTATAGTTTGAGGTGGAACGAACGGGGGGATCAGTTTTCACCAACAGATTATAAAGGGTGGCTTTATAGGAAATTGATTGCCAATCAACTGCCAATCAACTGCCAATCAACTGCCAATCAACTGCCAGTAAGAGGGAGAGGGGGGGCTAAGAATATTGCAGGAAGTTTCTTGGAATTGTGATTGTGAATATCATCCATTGCAGTTTCAAGCCCCTCTTTGTCAAGATTTGATTGCTTTATTGTTTAGATTCTTGTTTCTCCACTGAAGCGTTCTCCAGAACTCTCCGCTTTTTCTCATTCATCACGTTTCTTAAACACTTCTGATGTTTCTTTCGTATCGACTGTTATTGTCATATATTTACTTTGTGAAAGCCACAATGATAATAATAATAATAATAATAATAATGATAGTAATCACGCTGTAAGTGTGTAAGGTTGGATTTGAAACGGGTTTATTTGACGTATCAGTCCATAGGAAATTGTACAGATTTTCTAGTCATGGATAGGCTGTCCCAATCCCTGAGGCAACGAAGACCAGCAAGAGAGCGGGTACGCAGTCGTCCTGATTTGGGTGTTGTAATAATTCGTTCGGCCTCTAAACTAGGAAATGTTCAGCAGGCAACCTTGGACGATACTCCTACTCTTGTACGTTGGATCAGCGATGATCTGATCGGCCCAAAATAACGGATATGAAATATAAATATAGAGGCAAGACCGATACAACGTAGATAAGTAAATTTTAAGACGGAGCACTATATTTCAGCTGGCCAAACCAGCCTTCTTCAGGTGCAGTGGGAATTAACAGAGAATTGTGGTGATGCTTCATAGATAGCTGTATGATGTAACAGCGGAAATATGTAAAACTAATTTGATTGAAAATGAGATAACAATAAAAATAGAAATAGTGAGCAAAAATAGAAATGAAGTAAGGTAAATTGGATAAATAACTAGAAACTAATACATTTCTTCGCGAGCGTTAAGGCCATCTGGATAAATAGTGTTGCCTCTTGAAATTAAAAAAGCTTCCCTGGCCTTGCGTATCGAGTCTCGCTTGGAAAACACTTTTTCGATAGCGATTAGCTCCATGTCGTGAGCAGAGTGGTTAGGAGAGGAAATGAAGTGTTCTGCCGCTGTAGTAGGTTTAGATTTAGAGGAATTGTCTGAACAGTTTTTAAGGCGCACTGTTCAGCATCAAGTCTCCGCGATCTGCCTGTTGATTGTATACCAAAGCTCTACATAACTCAAATCGTTGACCCTGTGTCTTATTTTTACAAACGATTTACAAAACTACTGTAACTAAAAGTTCTCGTCAGATGTTTCATTTCTTTATGCTGTCATGGCTTCTTTCTTGTATTATCTAGTTAATTAAAGTTATGCTTTTTTCATTCGATTATCACATGTTAACGACAGTTTCCACCACTCTATATAAAAAACTGACATTTTTCATTGAAAAAATCCACGCTGGTCGTTGCCTGTGCGGGTTTTCTTTGTCTGTGTGTCGCAAGCTTTTAGTTCGCATTTTTGCTTTGGAGAGGAAACGTCGGACTGCTACACTGGGTAGCAAAAAAGTATTGTCTTACGTTAGACATTGTCTACTTCTGTTCACGCGCTTGATATGCCCTTGTATTCTTTTTCTTTACTAGGCAAAGGTAAAGTCCTCTTTAATTGGTCATAGGGGAGGCCTAAATCTTGTCGACAAAATATTAGTCAACAAGGCCCTTTGGAATTAAAGCTTCCAAAAGCTTTTTACTTTTCTTAGACTGTGGTCCGAAGCTCTTTATTTTCTTCTGTCACCCTTGCCAATACCTATCTTGGTGAAAGCGCGATCTCCTCCGGTTTGATCATGATTTTCACCCACGTCTCGGCTTGTAATTTTGTCTCTGTTCGCCACTTGTAATGGAGTTAATTTTTTGTTTGAATGGTCTTACATTTTCGCCAACTGTGCTTCCGATGCGATAGTACTTTACGAAGTGTTCTGTCGTTGCCCATTAATTAGACTCGGCCGAGTCACTCGGACCCAGACCCTGCGGGAGTACCCATAAAGGCGCCGTAAACTACTTGCGATCGCAGGAGGATTCAGTCAGCTTGTACTTTTTGCCGAGTGGCAGGATGCTCGCTTGGAGTGAATCGAATACTCTACGAGGCAGCCAGTAAAACTCCCTCCATTTCCAAGCAGCTTCACCGCTTATTTGAATAACATATCGTGGATTGCTTTCTTCAAGAAAAGGCGGGACTACATGTAGAAGAACAGGGTCGATCAGGGTTTCTGTGAGTTCTGAAAAGAGCTCCCGATTACGGTCATTTTTGCTTTGATCATTCATCATCCCTGGTCTAGTGGTATAAAGCAGCTGATGCACTGAAATCATTTTTAAAACTCGCAGTAAATTATCTTTTTTACAAATGAGTGGTTTTCTTGAATAGGCCATTGTTTAGTTTGACAGCCATTGTTATTCACGCGTGGGCTGAAAACAATGGAGTCAAATTTGAAACGCGCCATTTTCGAAAGGATCATCCACTGGAAATTTTAAAACTGTGAGAAATAGTGGTTATCGTTCACCAATTTTCAAAGTTAAAACGGATTCTGTTTCAGAAAAGATCTATTTTACATTTCCCGCTCTTGGGTTTTTGAAAGCCTGCTTAAATTTTTAAAAAAATCGCTTTTGAAATCTGCCTTCACACCAAAAATGTCCGTCTTTACGTCAGGAATAGTCTTTATACTTTCTCAAACTTCCTATTTTTAAGCTTAAATTAAAGATAAACCCTTCCTCTTCAAAAAGCCGCTTTTGGGTTTCTCACTTATTGCTTCTGACAAATGCCGGAGAGCGACTTTTATCAACACTGCTTCGTTAGTTTCGGCCCTTTCTTCTCTTATTCTAGGCTTTTCAAGGCGCAATTGCATTCAAATCTCCCACTTCAGTACTTATGAATAATTAATAATGTCCAGGCATTTTACGCGATGGAGTTGAAATATCTGTTATTTCTGAATTTTGGCATTTGACCAGGACAGAATGACTAGCTGCAAAAAGAGTCCCCTGTTGAAAGCGAGGATGTCGAATATATTGACGCTGAAGCAACTGAAATTCGAAGCCGCAGAGAAAGAGGCATTAGAAAAAGGAGAAAAGAGGACATGGTGTACTACTAACATGACTAAAATGGTGGGAGGGTAGAATAACACTCATTTCAAGTCAACAGGTTAGTTGTGTATGTTAAAGCTACAAAATTGTGGGATCGCGCAAAGAAAACCGAGTCTTCGAATGTCGTAAATGGCATAGAACACTGAACAAACAGAACTTCGCCAAAGAATCCAACAGTTCTCAGGGGCGTAGCCAGGATTTTCCAAAGGGGGGGTCACAGAGGCTACTCATTATTTACACCGCTGTTCTCCCGTGTATATCAGCGGGCTCAGTCGTATTAACGCTGCATGAAGGCCCATATTAACTGAATACAAGAGCCGTTGACAAAAATACTTCACAAAAAAAACAAATTTTAAAAAAGTGGGCTTTTCAACAATGGCTTTTTCGGCCAAGATATTGTCATGGCTTTTTCGCCACCTGAATATTGTTGGTTGTTTGCTCTAAAGAAGGCCTACCAAGGGGGGGGGGGGGTCACGGGCACCCCAGGACCCCCCCTGGCTACGCCTTTGATCCTTTATTGTTTTCAATAACTGTTTTTCTTATCCAGCTGTGCTTCGTAGAGTACAAAAAAGACGAGTACAAAGATCACGCGATATTTGTACTCCAGAAATATCCGCGAAATTCGCCCGCACTTAAATAACAATTTGGCGCATTGGATAAGAAATCTCTAATAAGAAGTTTTGTATATGTGCACGATCCTTCGCAGTAAAGCACTATTTAAGCAATAGTGAAAATCAGACCTGAAAAAAATTCAGGCCTGTACGGGATTCGAACCACTGACCTCTGCGATACTAGTGCAGCGCTCTACCAATTGAGCTAACAAGCCAACTGGGAGCAGGCCATCAAATTAATTCGACATAAACCCGTAGATGATAAATCAAGCAACAAATATATATGTATTTCATATATATTTGTTATAAGAAGTTTTGTTGTGCAATATCACCGAGTATTTTTTACTCGTTGTTTGTATTTTTACTCGCCCTACAGGCTCTTCAAAATACGGCACAACCCGTAAAAATACTTACGGATACTACACAACAAAACGTCTAATAAGATGCATATATTGCTTTTCGTGAATTTAAACAGTGAGTTATGCAATTTTCTTTTGAAGTGAAATATTTATCAACTGTGAATAACAATGGATAAACGTTTAAACCATTTCAATCCGAAAAACGAAGATCTTCCTAAAAAAAAAACCAAGATTTGCAAAATAATCACGTAGAAAACGAAGACCGTGAGCACCCATAGAGAGGCTCCGTCTTGTAGCCAAGTATTTTTGCGCTTCTAACTAAATATGAAGATCACAATTTTAGCAGAACTTACAGTTAAAAAGACAAGAAAAGGACACTAATTGTTGGTCATTGACTATTTAAGATCTGGTGCTTCTAAAAAGAACCGGGTGGCTCTAAATCTAAAGAGCCGATGTGATGCTTTAGCCTGTGTACAGCCAGAATTTCCAATTCCCTCGATCGGAAATTCTGGCAGTACACAGGTGGTTCTGAGAACCGTTTCTTATACGGCCTCCGTCAAATGACCACGAAACGAATCCCACACGAGCAGAACTTTTTGGTCTGAGGTGTAGTGAAGATTGCGTAGCATCCAATCCTTTATTCCTATGAATTAAATAGGAATGCTACTTTTGGAACACTAATCAACTTCTAGAGGTAAGCAAACAAACGGAAATTTGCATACGTTCTTATAACAGAACGTGCTCGGTAACATGATATCCTGGACAACAAAACAGCCGTTCGAACCTCGTTTCAAATTCCTAGAATCGCGTTTGTGTCGCTCGCTCGAAAGGTTCCCTCTCTGAATAAACAATGTGGAGATAAAACCTAACTTACATCCTCGGTGGTGTGTTGATTCAGCTGTCGAAAACCTTTGAATATGACTTTCGGTGGGATCTTTTCGACATTTGTTTTCACCGCCAGAGAAACCCTGAAACTTTCTTAGATCCATCACACCTTTTGATAACTCTCAACCTTTTGGTGCGTCTTATAACGCAGGTTGCAGGTTGCAGGTTGCAGGTTGCAGGTTGCAGGTTGCAGGTTGCAGGTCGCAGGTCGCACTGAGGTCGCAGGTTGCAGGTTGCAGGTTAAAGTACGCGGCTAGTGATTTACTGTTTACACAAACCGGAAATATCTTTAGTCTCAGGAAATTGTTTTTTTTTTTTTTTTAATTTGTATCCGTCCGAAGCCCTATAGATCAAAATTTCACAGCTTCACGTTTTTAAAGCAAAAAAAGGTGGTGGTAGGCCTTCACGACTATTACCTCATGGCAAAATGCTGCTCCTTTTTATAAAGTATTCTAATTACCTCTGCTAGGTAGATTATGCTCGGAAAGGTAGCATTTCTACTGAGCTAATGTAATTTTAGCCGCTTATGTCACATTGAGAGTTAATTGGACACAGATCGATTTACTGTGGTTTTTGTTGATTTCCTCTCTGATGCAATAGCGTTTTCTTAGATAGATAGATAGATAGATAGATAGATAGATAGTTTAATCTCAAAAGCATTTGCAGCCCGAGGGCTGAATTACACATTTTTACAATCCAAGAAATTTAAAATTTAAAATTTAAAAATTCAAAAACCTAATTACATATCTTATTATACCAGCAGTTTACAATACTATAACATAATAATAAATTAAATAAGATATATTAGCCATAAATGTAAATTACTTAAAATAAATGTAAATTAATTAAAAGTATCTACATTATCATTATCATCATTATTTTTACAATCACCACGCGTGCCGTAACAAAAGTAAAGGATATCGTATCGATAAAAATCTAGCCATTAAACTTCTTTGCCATAGCAAATATAAAAGTGTTCATCGTTCTGGAAGTGCGAAGGCGTGACATATCAAATTGGCGCTTATTTTTGAAGTTATAGCTGGGTTTATGTATGGGTGGAAGAAGCGCCTTTAACTTATGGCTAGGGTTGTCTAAGATACCTTTAAAAAGCTTCTGACATAGAAATTTGTAATGCTCTAAGATAGGTCGTATTCCTAAATCTTTAGCAACCGCGCAATCACCTGCAGTTATAATGGAAATTGACCGTTTCTCAATACGTAAAAGCTCATTCTTTAGATATTGCGGAAGCGCATTATAGAAGACAAGTATCGCGTACTCTGTTACAGATCTTATACATGATGTGTAGAAAAGTACTAGGTCTTGTAAGGGAACCCTAGCTCTCTTCAGTAGTACTAAAAAATACAAGCTCTTACTGGCCTTTTTGATTACTTCTGATATATGACTGTTCCAGGTCAAATCGCTAGCTATATGAAGGCCCAGGAGTTTTACACTATCAACTTCCTCCAACTCTTTGCCTTCAATTCCCATGGGATCAAAGAACCCGGGCCTTTTAGAAAATGAGATCCGAAGCTCTTTGCACTTATCAGAATTCAAGTGAACTCTATTCTCTCGTGACCACTCAATAACACAATCTGCTATATTTTGGGCGTGACTTTCACTCTCTTTTGGTACCATCTCTGAGGCTATTGTATCATCAACGTATTTCCATAGTGGATACGCGATTTCAAGGGCATTTATCATAAGCACAAATAACCATGGGCCCAATTTTGTGCCCTGGTACTCCGGAGGGCACAGATCCCCACTCCGAAAAGCACTCCGCAGCCAGCTTAATTCTTTGTAATCTATCAGAAAGAAAATCAACTATCCAATTGGTGATACCAACTGGCAATTTACACTTAGTATGCAATTTTCTAATCAGAATTTCATGGTCGATAAAATCAAAGGCCTTTCGATAATCAAATAAGATTGTTCTTACGGTAGCGCCATTTCCATCAGTGTTAATAGACCAATTATGTAACATGCTAATTAAGGCCATAGTCGTGGAGGAATTTGGTATCGCCCCGTATTGGCTGTCGTCAATGATACTCATAACTGCTGGTTTGACGTAGTCGTCCACAATAAACCCTTCTGCGACCTTAGAAATGTAGGGAGTAAGCGAGATAGGTCTTAGGTCCTTTTTCAGTTCCTTTACTGATTTCTTTTTGGGCAGGGATGTCACGTCAGCCAACTTCCACATTCTTGGTAAATGCTGCTTGGAGTAGGAGGCATTAAGGATTTCCGTCACTGGGAAAGCCACTGCATCTGAATATTCCTTCAGTAGCCAATTGGGAATTCTATCAGGCCCACACGCTTTCCCAGGGTTAAGGCGAGACAGAACCTTCTGAACACGTTGTTCACTTACGCGCAGGATCTCTGGTGTTATATCAGCCTCCATGGGGAGAAACTCTAGTGGAGTTGGCAGCCTGTACTCCTCCAGCGGTTCTAATAACGCGGCATTGATGGTGTTGGCCTTTTCTTTTAATGACAAATCTGAAAAACCTTCCACGTCAATCTGGCTCGCCATTTTTTCTTTTTGAGCCGCTCAAACGCTTTACTTCGTCTCACCATTTCTTTGGGGCTTCTTGTCTTAAATTCTGAATTCTCACTTCATAATATTTAGCTCTGCGTGCCTCAGTTTCTTTCCCGGTTAACCAGATTTCGGAAGAACTTGAATTGGGCAGAGTCGGCGCCATATGATTTGAACGCTTTTTGTCTTTTCAGTATCATTGACTTCAGCTTATGGTCAATCCAAGGAACGTCCGCACTACACGTGCGAATTTCTTTCTCAGGCATCAGAATATCAAGCCCTGTATGTACAGAAGTGTGGAAAATCTCCCACTTTTCCTTTTTAGACCTCCTTTGAAGCGTAAGGCTTTTTATTACGGCTGAATAAAGGTTGAACTTTTCTCCAAATTGTATTCTGGATGTTAATGACTAGGCGATCTTCTTTAGTCCGTGAATGTAGAGTTCTAACGCTGGGCCCAGCTTGTTAGTTTTCTTTGCAGAATGTTAAATTATCACGTTTTATGCATGATTTTAGCATGATTTACAGATCCACTATTAAAAGATTGAAGTGCATCTTAAACGGAAGCTACATCAACTCTGTGACTTAGTAAACTCCAGCTTAGTTTTTTTCTGAAAATAGTGTGACTTGACTGGAGCGCGTAGTCCCTTCCTTTGATGATAGCTTTAAATAAGCTTAACAGTCTTTGGAATTTTTCCCATTTTGTATTTTATTCTTTTCTGTCTAAAAAGAAAATATTTCCTTGAACAGGGCATTTGGGCCACAGTCTTAAACAGGGTCATGAAAAACACACGGACTGTTTCTCATACTTCAACCTGCAACCTGCAACCTGCAACCTGCAAATTACACCCTCCGCGTCTTATAACCGAGTACTTTCACGTAATTTTCATTTTGGGAACTTGGCTTGATTAAGTTGCTAAGTTTGGGGCGCGTCTTATAACCGAGAGCGCCTTATAACCTAGAAACTCCAGAATCAAGAATCCATCCAAGATGGTCTATTTTTGGTATTCGTTTTTAAGACATCTAGTTACAAAAAACCCCAAACAAATCCAACCTTAAAAAATGGGAGTAACTTGCCTCCATTTCTGTAAAACAATGACTGATGCAAAAGTTTCTTCTTTGATCCGCAGTGCTCTGATTCCAAGAAAATTGTGTAACTTACGGTCTGTCACGTGATCTCAAAAGGAAGAGTAATGGCTCAAACAGAGATTCTGGTGCCGTTTCTTTATTGACAGTTGATTGGATGTCTGGGACCTAATATATTTTGTGTATAAATTTCCAAAGCTTATATCGTTGGTATCGTTGTAATTCAATTGACAAGAAAATTCCCTAGACAATTATCTTGAAAGAAAAATTACCGTAATTATTCAGTGTTTTTGGGTGGTTTACTTTCAAATCGATTCACAGCTGTCAGAGGAATCGTAAGAGATGATCACAAAAGCAAATGGAAACTTCTGAGATAACAATTAAAGAGGAAATAACTGCTACATTTACAAGTACTGTTTGTATTTTGGTATTCATCAATTCGCCATATGCATTGGGCCCTGTCTTGGCCAACATCTTTATGTGTGATTTTGAAGAAAAATGGTTGACGAATACCAAAATTAGTCCTTCATTTTGGCATCGGTACGTTGATGACACGTTCACCATGTTTCACGACAAAGACAGTGCAAATGAGCTTTTGCACTATTTAAAAAACTGTCATAGCAATATTAAACTTACCATTGAATTTGAACAGAATAATGCAATTTCTTTTTTTGGACATTCTTGTCACACATAATCAAAACAACACTTTCATGACATCCATCTACCGAAAGAAAACTTACACAGGTCTCTACTTGAATTGGGATTCCTTCACCCCACGAAAGTACAAAATAAACCTCATCCGCTCCCTCACTCATCGCCACTACCGTCTTTGTTCGTCTGGCTCCTTGCTACAATCTACCCTCGATGATCTTCGAAAACTCCTTCTTCAGAACGGCTACCCTCAAGGCATAATCAACTATCATATCAACGATGTGTTGAACAAAAACAGACATCAGCATAACATCCCTTTGTCTACAGTTCCTAAGAAAGATATCATTATCCTACTTCCCCACTTAATTAGGTTTGCAAAGCAACCAAGTCGCTAAACGCCTGAAATCATGTTTGTACAAATTCTATTCTTTTGTTAACCTAAAAACCGTTTTTCAGAGCACTCGATTCATAAAATCCTTCTTTCCTTACAAGGACCATATTAATCGTTCACAACAATCCAGAGTTATTTACAAAGCAAATTGCTGGAATTGTAATGATTGTTACATTGGTAAAACTAAACGACGGCTTCACGATAGAAAAACCGAACATTTTAAAGCCCTCGCTAAAAATGACAATACTTCAGCCATTGCTGACCACGTCAAGGTCACTGGACGTACAACGTTCTTCCCAAATTCTTTAAGAACTACTTTATCATAACACTGTAAAGATAACCTTTCAGGCTTACAAAGGAGATTAACAACACTGTTTCAGCAACGCTCCTGTGCTCAAAGTATATCTCCACCGAGTTTAGTCACAAAATCACTGCCTCAATCCGATGTGGTTCAGCTCACGTGACAGCTGACACAGCACACATAATCCGCAGTATTGAACCACGCAGTAATCATTGCACAGGGAACCCTGAAAATAGAAAAAAAAAATCAAATTCAACTCAAATAATTGCAGGTTATTAATTTTTGGCACAAGAATGTTCTCCAGCGATTGCTGATCAACGCATTTCTTGATGAACACCCTCTAGGCGAGGGTAAGATATATGGAACGGTGTAGAATCGCATGTTATCTTTTGGTATGAAAATATTTGGAAATTTTTAACAACCAGAATCTGCGCTAACCTAGGACTGACATAGAGGAGTTTACCTGAATGTTCTGCTGTGTCCTGAGTTTGATCCTCAGCCCCAACAAAGCACCAGAACAACAAGTCGCAAAGCAACAACCTTCACCCATTCTCTGAGACACATCACAGAGTAGAATACAGGGGCAAAACCACCCCATAAAAACTACAAGAAAACAAATCGGAAACAAAGTGTTTATCGTATGAGTAGTATAAGACTATTTTCGATATTCCAAAAGGTACGGATGAAAATTTATAAAAATGACAAACGCAATTATATGTCATTTGATAGCTTGAGATCCTATGCTTACGCAATGGGCATTAATGAAAATTTATAAAAATGACAAACGCAATTATATGTCATTTGATAGCTTGAGATCCTATGCTTACGCAATGGGCATTACCATGAACGGGTGCGTATTCATGTCAGGGAACCCACGTTTTAAAGAGAAGCAGGGAATCTGGGAACGAAAGTGAAATAGTCGCCGATATTAGAAGAGCGAGAGAAGTTGACGATGCTGGCTGCGCTTTTCTTTTCTTTTATTTCGCGAATTCGTTAGTTTTCGAGACACCTTAAAAAGTATTTTACTTACAAGAGTAGCAGTCCTCAAAGCATCCGCACAAACCGGTGCTCCAGTCTCTCTTCAGTCCCTCTCTCTCCGGTATCTCTCTCTTCGGTCCCTGAAAAGCTACGACGGGTGCTGGCTGAGTTACAAGTACAGCTGTCATTGTTTTGGTGGTCTGAACACTGGTTGGTTGAGTCATCATTGGGTAGACTTGGGCAGACTAGGTATGACAGTTTTAAAGATAGTATGAAGAAAATGTAATATCTTTTTGTCACGGGTTAGAGCAACCAGAGACTAAAAGGCCTAAGACACGAATTTGTGTGTGTGTGTGTGTGTGTGTGTGTGTGTGTGTGTGTGTGTGTGTGTGTGTGTGTGTGTGTGTATTTGTTTAGCTTATCATATGTACAAACCAATTCTGATATTTCGAAAAAAAACATAAAATTAAAAACAAATTAAAATTCGGTTTTGTGGGCCTTAAAGTGTTCTTATTTTGCCTTAAGAGTGTCTCGTAGAAAAATGTCAAAACCCTCAGTTGACACAAGAAATGGAAGTTGCGAGTACGGTTCAGCACCACGAATAAGAGCCGCATGCATCACACGAAGATTTTGACGAAAATTGACACAGACCTTTTTTTCTCGCCTGCAGCTGTTTGAACTATCAAACGGAAACCCCAAAGATAAAAAACGTGTCAAATTACAGTGAACTTTAGTTAGTATCGGTGTTATGTTTGGCTGTTGACCGAATTTGACAGCTTTGACAGCTTCGAGAATTCTACTGTGGATGCAACAGAGGACACAAAAATTTGTCTCATTTGACAAAATTTGTCCGTTGATTTTGGCGGGACAATTCTAGTTTTGTCTGCTAGTGCGGGATAGACCCACAGGCAACGAATATAATACGAGGTGAATAACGTACGAGGTCGTTCACATGTTTGTGGGCAAGATTAAAGAATTTCCTGCACAGTTAAGTCAATTTCCTAGCAACAAAGTTATGACTTAAAACCAAGTGCCCTGAGTCCCGATACGAAAACATTTTGGCGTCGTAAATTCTCGTGAAATCTGGCTGCCTTGCAGCGATTAAACACGTCCTACGTCTAGTGGGGTCATACCAAGCTTCTCAAGAGGTATTGAGTTTCGTGCCTATGTCTGAGCGGAACTTCTCTGAATTCGAACGGTATGAATACGAAGTGTGAACGTTTTGGGGCATATATTTGTCATTAAATATAGTTAGTGCGTGCAAAGACTGGCGAAAATCCGTTTCCATTGTATGAAATGAAAATATAAGAAATGCACTCTAAGAGCTGAGGTATGCAAAGAGCTTAGGTGCAAGGATAACGTCTGGAATTTTTCCGCCGCTGAAGAGGTAATTCGTAAGAAACGAATTGCACCAAATTGAACCGTATCGCTGTGTGCTCGCAACGAAAGAGATCTATTCTTTAGTTGATTTCTTCTCCCTGCTAGGAGTTTGATCAAGCTCTTCATGCTGGGTTCCGAAATCTAGATGATTTGCTTGTGCAGGGCGTTGGAAAACATTCCAGCGCGCTTTGCGAACTGAACCACGAGCGTAGAAATATCATGGTAGAATTTTTATGTTAGGCGACAGCGAAAGATGTCTGAGCAAAGAGACATCATTGATCGACTGGTGATTCTGAATGTGAAAAAAATCTTGACTGCCCTGAGTCAACTTCTATGTGAAGCTATCGCTCTGTAGGTTTCTTCAGTTTGCAGTTCATGAGCTAAATAAAAACGAGACAAGGTCCGTATCCCTTTGCATTGCAAGCATCCGTCTGAGTGTAAATAGACAATTCCAGAATCAATAACCCATCCAAGATGGTCTATTTTTGATATCCGTTTTTGAGACATCCGATGAATTACAAAAAACCTCAAACAAATCGAACTTTGAAAAGGGAGTAACTAACCTCCATTTCTGTAAAACAATGATTGATAAAAAAGTTTCTTCCTTGAATCCGTAATGCTCCGATTCCTCCGGTTCCGAGAAAATGTAACTTACTGTCTGTCATGTGATCTCAAAAGGAAGAGTAATGGCTCCAACGGATTCTGGTGCCGTTTCTTTGCTGACAGTTGATTGGATGTCTGGGACAGAATATATTTTGTGTATAAATTTTCAAAGCTTAGATCGTTGGTATCTTAATTCAACCGACAAGAAAATTTCCCATACCATTATCTTATTGTTTTTGGGTGGTTTACTGTCAAATCGATTCACAGCTGTCAGAGAAATCTTAAGAGATGATCACAAAAGGAAATGGAAAAATCTGAGATAACAATTAAAGAGGAAATAACTGCTACATTTACAAGTACTGTTTGTAGCTCTGAGGACTAGAATATAGAAAAAAGTATTCCCCTAATGTCTTTAATGGTAATTTCATTTCATGCGCATGCGTAAAAGTCTTTCAATAAGAACGCTACTCATATAGATAAATAGATCGGATAGTTTAATAGGAATAACTAAGTCGTAGTCAAGGGCTGAATTGAATAATCATTTACAATATAATTATGATTCATTTAAAACCAGGGCTATTTTCAAAGGGTCTCTATGTAAAAAATCAAGTGCCGCGTACAAATTACTGGCTAAGAGCACTGCGGTTTACGAGACATTGCCATTTACTCGATGACACATGGTCGAGATGAATGAGTTCTTGAAACGGTTGGTGTGGAATCGTGGCAGATTGAAAGCTCTTCTGCTTCTCAAGCTACATGAGTCTAGATGACGTGGGGGAGTGGGTGGGCGAGACTGTTATCCTTCGAATTGGTGATGTCACTGAATAGGGAGGAGCAGTGATCATCGCGT
This sequence comes from Stylophora pistillata, assembly GCF_964205215.1. Lineage (NCBI taxonomy): Eukaryota > Metazoa > Cnidaria > Anthozoa > Scleractinia > Pocilloporidae > Stylophora > Stylophora pistillata. Next base: position 8,102,391 of record NC_142528.1, on the reverse strand, counting down.
CTTTGTCGTAGAGAGTACTGAGTTCATAGCTATCTGGGGATTATTCATCGATTGGTAAGGCGCAATTATTGACATGGCTCTTTTCTGAAAACCCTGGTGGTCTTCACTAAGATATTCAGGAAGGCTAGTAGTTCATTTATTTGTTTAAGTAGGTTGATTAATTGGCAGCTGTAATAGCTGATGTGGACCTGTTGTCCTAAACCACCCATCCCACCCCAGGGGAGGACATCCATCACATAGTAATCTCGTGTGTGGGAAATTAACGTCTCCTGCCCCAACCCTGCAGGAGACGGGACCTCCATTTATTCGTCCCTATCCGAGAAGACTAGAATATCTAACCATTTCTTGATTTTATAGAAAGGTAGCAGATTCTTCTCAATTATTTTAAGACCTTGAGTGTTGGTCCGGCCGGGGTTCGAACCCTCGACCTCTCGCACTACAGTCCAGCGCTCTATCCACTGAGCTAACCGGGAGACGGTTATGGTGGAAAATGGGTGTACAATATTCTAATAATGGTCTTGTAACTGTGCAATAGAATTGTTTAATGTCCTGGTGTCCCACACTGGCCCTCTTAAGGGGCACTAAGTGTAAGGGCTTATTTACTTTTCATATCGACTCATTTACGTGCTCAGTCCATTTTAGATCTTTGAATATCGTAACTCCTAATAACTTAGCACATTGCACCTTAGGACATACTCCTGAAATCACCTGGGGTGGGGTGGGGGGGAATGATTTTTATGGTTTGAGGTGCAACGGACGGGAGATTAGCTGTCGCCAACAGAGTACAAAAGGGGGGGGGGGGCTTTATGGGAAATTGAATGCCAATTAAATGCCAATTAGGGGGTAGGGGGGGCTAAGAATATCGCAGAAAGTTTGGTGGAGTCGTGTTTGTGTATATCATCCATAGTAGTTTCAAGCCCCTCTTTGTCACGATTTGACTGCTTCGTTGTTTAGATTCTTGTTTCTCCACAAGCGTTCTCTAGAACTCTCCGCTTTTTTTTAATTCATCGCGTTTTCTTGAAACACTTCTGATATTTCTTTCGTATCGACTGTTTTTGTCACAAATTTACTTTGTAAAGGCCACAATGATAATAATAATAATAATAATAATCACGCTGCAAGTCTGTAAGGTTGGATTTCAAACGGGTTTATTTGTCGTATGAGTTTGAAAGAAATGGTACAGATTTTCTAGTCATGGATAGGCTGTCCCAATTACTCGCTGGGTCAGCGGAGACCACCAAGAGAGCGGGTAAGCAAGATACGAAGCTGGCGCAGTCTGTCCTGGAGTTGTTTCACGCGTAGGACCATCAGCTCGAATTTGTTGCAAGGATTCGTGCGTCATATCTTGCGCATGTGCGGGTGTTAACTGTCGTAGTCAGTTGAAATTATGCTCTTAAAAAGTCCTTTCTCATTAACAATATAGCTTGGCTATTGCATGTGCGCTTTCTGCGAGTTGTATGCCTTTCTACTATTACATAGAGAATCATGTAAAACTGAGAAGTTTTTCTCGAATCGGACGTAACAAAATCTGGGTACTGATTCAAAATGTCGTTTTGTAAACTGCACTCTATTTTATCTCTTCAATTATTTTCAGTAATAACAGTAACTCATTGGCGTGCAATTAAAGGTATTTGTTAAACTGGTGATAAAATATTACAAGAGTATGCATTTCTGTTTTTCCATTCACCTTTCACTACTTAGAATGCAGCGCAGCCAAAAAACCAACGTTGGCCGATTTTCTGGAACAAAATCTTCCTCAGTTTAACAAGGTTTTGGTTAACATATTTAATAGTATTTTCTATTTGCATCTACAAAGTTAATCACATAACCTAAAAACCTTTGCATCAGAATATGAAGAAACAATTGGATGCCAAAAGTGTTTCCTAATAAAATGTAAGTACTTCGGCTATCAACTAGTGGATACAAATGTGTTTCATGGAAAACGACGTCACAGAATCACTGATGCACTCCCAGGTGGTTCAGCTCACGTGACAGCTGACACAGCACGCATACTCCACAGCACTGGACCACGCAGAAGTCATTGCACAGGGAGCCCTGGAAGGAAAGGAGTAAAAGTTTAGAATTCGTTGTTCGTAAGTAAACTAGGAGTTCTGGAGAAGAGATAGAGTTAAATATGACAGTTGCACTTTTAAATGCAACATCGATCTTTGAATTATGCCATAAGTTTGATACAATTCTATTTGTGGTTTCGAGTAACAGATCTAAGTTACTTAACGAACTGAAATCGTTCAATCATAGTGTTAAAAGATAGATCTTTGTTAAAAAGATTGGTATCATGGTGCCCCACCCATGATTGATTGATTGATTGATTGAAGTCTTTAATAAACCATAAGATAAAAGATATATATCCTATGTTACATAAACGAAAAACTGTGTAATGAAAAATTACAATAATATACTATGGCCAAAATCAAATTATGTAATTATAACAGGTTGTGTTCAAAAATAAGTCTATTTACAGATATGTTCATGAATCGTTCTGTTAATCTTTGGGCGGAGGCAAACCTTGCGACGTAAATTATACTGCTGGGGTTTAGGCTTCGGCAGAATTTCATTAAACGGATGATGGCTTATGGCCCTAGCTCCAATAAATAATTTGTTATACATATACATCATATCCTTGGGTAGAGTAAGGGGGGGAGGGAGGAGTGGAAGAGACGCTCCCTCTATCACCTGCCACGAACTGCTGCTGACAATGCTGCGGCAATTGATAACACGGGCACCTAAGTAACTAATCTTAAATCGTTCCAAAAATGCTGGTCAGCCACTGAAAAATTATTTAAGAATTTTGAAGTTTTTGGCTTATCAAAGGCATTTGGTCATCGAGAAAGGATGGAAAGAAACAGGAGAAGAAAAAAGGATTTGGTTACATCAGAGGCAAATAAGTGTTGTTTTCGTTTCTGTCAGTAATTGCCCTACTTCTCTGCGGATTAAATATAAGGAGAGGGGCATTGGGATTTTCGGTTTTATTCGGTTTTGGTATTCCTTGCGGTTTACGGATTTTCTGTTTTTCAGTATTTGATTTTCGGTTGTCGTCTAAAAAATGAACGGGTTTCGGATTTGGTATCCGATGTGGTTGTTCGGTTTTTCCCATTTGGGTTCCGGTTGCGCAATTATGCGCCTCCTCTGATCTTGAATAGCTGCGAAACCTCTGTATGCTCCAATTGTATCGGATCTATTAAGGTTTTAATAACTGGGATGTGAAAATATATCGGTTTTGACAGTTTTGCATGCGGTTTTCGGTTTTTGGTTTTTATAGAATTTTTTTTTATGATTTTGGATGATTTTTTCCTACGGTTTTGCGGTTTCTTATAGACCCCAATGCGACCCTTCAATTGGGGATAGCAAGTAGCTTCTCAGCTCTTTTCGTCACGTCTCCTACAGCCTCTGTTAACAAACACAGCATAAAATGACCTCGACCTTTTTTAAGAGACGTTGTGCAGACTTAAAGTCGTTCCTTTTTGTAGTTTAACCCGTTGCACGAGTAACAAGTTAACGTAAACACAAAAATTTCGTTTAAGCGCGGAAATCTCCGACACTTTATTTTCCTTTCGCCGATTTCTTTTCACTCACCTATCGGATTGAGCAGGGAAAGAGGGGCTTTCTGTGATTGAGACGTTACAGGATCGGTCTTATATAAACAAACAAACCTGAATGTTCTGCTGAGCCCTGAGTTTAATCCTGAGTCCCACCAGTGCTCCAGGACAACAGGTCGGAAAGCAACAACCTTCACCCATTCTCTGGGACACATCACAGAGTAAAATACATGGACAAAACAACCCCATGCAAACTGTAAGGAAGAAAATCAGATAAATTATTTTTAAAAAAAATCCTTCTCAGTTTCATTCAATTTCAATTGCGTGTACGCACTTGCTTATTACGTTTTTTGATGTGGTGAAAAAGCTCCCAGACCAGAACGAACTTGAATTTTCCTTAGCATCGCGTCGAGATCGCGAAGACACCTATCTGAATCCAGCTAGTGTCCTGGATCTATTTCAGTTTCTTTCCGACTTGCGTAAACGCAGTAGTCAAGCAGTTACTTACGAGAGTAGCAGTCCTCAAAACATCCGCACAGACCAGAGTTCCAGTCACGCATCCCTTGTTGAAGAATCACTCCAGCCGGTTGCGTGACCACAACAGTTGTGTTAGTGGTTTGCATGGGGGCAGGCTGGGTCATGACTGGTTGAGGGTACCCTGGTTGGGCGGGAGGGTACCCTGGTTGGGCGGGAGGGTACCCTGGTTGGGCGGGAGGGTACCCTGGTTGGGCGGGTTGCATACCATAAGGAGGGGGGACTGCAGCCCCCTGTTCCTCGGTCATGTAGTTATATCCAGCGCCAGGTTTCTCAGAAGACATGTTCCAAGATTGACTCACTCGCTGAATCGGAAGAGAAATGTTCCAAAAAAATTTTACAGTTTAAATATCCTTAACTATAATGAAGTTTACAGTATACAGTACTAAGATTCATGGAAAAACTGTACATTAACTGTGGGTCGTTTTAGGTTTTCACACTTAAGCACTTTGGGCCGACTATTCAAACAAGCAGTTCAGCGGTTGTCCAACAAAACCGCATTCTAAGCCATCTTTCATTTAGCCGTACCTTTTATTTCAATATTTATTTTTGCGAACACTGTCAAGAGGGTCAAAAGCTAATAGTGCAAGGAAATTTATTCTATTAAAGAAACCCTCTTATAGGGAATTCCTGATGCCCACTGTTTGTGTAAAATAAAAACCGCGGTTTGGGTCAGACCTGTAAATGACCGGCCCAATCACTTTAACTAGCATGTGAAAGCAAAATATGACATGGAGTGTCAACCGTTTGCTGTCAGAGAAACGCTTAAGCTTTTATAATCTGTTTGTACTCTAATTTCTCTTTAAAACACTACCTTTCCTAATGAAGAGCGAGGCTTTTGTTAAGAACATCGTTCCTCAAGTTGATGGAAAATGAGACATTGAAAATCACAAGTTTGTAAAATAAACAATACCGTAGATTTTGAACGTTCGTAAGTTGACCTTTTTCTATCAAATCTGGCTGGCAAAACAATACACAACACCCTTTCACCTATGATAAACATATCACATTGAAATTCGGTTCAAAGTACGATACTCTTTCAGCTACAAAAGCAACTCATGGTTTTGAGATGTAAATATCTCGTTCCATTCTGTATGTAACCTAACTTCCCGCAATTCTGGAAACGTTATGGAGAAAAATGAAAGTGGATCTTGTATCAATCCAAAATTTTTCTTTGTTTGACACTGTTTTATCGTGTTTCGACTTCGTTAATTAATTTTGCCTCTATGTTTTTATTTTTGATTCTTTCAAGTTATTCACATTTAGTTACAATCATGCAATGAGGGTTAGTCTTAGGGAGGAAATTGGCATAAAGTAATCTTTCTACTCAGTAGGGCTTCTAAAAAGATAATTGTACGGATTTGAATTTACCAATTTACTCGAAAACTACAGGGCGCAATACTTTTCGATCAATATCGCTAACGTTCATTTCGCGATAAGTATCTCAGCTGCTACACCGCGCGCAACGTCCAATAGCTTTAATTCTTGTAATGTTATTGAAATGTTTTTCCTGAAAACTAAGCTTTGTAGATGATTTGCATTTTTCTGAAATTAATCTCTATGGCTTAAGAGACAAGGTCAATCATCATCTCATTTACATCGTCCCACAAGAAATAGAAGCCCAAACTTCGGCAACTGGCTTTAAAGAAAGTTGCGACAAACAAAGAAGACAATGGGAGACAACAGTGACGAAAATCCTTGAAAAAACATGACGATTTCATTTAGTTTGCAGACTACCTAGCATATAAATAATAGCTACTTTAACACCATTCTTTTCGATACCCGTATTCGTCCACCAGTGCGACAAAGAAACGTCAATAAATGGTATTTGAAACTACTGACCGACATTTGATAAACCAGTGACATGGAAACACCGGATCCTGAATGCAAATTCTTGGGATATCAATGTTTAACCATGCGTAGGAACATTGGTTTGAAGGCAACTTTTTACGACAAAAAGCACGTACGCGAACGTGCTCCATCGGTAGAAAGAACTTGTTCTTAGCCAATTCTGGTTTCTAGAAGATCATAATTGAGCGAACATCGAAAATATTGACAGGCAATGTTTTCCGTTCTATGACAGCAAACGTAAATTTGCATTGAAAATGTTTTCCGCCTTCGAAATTTTGAATATGGTAATACTTGTCGTGCTAATTTGGAAAGTTTCGTTTTTTTACTGAAAAACGATGGGATTTCGACCGAAATGTATCCAACGTTTTAAAGAAATGTGAAGTACTGTGTCTATGGTAGTGGTCAGGTTTAAAGACGCAAAAAACATCTGGGAGTGTTTCAGCAAACCCGGGAGTGTAAATTACAATTTTCATTTTATGCCCAGATGCGCTTATTTGTTCCATTTACAGACTCCAATCCTTTTAGAGCGCACTTGCTTTGGTTTAATGCATTACCCATAAACACTTAGCAGGTCACAGACGGTTAAAAAAAAGGATTGTATAGCATCTGATATCAAAATCTGTATCGAAACAGGTATCTTGTTCCAACGCAACGTCACGTGAAAAGAAATACCTCGGCGTGTCCTTCTCAAATTTTGAAATGCGACCATCTATCGAACGATTTGTATTTCGTTTTGTTTGATCGTGTGAATGCACTAAAATAAATACAGATCATACTAAAAGCGTGTCAATGAGCTCTCTACCCCAATCGATGTGATAGCTTCAGTAACAAACGTCTTTGTTTCGTCAACAAAGTGCTGAAGTCGAAAGGACTTCATTCGTCACTCCTTGAAAAATTAGCATGGAATTTTAAACCTCTTCGTGAAGGTAACACAGCTACAAAAACACTGTACTTTGTCAGAGAAAACTAATAGCTAAATGTAAAATACATGATTACCTCTTGGCCGATTAGAATCCGTACAAGAATGTGGAAGAATCGAAGTTAGTCCTAACCGAAAACGAACCTTCCGTGGGTTAGTAACGCAAGCCTTTAATCCGTGGTTACCGTGAGAACTTGGGTAGGAGTGTTTCGCTGATTGGGAGAAATTTCCATAAGTATTATCCAAGATGGAGGTAGAAGTCTTTCGATGATTGCACATTGTCTTTATCAAAACTGTTGGGTAAAATTTGAGGTGGGTATGGGAAAACATAGAGGGAAAACTAAAGTGGCTACGCCTCGCCATAAACTCAGTAAGAGTTCTAGGTTTGAAGTTGCTTGGAATGGAACAGGAGACTTTGATGGCGACGAGAAGGATACACAAGGTATATTTCTAGCTAGCGTACTTAAGCTTACTTAATCCTTTTAACTCCCATGAGTGACCAAGACAGAATTTCTCCTTACAATATCAATACAATATCAAGCAGACAAGTGATAAAATTAAAGGAAAATATCAACCAGGCCCCAGTTGTTCAAAGGATGGATAACGCTCTACACTGGATAAATCTCTGTCCGGTGGAGAGCGCAGTACGTTTTGGTAACACTTATCCGCTGGATAGCGATGTATCCGCTGGATAGCGTTATCCGCCCTTTGAACAACCGGAGCCAGGAGATTATTAGTTGATCCAATTCAAAATTCTCTAAAGTAACATTATAAGAACTGTATGGCAGACTGCGAGGAGAGTTACTAACGAGATCATGGGATTGATAGAGTTAACCCTTTACACCTTAACATCAGTAAAAATATCCAGTAATCGGTCTAGTAATCTGGTCTAAGTTAGATGGAAAAACAAGAACACTAAAAACGCTACAAGAATTTAAAATTGCTTCAAATACATTAGATATACAAAGTTTAATCTCCTCGGACGATTGAAAGAACTGTATTTTGATGTAAATCTTAATATTTTATATTATCAGTATTGTATTTCTAATCTTTTAGGTAATTTTAATTACACAGGGTAGGGTAGTACGTATATATAGGGTCAACTATGCGGGGTAGGATTGCATATTTTATGCATTTTATATATATTAGATTAGTTTAGTTTAGGTGTCCTTATTTAGTGGGAAACTGCTGTTGATTTGACACATTAATAAAGTTTATTGTTATTATTATTATTATTATTATTATAATCCCTATACTGTTCTCCATAAGTTTCCTAAGTTACTGACAAGAAGAATCTGTTTAACAATCAAGAACTCCTTTAGTCAATGATTATTTCCTTTTTTATTTCCTTACTTTAATTTGTTACTCAGAGGTGATGTTGTAAGGAGAAATTAGATTCTAGTCACCCTTAGGAGTTACTGGTCAATGGTTCTCATAGATCCTTTTTAGTGTTGATTTTATGGCATGAACTCAGTGAGATAAACCTGGTTGGCATGCTTTGAAGAGTAGGGAACAAGTCTATGCAGCAATTTTCATCATGATTTAATGCGGTGAATATTGAAGAGGTATCTATGGGTATTGGTGTTTGACATTCACTTTTCTAATCAAATAGCAAAACAATTCAAGATCACTTGTCCATTATGCAATACAATTGCGGGCAGAGTGATGTTTTATGGCAACTGTTGATGTTACCATGGTGACACTTAACACCTTGGTCAGCATTCTGTGCCTCATAGTTGACTCTCTTTCACATCTAAGATCTGAATTTCACATCCCCATGCTGTCTTCCATACACTTCTGACAACTTTGGTTCAGATGATTTTTTTTTCAATGGAAGTAGTATGACCTGGTTGGTATTCTTTGTCTTCTCACAACCTTTTTACTTGAAAAAAAAAAAAGGAATGGGAATGACAAGGAGATTTTCCTTTTTGGAAGGATCAACCACAAGCTCAGCAGCCTTTTTTAAGGTGACATTGATTGAACTTAATATCAGCACATAATCAAGATTCATCATTTTGTAGAGTTTTTAAACAAATATAATTTGTTAGTTCAGAGCTTATTTGTTCCCAAATTGTCATGACCAATGAACAATTAGAGCCAAACCTGAGACCTTTACATCTGATGTATTTTTGGTGAATGTCCATCTAAACTACAGAGTTAAGGCAAAAAATGTATATTATTTTTTTGTTCGTATTTCTTTCAGACGATGGTAAGAAAAAGGACTATGGCAGAGGATTCCCTTTTCCTTTGGCCATGTGGGTAAGCAAGAAGGATCAGCTAATTTAATAAATTATTTAAACTTTAGAGTGACATTCAGTCATGTAATTTCAAGCTTTGAGACACTTCCAGGCATTGGATTGTCTTGAAATGTGTCTCGAACATCATAGATTAAGTTGAGTCATTTGACTTTTTTAGAGGATGATGAACCCAGCTTTCACTGGTTCTGTTTGTCAAAGTCAACTAATCAATCATATTTTAGGATTTGGAGCACTGTGATCCTAAGAAGTGTTCAGGCAGAAAGCTTTCAAGACTTGGCTTTGTGAAAACACTTAAAATCTCTCAGAGGTTCAATGGTCTGATTTTGAGTCCTTTGGGAAGGCAGTGTGTCTCACCCCAGGACCACACCCTTGTTATGGATCATGGGATAGCTGTTATTGACTGTTCATGGGCCAAATTGGAGAGCACACCATTTGGAAGAATGAGAGGATGTCACATGCGCCTGTTACCATACTTAATTGCCGCGAATCCCATCAACTATGGGAAGCCCTGTAAATTGTCCTGTGTAGAAGCATTTGCTGCCACGTTGTACATTACTGGTAAAAAATAAAATACTCTTCATAAATTGCACTTTTCACAGTTTTAAAATGATAATGTTTTAGTAATAAAACCTTTAAGCCCTAAATCAGTAAGCATATTCTCCATACTGTTCATCATAAATTTCCTAAGGTACTTACAAGGAGAATTTGTTAAATGATCAAGAACTTCTTTAGTTGGTTTTCATTTCCTTTCTTGTCCAGACCTTAATGTGAGGATGACAATGGGTTTATGAGTGAAGCATGATTAAGGCCGAAATTAAAATGTGATTCGTGAATTTTATAGAAAGGCAAATATGAGAAGTGAATCAGTGAACTTATAAACCAGCATGAGGCATTATTTACCTCTGGAATTATACATTACCCATGAATTTCTTCTTTCATTTCATGAAAACCTCAATATTTACTTGAAACTGTGTACACAAGAAGAAAGATTTGAAGTTACCCATGAATATATGTGACATAAGAAAATTTCTAAAACAATTTTGTGCAAAATGGGATTGAAACTTCCCCCCCCCCCTCCTTTTACATTGTAATGAGAAGTTAGATGCTGATCACTGTTAGGGCTCAAAGATTAATAAAGCACTTTCTCCAGTGACACACCAGGTTAGTCATCCTACTATCAGTTTACTGGAATTCCCTAGACTGTTTTTCATTTTCCTCGCCAGAGTGATTTTACTGATTCTGTTGCAAAATCATATTTAAAATTTGAGTGTTATTTTGGAGAAGGGAAATGGTAAGATTAAAAACACATTTTTGTTATTATTATTACTACAGGTCAACAAGATCTTGGCTCAACATTGTTAAAACGTTTCAAGTGGGGGACGTCATTTCATGCATTGAACAGGTACAGGAAGTGCAATCATTTTTATTGGCATCGCAATTATGGTGTCAATGAAGAATTTTAGAATCCAGATACTCAGGGAATCTTCAGAACTAACGCAGGGTTTTGTGTGGGTTATAGGTCTATATGGAATATCTTGAAATTTTAGATTTTTTCTTCTCAGGAAAACTAAATTTGGGTAAATAATAACAGGCTGTCGGATGTCCAAGGAAAACCATAACAAGAGTCTCCTTTTACAAAGTTATTTCCTGTGTTACATTCATTGACTGAAAAAATTTATGTCATTCTTTTTACTCTAATCACCACAGTTCAGTAATGATTATTATTATCCAACTGGACAAAGCTGACTAACGTATACGCATGCGCTAGGTTTTGCCGCGGAAACACGGATTTTGAGTCGTTCGCATGGTTGATTTCCTATTCTGTTGCTTCTGTTGCTTTAGAAATTTCCTTGCCGCTTTTCTTTTACAGAACAACCTCCAAAAACTTGGTACACCCCCAAAAAATTTTCAAAAATTAATTTTCTGCTTAAGAACTCTGGAATTAGGAAAATGCCTGCGACGAAAACAGAGTTCCTCGGTTTTGAAAGTCAGCCCATGTTATTTTCCGCTAATTTCGCAAATTTTAGACCTAGGACACTTGAGCCCGCGTTATTGACCGCATACCCTCTGACGTAACATTTCATTATTCAGCTCTGTCATCCAACTGTGCTTCGTAGAGTACAATTAATGCGCGAGATGAGTGCTATGTCGGGCATGGCGGCCCGCGGTATCTGTCACATATGCGCACGCATGCCATGTGCGTACCTTGTAGATTTTAGAACCGCCATGTTGAAAATACAAAGGTTGAGTCACAGGGCGCAGGGAGCCCACACAAGCGGCGTGTCTGGTCGTTTGTTCGAAATATAAAGAAATGTATGGGAGAATATTGAAGAGTCGTAATATCGTAAAGTTATATCAAGGAATGTCTATGTTAAGGCTCAAAATAAATGTAAACCTACCTCACTTGCTGTGTATTGTCTGGTTCTAAATGGCGAATTTGAGCGATTTGGTAGATTTTGCGTTGACTGTTACTTTATGTTATGAGAAAATATACAGTACAGTAACAGTATAGTAACAGTCAACGAAAAATCAGTACAGTAAAGTAACAGTCAACGCAAAATCTACCAAATCGCTCAAATTCGCCATTTAGAACCACAAGCTGGCGGCGGGGGGGGGGGGGAGGGGGAGAAGAAGTTCACCAAAATCGACCTTAGACAGGCATACCATCAGATGGAGGGGGGGGTGGGGAGGAGGAGAAGAAGTTCACCAAAATGGACCTTAGACAGGCATACCATCAGATGGAGGGGGGGGTGGGGAGGAGGAGAAGAAGTTCACCAAAATGGACCTTAGACAGGCATACCATCAGATGGAGGGGGGGGTGGGGAGGAGGAGAAGAAGTTCACCAAAATCGACCTTAGACAGGCATACCATCAGATGGAGGGGGGGGTGGGGAGGAGGAGAAGAAGTTCACCAAAATGGACCTTAGACAGGCATACCATCAGATGGAGGGGGGGGTGGGGAGGAGGAGAAGAAGTTCACCAAAATCGACCTTAGACAGGCATACCATCAGATGGAGGGGGGGGTGGGGAGGAGGAGAAGAAGTTCACCAAAATCGACCTTAGACAGGCATACCATCAGATGGAGGGGGGGGTGGGGAGGAGGAGAAGAAGTTCACCAAAATGGACCTTAGACAGGCATACCATCAGATGGAGGGGGGGGTGGGGAGGAGGAGAAGAAGTTCACCAAAATCGACCTTAGACAGGCATACCATCAGATGGAGGGGGGGGTGGGGAGGAGGAGAAGAAGTTCACCAAAATGGACCTTAGACAGGCATACCATCAGATGGAGGGGGGGGTGGGGAGGAGGAGAAGAAGTTCACCAAAATGGACCTTAGACAGGCATACCATCAGATGGAGGGGGGGGTGGGGAGGAGGAGAAGAAGTTCACCAAAATGGACCTTAGACAGGCATACCATCAGATGGAGGGGGGGGTGGGGAGGGGGAGAAGAAGTTCACCAAAATGGACCTTAGACAGGCATACCATCAGATGGAGGTGGAGGAAGAGTCACAAGAGTACCTGACAGTCAAACACCCATCAAGGACTGTACCGATAGAATCGCCTGGTATTTGGGATAACGTCAGCCCCAGCCATTTGGCAGAGATCAATGGATCAAATCTTAGAAGGAACAAGCTGCATCTTAGACGGTATGATAATCACAGGAAAAGATGACGAAGAGCATCTCGCCCACCTGGAGGAAACACTGAAGAGGTTAAAGGAACATGGCCTAAGAACAAATCGCGAGAAATGCGAGTTTTTCCAGACGAAGATCACCTACTGCGGACACGAAGTGGACCAATACGGACTACACAAGAGCCAAGAGAAAGTTGATGCCGTCGTCAATGCCGTAAGGCCAGAGAACGTTCAACAAGTCCGCTCATTTTTGGGATTGGTAAACTATTACCATAAGTTCTTACCCAACCTCGCAACCACCCTCAACCCCCTAAAAGGGCTCTTAGAACAAGGCAAGCCGTGGAAGTGGTCCGCAGAGTGTGAGGAAGCCTTTTCCTCGGTGAAGAAACTCATAGCATCAGATATGGTACTTACCCACCATGATCCAAAACGACCATTGAAACTAGCATGCGACGCCTCACAAGTCGGAGTCGGGGCCGTACTATCGCATGTGATAGAAGACGGCTCAGAACGACCCATAACCTTCGCGTCACGTACCCTTACGAAGGCAGAAAGGAAACTACTCCCAGACTGACAAAGAAGCCTTAGCCTTGGTTTGGGGAGTCAAGAAATTCCACCTATACCTATTCGGCCGCCATTTCACGCTGGTCACAGATCGTGAGCCTCTGACCTCAATTCTTAACCCCAACTAAGGGATACCAGCCATGACAGTTGCCCGTTTACAACGCTACGCATTGTTCCTAGCAGGATTCAAGTACAGCATTGAGTACAAAAACACCACCCAACATGGAAACGCGGATGGACTATCACGCCTACCCTTGAAAAAGGCGTACAGCAAGGAAGTAGCTGATCCAGCGGAAATTTTTCATGTGTCACAGCTCAAAGTGCTGCCAGTCAATGCAGATATGATTTGTCAAGCAACCCAGAGAGATCCGGTATTATCATGTGTGGTAGAACACACGAGACAAGGGTGGCCAACAGTCAGTAAAAAAGAATTGGAACCATTCTACAGAAGGAAGGATGAACTTACATTACAGGATGGTTGCCTTATGTGGGGCTCTCGAGTGATAATTCCACCTAAGTACCGGGCACAATTGTTAGAACAACTCCATGAAGGCCACCCCGGAATCGTAAGGATGAAGGCGTTGGCTAGGGGCTACATTTGGTGGCCAGGAATGGACAAGGAAGTCGAACAAACATCAAAAGGATGCACTGGCTGTCAACTCACCCAGAACAATCCTAAGACCGCCCCACTTCATACATGGGAGTGGCCAGCACGCCCATGGCAACGTATCCACATAGATTTTGCGGGACCATTCTTGGGAACAATGTTTCTCATTGTCGCGGATAGCCGCTCAAAGTGGCCCGAAGTAATACCAATGACTACTACAAACGCTGCAAGAACAATTGAGGAACTAAGAAAGCTGTTTGCGACACACGGATTACCGCAACAACTGGTCAGTGATAATGGCCCACAATTCACATCAGACGAATTCAGAACATTCATGAGGAATAATGGTATCAAACACAGAAGGTCAGCGCCGTATCACCCAGCTACAAATGGAAGCGCTGAACGTTTTGTACAGACATTCAAGCAAGCTCTACGCGCAGCACTGACTGAGAAGAAAACCCTCTCCTGGAAGTTGACAAACTTCTTGCTAACCTACAGAACGACACCACGTGCGCTGACTGGAGAGGCACCAGCGGTACTCCTCATGGGAAGAAACCTAAGAACGAAACTCGACATACTGAAGCCTAACATACGGAAGCGAGTGCAAGAAAAGCAGCACGACCAAGAGTTACGATCCAGCCACAACCCTACCCGTCAGTTACCCATAGGTCAAGCTGTCGTTGCCCGAAACTACCGAACCGGAGATAAGTGGGTTCCTGGTATCATCACAGCTCACCCTGGACCACATTATGGAACACATTATGGAACAGTTTACCACGCGATATAAGGAACACAGAGTCTCTGGGGTTATTTAAACGTAAGATCAATGACATTTTTAAAGTTTAACGCACGGCATTCACGGAAAACAGCTTTAGTGTTATAGTATGTAGTTTTAATTTTAAATATCTTAGCGTATGTGATATGTATTTTTATAGGCTGATGAATTGATCGTGTCTAAATAAAGATTACAATACAATACAATACCCTTATCCTACGAAGTCAGAGTCGGACCCAATACATTATGGCGACGACATATCGATCAACTCAAGGAGACTGCAGTAACTCCAAGCGTTAATAAGGAGTACTACACCCCACACCTAGACCCAGATGTGTTAGTAGGAATTCCACCGGCGACATGCAGCGTCGGAAGTGAAGAACCACAACCTCCTTCTGCGAATGATATGGAGAAATTACCAACCATAGACATAGATGTGACCAACCTACCGACCAACTCTCCTGGCAACCAGAACGAGATCACGACTAGTAGTTCAGCAACACCACCACCTAAGCGCTATCCCCGTCGGCTGCGGAAACCCCCTGAAAAACTAAACCTATGAACTGAACTGGACTGAACTCATATATTTTAGATTAGTTCTGAATTTTGGGGGGGAGGAATGCTATGTCGGGCATGCCGGCCCGCGGTATCTGTCACATATGCGCACGCATGCCATGTGCATACCTTGTAGATTTTAGAACCGCCATGTTGAAAATATAGACGTTGAGTTTGTATTGAGTTGTAGTTTTTCGTCTGACTTAAATCCGCGAAGCACAACAATGAGTAAAAATATCATGCGAGATTTGTACTCCAGAAATATCCACGAAATTCGCCCGCACTGAAATAACAATTTGGAGTGTTGGATGATGAATCTCTTATTAGACGTTTTGTTGTTTGTAATTTGACTCACCCTAGGGGCTCGTTAAAATACGGCACAACTCGTATAAATACTCAGCAATACTGCACAACAAAATGTCTTATAAGATATATGTATACCACACTGGTGAATAGTGCTTTTGCATGTTACTGATTGGCTAGCTAGTCTGCAAGTGATTAGTAAGTACTATTCACCTTTGAGCAGCTGGAGAGACAAAATCACATGTCAAGAGTTACATATCTGACGATTTTTTAAGTCTTTGGTTTCTGTGAGGAATGAACTAGGGCAATTAGCTTGATTAATAACCATCACTATTCATCCCACTTTGGTTAAAAATCATTAATTATACTAGATGGATTTCAATCAAAACCTCAGTTATGTTTATAAATTCAACCTCACTAAATAAAGTTACTTGTTAACTCTTTCTTTCTCTACATCTGAAAGGTAATGATGTTTTCATTGCTAGTGAACTTTTCTCTGCTTTTTATTCACAAGAAAGTGGCATTCTATCCAGCCAATCTCTTCTTGATTTCAGTCCATTAGGCTTGGCCTTGGAATTTAATAAGCTGTAAATGATCTTTGATCCTCTGTTGTTGTGAAATTGTTAGATCTCTGTTGGACCGGTATGCTGCTTGTTCATCCAGCAAAGATGTTGTAGAAGTTCAAGATAAATGGCTGGAAGAAATGAAAGAAGAACAAAATGCAGAATCATCACAAGGTTTTTCACTGGTTTTACCTTTCAACTCCCAAAATCTGATTGCTAATTCTCCCCTCTAGCTGCTTCACATTTCCTTGTTAATAATATACAGGAAAAAATTTCTCAGTTCTGATTGGTTAAGATGAATGCAGTTTTCAGTTAATTCAGTGCAGAAGAGAGTTAATTCAGAGAAAGAAAGAAACACACTGGACATTCTGATTGGTCAGAATGATTGGTCAATGTCAATGTCAAGGTCAATGTGAAGGTCAATGTCACTTGCAGGGTTTGAATGAATTATTTTTGCACGTGATGCGCGCGCTTTTCTTCTGCGTAGTTATGAGAAGCTACCTCGTATTTTTTCATGTATATTATTAAGACATAATCACATGATTTTTTCGTGCAATTTGGAATAAATAAGCACTTTTAAATCTTTTCAAAGACCACAAATTGCACTCACCCTACGGCTCATGCAATTTTGTTAGTCTTTGAAAAAATTTAAAAGTGCTTATTTATTCCAAATTGCACTCGAAATCATGTGATTACCTATACAAATTGGTCAAGAGAAATTAGTGTTCAATCAAGGTAACAACTTCTACCTAAATTGAATACACTTTAACATCAGTATCCATTTTCTCCATAATCCTCTATACATTCCCTTTGGTACCAACAAGGAGAATTTGTTTAACAATCAAAGCTTCTTTGGTTGGTGATCAATTCCTTTATTCTCATGACGTTAATTAATGATCTAGCAGTATTTCTGTAAGGAGAAATTAGATGCTGGTCGCTCGTTGGGTTTAACAGGTTAATGAATGCTCACTACATTTGTACATGTCACTGTATTGAAACTGTGAAAGTGTAGTGTGATCGTCCGGGTGAGTGTAGTCCTGGAAGGACTGTTGTCGGTGGTAGTGACTGACGTTTCGACAACCTGTGCGGAAGTCATCATCAGAGTCAAGTGTGTATTGAAAAGTGTATTGAAACTGTTAGGGAAATTTGGCAAATGCACACATTGATCTTGCTATTGTATGGTGATTGGCAAACTTGTGTGTTTCACTTGCAACTGTAAAGTTTTAGTAAAACCTAAAGACGAGATGGTTACCAAACTGGAGTGCAGATTGACAAAGGGATAAAACAAATATTGAAGTTAAAAAGAACTGCAATCAGTAACTTAAGTGGCCTGAACCAAGGGAATAATATTTTTTTAATGCTGTAACGAAGGTCTCATTCATTGGCACAGAAATCATATATCATCAAATGTGTTTCTCACTTTAATTCCAGATTTGATGGACATTGATATGACTAAGGAACATTTTAACCCAAACCGGCCTGTTCTGAGGTTTGTTGACTCGAGTTTCAAAAAAAGCTTTTATAATTTAGTTTTGAAATCAGAATCGGCATTTTCTTGAGACAAATTCAATTAATCCTTTCTCCACAGTGAAAGTGAGTCAAATGGCAGTAACAGTGACGTCAGTGATGATGCTAACGATGACGACGAAGATGGGGACGATGTAGCAGATGATGATGCCGAGAATGGATACGAAAGTGACGAAGATGACAAAGCTGGACTGCATTTTGGTAATATTGGAAACGAAAAAGGACAAAAAGAAACAGAAAATCAAAAGTTGTTAGGCGACGAAACTGTTGGTTTGTATTGCGGTACTAGTTCTGTTGAAGAGAAACATTTGGGAGATTGTTTTGGCAAAGAAAACTTGCGAAAAAATGATCACAATCTTGACTCTTCCGCTAGGGATGATACGCTGGAATTATGCACAAGGACCGAACTTGTTCATTTAGGTGATGGATAGTAATGGTTTTATTTAATATTCCAAAGCGGGTAATCTGTTCTTCTGAACCCATACCTGTCTGAAATAGAAGATCAGAAGAGATGTGAAATGGATTTTTTATGCTTTCACCTAACTTTGATACACCGAGAACATAGTAGGAATGTGAACCAGAGTGATGTACCTGTCTGTGGGGGAGGGGAAGGGGAGGGGGAGGAGGAAGGGAGGGGGAGGGGAGGGGAGGGGGAGGGGAGGGGGGAGGGGTTTTGCGAGAAAGGGAGTTCAGTGATGATCTCCCGCTTCCCACATCCGGCTGTCCCGCATCTTACAACTTCGACTCTCGTCTCATGCTCATTATACTAAAAACTGCAGATTACTGATTAACAAATGCTCACATTTTTGTATTACTCTTACATTTCCCGCCATCATTAGAGTCCCAGTAGCCACCCTTTCCTCTTTTGTCTTCGTATCCCCTTTATCCCTACGGTAACCCCTTTATCCCTACGGTAACCCCTTTATCCCTACGGTAACCTTGCACCCAGTATTTTCCCGGGCCCCCGCCCACCGTTTTTCCCCCATTCATGTGGGTTGTAGCCAGCAAGTAGTTTGCTCAAGATTTGCGTGATAGGTTTTTCAATAATGGAAATTTTTGTTAATGCACTTGAAAGAGTGTTTCCACTTATGTCTTAGTATTATTAAATCAGCAAAAAGCGGTCAACGATGAAGTTGTTTTTGTTGCTAATACCTTAACCTTATTTTCTTAACTAGGTCTGGATCGTCACTTTCGGCTTTTTTCTTTAGTTCTTAGCGATTTTCATGTCGATAGTCGGTTCGGAGGGAAACTTGACTGGTTCTTATACGCCGGTTAAGTTCTTAGACACCCTTATCTTGGACAATAGGTATAAACGATCTCTTCTAACGACTACGTTAAATCGTGCACATCGACTCTCATCTTCATCTGACCTCTTCGCTACCGAATGTGACAACCTGAAAGAGATGTTTCTCAAGCTTAAGTACCCTGAGAGACCATTAACTGTGCAATCACCAGAATATTCATCGAGTCTCAAGACCGAAAACAGGCGCTTGATGTTAAGAGGAAATGTTGTCAAAAATCGAACATTTTCAAAATGTGGTGACAACAGCCGAAAAATCGATTCGGCCCATATTCTCAAGTTAGGTAGGCCTTATGGTGAAACAAAGCACTCAATACTTCGTTTGGCTGAATATCGATTTCTTTTCGAGAAAATCGACAAAAGCTGAATTTCGTCCAATTGCCGCTTTCGAAGCTCAAAATTTCAGACGAACCTCGGAGCGTCCCGCCACGAATTGAAAACACTTGGACCGATAAAAACTACTAAATCTTGAAAAACAACATCAATACATAATTTGACAGCAATTTGAGCAATTCTTGATCATTTATTTACACAACGTAATTGAATTTATCCGACCTTCTTCTAACAAGATTAAAAATAGGTCAAAAGTAACCTGTTATTTAACTATGTGCAATACAAAATAATCGACTGAAAATCTGGCTTTTGGAAGGATGTTACTAAAACTGAGAATGGGGAACGGGGAACGGCGAATGGGGAACGGGTGTACAGCGGTAACCCGCCTGAGAATTCAAAATGGCGGAGTAAAGGGAACTAAAAGGGTCTGGCAACTAGTTTAGAGCACTCTCTTAGAGCGCGATCGTCGGAGCCAAAAGCATGGACAATAAGTGTAGGTTTTGTTGAAGGATTTTACTTTGAAATGTTGAATGCCTCATAAATTTAGTTTTTGTCTGGCACACATTGCAGGTTGCATAGAAATCAAATCCTCGGAGAGGTGAGTATCAGACAATTCATGCACAACATTTGAACAATCAACACAGAACTACAAGTTCGCGGCATTTATTCTTATATTCATAGAGTAATTGTACTGCAAGGTAATGAAGTTTACCTCCAATATCTTCACCGTTACAACCTAGCAATATCAATAATGTTGTAAAGCAAACAGCTGAATGACTTTCACGCCCATTATGGGAATCACTTTCTCTTGAATATGATCAATGCAGTGTAAATATTATTGTAAGCATTAGCATGAATGTGAATTCATACACCTACATTCTTGAAGACATAACTGATGTTTTCCTGTTAAATTAAATGTTATTAAAAGTTCTGTCAATGTTTGATTTCTCTATTGTTTACATGGAAGTTTTTGGGTCGATACAAAGATATGTTCCCGATGTTATTTTGCGGTTAGGTAAGTAGATATCTGCATGTAGTAATTTTAATAACTAGGCTGGTTATTACGTTTCCTCGCTCATTTCTGTTAATCTAAGATATTACCTCCTGGCTACTTATCTGCAAAAAATGCTGTTGGGCAATGCAAACAACCAACATACCCAAACTCTACCAAAAGATGCAGATTTCAGGAAGGAAAAACAAAGAGAGACGTCAGAACAAATGGTGGCAGCCATTGCAGAAACGTTGACTTCAAATTCTCGCCTCGGAATACTAGGCTTCGTGGCTTCGCCTGGGCAATAATTAAATAAAAGTGGGTCGTCTAATTTCGCTGTAAGCGGCGACCTAGCGATAAAATCAGTGTTTGTAAGCATCGTTTACTCCGCTATATTGAATTCTCAGGTGGATTACCGCTGTACACCCGTTCCCCGTTTCCCGTTTCCCGTTTCCCGTTTCCCGTTTCCCGTTCCCCGTTCCCCGTTCCTCTTTCCTAGTTTTCCGTTTCCCGTTCCCCGTTCCCCGTTCTTCGTTCTCCGTTCCCCGTTCCCCTGTTCCCCGTTCCCCGTTCCCCGTTCCCCGTTCTCCGTTCTCCGTTCTCCGTTCCCCGTTCCCCGTTCCCCGTTCCCCGTTCCCCGTTCCCCGTTCCCCGTTCCCCGTTCCCCGTTCCCCGTTCCCCGTTCCCCGTTCCCCATTCTCCGTTACCAGTTTTAGTAACATCCCTTTTGGAAGGCGAAGTGTGGTTCTTTTCGATCTCGAAAGGAGTTTTTGGGAAAATGATTCAGTGCGATTTAATCAAACTTTAAAGTTCGATAAAATGAGCCTATATGACGATGCCATCAGTTATTCGAAAATGTACACATTCACACGCAAACTCGATTGTTTCGCATTTCACATCCAATCTACAGCTTATTTAATGTAATATCATCTTACCGTCCATATTGCTGTACCATAAAAGGGGATTACAGTCCTGAAATTGTTGCATTGCTCCCATAATAACGTTATAACTTGGCAGCATAGTCAACGCATCCTGATAATGATTGTTTACAAAGCGTATCTCAGGGTTTCTCTCTTTCCATTTCGTTGAAAAGGAGGCTGTAATTACTTCACGTGGGAGATCTTTGTTTAAATATAAGTCTTCAACTAAACCGCGAACCAAATGTTGGCGAAATGTTGCTAGTTAGAAACATGTTTCTCGTGGCTGTAGGAACTAAGGTCGTGTGTTACTTAAAGGAAACAGGAGCAAACAATTATTTAACTCCGATCCTTGTTGAGTTCATATTTTTATTTTGTTAATTATTGTTTAGGTTGATAAAGCTCATTTTAGGACAAAAAGAACGAAATGATAAACCTAGTTCGGTGATTAAAACCTCTGCTTGCTACAATTCTACTGTATTTTACTGTTGATAAGTATTCAACTTCCCTGCACTCTTACTAAATTTTCTTCCATTGACGGTATGTCATGGTAATATTCAAAATGAGTTACAGTCAAACCTACCAAATGAAATTCAGAGGGGTATTTTTATCGTTAGTCGCTGAAACCACACTGAGTATAGAAACACTTGGCGCTTACTTTGTGTAAGAAGGAACCGGTCGAGATGACAATTGTCTCGAGTAGAGGTAAGAATTTTAAATCATTTGCAAGTATTTTTTAAGACGCTGAAAAATTGAATCGTATTTCTTTCCTCTTCCTTACTATTTTAATGTTTGATTAATTACAGAAATTACCTTGAAACTGGCATTTTCGTTTACCAATAAAGTGAATTGCAGAGAAAAGATATGAACTCTGCAACAGCATTGCGTGTCGTTCTCCTCATAAGGATGTCCGTTGCTCGTTCAAAACTATAGTAAGAGTACACTTTGACTTCGATAGACGATCCAGAAAAGGGGAAACAGTAATTATACCTCTTCTTGCCTGTTCAAGGCGGATTGAGAGCAATTCCGCTAGCCTCGGTTTTTCCGGGCCAAAAGACGAGGTTGACCTAGTTCTTAGCCGAGCAGCCACATTCTCTCCTCCTGCTGACATACATTCCATGACAAAGCTTGGTTTGGGGTGAACGAGAGGCTCTAGTTCGAGGCGCAGAGTTCCTTCTGATATATCAAACCATGCTCAATAATATATCGCCATGTGATGCATTGATTGGCTTTGGACTCCTATAAGAAGTAGTTATTCACTTCTCAAATTTATTATCATGGAAGGAACGATTTAAGGAGATAGGCACAACATGGGTTTGTTTACTTTCTTTTTTCTGGTTAAATCTAGATGTCAATCTTTTCCCGATGGGCGTGAACATTCTGGTCTGACCAGACAACACTATTATGTTAAATTTTTCATTACGCATCAGCCACGCTCTATAATATTTCGCCATATAATGCATTGATGGCTTTGGACCCGACCATATTTGAGGGGGATAGATCACTACTTGGCTACCTTCTTGGGCAAGAATACTAAATGACTAACTAGTTGAGTTGATTTTTCAAAGCCACTGTTTCCAAAATGCAAGTCTTTGATGTAGGTATACCGACTCGCACTCGAGTCTGCTGTGTCAGCTGGTGCAATGATTACTCGAAGCGTTTCTTGTGTTCCGAGATACGCAAAAATGGTTTTATTTCCAGATGTGAGCTTTTTTTGGACCGCTGCCGGGAAAAGGTGGGTGTGAAAATTGTGAACGTGCTACCTGGGTCGTAGTCTTACTACCGGCACGAGTAACTTAACTAGGCACAGTAGCCTCTGGAGAACAAGTAGTATAAATATAAAGCTATATAATTTGGATATATCAACAAAGTTGAAATGGTAAATTGGCCACCGAAACGATTACAAGAGCTGACGTTTCGAGCGTTAGCCATTCGTCGGAGCGATTTTCGTCGGAGTATTTTGATTGCTGCGACTACTAACTTTTGTCTTAGCATTTTTCAATCCACAGCATTCTATTCGCTCCGACGAAGGGCTAACGCTTGAAACGTCAGCTTTTGTAATCGTTACGGTGGCCAATTTACCATTTCAACTTTGTTGATATATCCAAATTATTTCGTTACTCCCACCGAAGCAGCCCCAAACAGTTTCTTTCGAAACTATCAGCCTTTAAATATAAAGCTGTTGAACGTTGGCTTTAACAAACATTTCAGCGAAAGTTGTGGTTTTCCAGGTTTGACCCTTATAAAACTTCTTTTAAATAAACAAATATTCAAACTCTACACTTTTCTTTGTCGCACATCTGCAGTGATGTATGATGGGCTATGCCCTTTGCAGATCTTTCGCTCTTCTTCTGTCCTAAAATGAGCTTTATCGCCCGAAGTACCATGAAACATTCAATTAAGTTTAAAAGTAAAGGAATGACCTCATAGTTTGCGCAACTTAAAACAACAACGGATAAATTTTTCAAATGCCTAATTTGCACTAACCAACACCCTGTGGGTGTTGGCACTCACGTACGGTTTGATGCTTCAACCGAAAAATTTCTTCTTTTTCCCTTTTCGTATTCCGCCACGTGAAACTACATTAAGTTTCAACGAGACTAAAAATGTATATCCAGTGCGAGGGAAAAACACTTTAGAGAAATGATAAACGAATGGGTGTCAAGGCTGGCTAGGGATGTTAAGAGCACGAGAAAAGTTTACTTTTTGAGTGTTCGCTTCAATAACCCCTAAGCAAGTTATTATGCTGGTAAACCGCCCGACATGACAGAGCGGTTGGGGCTATTGCCTCCTATAGGAGAGAAGTCTGCTGTGTATTGAGTGCGAATTTCGAATAACTAAGACACTCTGAAAAAAAACAATAAGTAGCACTGGGAAGAATTGAGTCAAAATTGCGTCAAGATTGGAATTCTATTGTTACACTCACTCACTCACTCACTCTTCTCGATCTCTTTATGCGAAAACCGGTTTTGAGTACAAAAGTTGTTGGACCACCATGTCTACATCTCACCCCGGGCATTGTTTAGCATCATCCAATCAGTGTGGGGCAAACAGCGTGACGGTTGCTCCTTGGCACACGAAATCGGGGCCGCGGATGCTGATCGCTTCGAAAGCTGCATTTCTCGAAAATTTTTTGGCGGTTAGCGCTTGGATTTTGAATGGATCTTCGATTGAATGCGACGAGAAGAAGCGTCAACCTTTCAGTTTATCTGGTTTTCGATTTGGAATCCGGGCGATTCTTATTTCTGGGTGAAAATCGGCTTCGCGCTAGCGCGGTCGAAAATGAACTTTTCAACCCTTGTCTCCTTCTTATAATGTATAGTAACAGTCGACGCAAAACCCACCAAATCGCTCAAATTCGCCATTTAGAGCCACAGAAACGACAATACACAGCAAGTGAGGTAGGTTTACATTTATTTTGAGCTTTAACTCAGACATTTCATGATATAAGTTTACGATAAGAAGAATCTTCAATATTCTACATACATACATACATAAACTTTATTGAAGTGTCTTCCATACATTTCTTTATATTTCGAATAAACAGCCACACTCGTCGCTTGTCTGGGCTCCCTGTGTTCAAACAGGAAAATTATTGCACCTTACATTGCACCTTTTATAACGTATGGATTAACTTCTTGGGGAACTGCATCTAAACAAAAACGCGTACTCCGTCTTATTCACTTTGCCCCAGTAAGGGAGCATGCAATACCCTTTTTTTTGAAAGCAAAACTTCTTCCACTAGAATTCCAATATTATGAAAAAATTGCTAATCTGATATACGACATCAATGCTACTTCTGCACCAAGTAATATTTCGAATTTATTTTCTAACATTTCCAGCATTCACTCTTACGGCACACGTTCATAAACGTCTGAGCATTTTTATACTAAAAAATCTGCGCTTAATGTTCAAAGTAAGGCTTTTTCACGTGTTGGCGTTTAAATCTGGAATGGGATACCAACTAGTGTTAAAAACTTATCCAAGAACTCTTTTAAAAAATCCATTAGAACAAAAATAATCGAAATTCTAGAAATTGAAAACTCCTATGTTGAAATAGATACTCTAATTAATAAGATGAACATGGTTAACTTCTAACTGTAATTATGTTTAGTCTGTAGTCGACTCCAAAGGCGAATTAGATACTTTTTATCATTTGATGAAAGGTTAATTTGTAACTGTAATTATGTTTAGTCTCTAGTCTCTTTAGTCTGTAGTTTTCCTCTTTCCTCTGTCATGTTGTAATTTTATGTGAATATTATTAGGTAAAATTGTGTAAAATTACTTTTCAATTGTCTGGCTTGCCGCGACTAGCTCTTCGCTATTTGCAAGCCAGCCTAGTAATAACCACCTGATATTTACTAAAACTAGGAAAACTTATGAAAAAAAACATAAAAACAAATAAACAAATTATAGCGGCCAGTATTACGGGCAGGTCAGGCGCTGGCCTGGATGCAGCCGGGGCAAGGTACAACGGTTGATTGATTTTCCAGTCGCCGCTTTACCAGTCCAACAATGAAGCAGTAAATGTGGCGCGAGATCCAGAAGTGCCCACTCAAAGCAAAGGGAAAGGAAAAGCTAAATTGATTAAAATTAAAGTAAAATATAGTATCGGTGTTATTTTTGGCTGTTAACCGAATTTGACAGCTTTAACAGCTTCGACATTTTTAGTGCGGATGCAAGATGCAACAGAGTAGACAAAAATTTGTCAAGACGAAATTTGTCCTTTGATTTTGTCGGGACAATTCTAGTTTAGTCTACGAGTGCGGATTGTACTGCGTGATTATGTCCTGACAATCTTTCGTCATCCATGTCATCGTTGTTCTTGGTGTTCGTCTGATCGGTCAAATTAACGACGAAAAAACAAGGACACAAAAAACAACTCAAAATAAATGTCATAACCCTGCAGCTGGGCGAAGCCGTGTGTAGATGGGATGGAATTTGTAGAGTGGGTAGAGTGTATCACACGGAATAAAGTAAATGCCGCACATTATAACGGGCTATCATACACATTGTATGTAAGTGAACGCCAATACAATCATTAAGCTTTGTTTTTAAGATAACAGTGAAACAGAAGAGTACAATATTTCTAATGTTTAGATAAAGTCTACTATTTTAAGACCTTTAAGCTGCTGGGCGAAGACGTTTATCTCGGTAGAGCTTGATCGCTTGTCACTCAATTTTGACGAGTTAATGTGGAAGAACCCTTCGTGATTGCAATTTCCGTAGCGTTTTTTTTTCACAGCCACGATTAGGTTATGATATGATTCTGGATATTGCCCTTTGAAAGGAAAAAGTGTGTGGTCGTTCACGCGTATCCACAGAGATGGAAAAGACACAAAGAAAAGCGAAAACAAAAATAAAGAGAAACGATTCATAGTTTATCTGTATTGTAAGGTTTGTAAACAAATTTGTTCAATGCAAGGATCTTAACAATTCCACGTCGTATATTTATCAATTGTGTCAGAGGAGTGTGAGGGGAAGGTAATACAGAGAACATAACAAAGAAAAAATCAGCCCCACCATAATGGATTTTAGGACCTTGACAAAACTATTTTGAGCGAATCATGGTAATAATAATAATAATAATAATAATAATAATCAACGTTATTTAAAGAGGGTAAAACACATAACAGTATAAAACTGACAAACCAGTGGCCCTCTTAAAATATATTACAAATAATTATTGAAAAAGATTAAAAACTAATTAATTATGGAAAAAGATCAAGAGCTAAAAATCTAAAATTACAAAGTTTATAAAAACTATAAGATAAAATGTTCTAATCGTTTATAACTATTCTCAAAAAAATCTAACATGGCCTTCTTAAAACATTTGATAGTAGGTTTCATTCTTATGTCCAGTGGTAAGGTATTCCAGAGGCGTGAGGTCGATACTGTGAAAGACCTACCTCCCTCTGACTCCCGTTTGAATCAGGGACAGACGAGGTTTAGTTGTCCATGTCTGCTTGATCTTTCATTTATGTCTGCATTTCTTACGAGCATTTGGGACATATAAGGTGGACAGTCCCCAGACAATCGTTTGTACACCATTAGTGACCTATTTACTTTTGCCTCATGAAAGAATGGAACCCAATCCAATTTCCTAAACAGTTGTACGCTATTCGCTCTAGTGTCAGCTCCGAGAATTACACGTGCCGCGCGTTTCTGAAGTTTAAAGACTTTCTGCAAATTCTCAGCAGAACAAGATGTCCATATGGTTGATGCATAAAGCATTGTCTGCTTGATCATAGCATTTTAATAAAGTTTCCTTTGATCAATGGGCAAAAAGCGTCTTATTTTTCGCAGCACGGCAATTCTCTGCGAGATGGTACAGGAAAGGTGAAAGGTGTCTTCCTGTCCTTGGATGTTTCTCGAATTACCTATTAGTGACTTCGTTTCCAAGGTCACTCTGACGTCACACACATGAAAATGAAATAGAAACTACCCAGTGTCGACGCATATTTGGTGTGGCCAATCGTTCTTGTTGCTGCATTGAAAATCCAGAGGTGTGTGTCCGCTTTCTCAGGAGAGGTTCTGCGTGATTATTATCAGGTATGAAAGTTTACAAGCAAATTTCTTCGATCTTGACAGTGAGAAAAACCCCGATTCGAGTTAACTGGATTATTTTCTTCGGTAATAACATTGAGAGATTCGCGATACTGGTTATCATCCACATCATGTAGCTCATCTTTAAGCTACGCCTTCAGTCAGAAGAAAACACTTGGGATTTACTTCTATGTTAAGTAATTTCAAGGCTTTGTGAAATTTCTTTGTCGCAATATATCAACTCACACGCGTCGAGAAGTATATCTCATCTAAGGGTTCCGTCGCTACATTTCTGCTTTTATGATTCCCCGCACAGCACGAACAATCAAATTTAAGTTGGCGTAATGGCGACTTGAAGCTAGCGTAAAGTTCTCATTTACGAAACTTTACGTTACCTTTACACTACGTAAAGGCAAGCTTTACGCAACCTTTATGCATATGTGTAAAGTTGGTGTAATGAGACTTCTTTAAGCCGCCTTTAAACTTTGAGTAAAGCTAGCGTAAAGTTCTCATTTACGAAACTTTACGCTATCTTTACACTACGTAAAGGCACGTTTTACGCAACCTTGATGCATATGTGTAAAGTAGGTGTAATGAGACTTCTTTAAGCCGACTTTAAACTTGGAGTAAAGCTAACGTAAAGTTCTCATTTACACAACTTTAAGTTACATTTTACGTTACGTACAGGCAAGCTTTACGCTACCTTTACGTCTATGTAAAGTTGCTGTAATGAGACTCTTTAAGCCGCCTTTAAATTTAGCGTAAAGGTAGTGTAAAGTCAACTTTACGCTTAAAGGTGCGTGTAAAGCGACAGTAAAGACACGGTACTTCCTTACGCTAATTTTACACCTGGCGTAGACAGTTTAATCCCAATGTTATGCTTATTAAAGCGACACATGTTACTTCTTCAAAATGATTTATTTTTTTAAGAAATCTGCTCGCAAGAGCTTCTGGGTCACTAAATACTGTAATATTATATTAAAAAGACGAAATTGTGAACCTCTTGTCATGTCAAAAAAATATCTTAAAAATATCTATATACATCTATGTATAAAAGTCATAACCCTTCTTCCAGTATCTTCAAAATAGAACAGAGGGAAACAAAAATTATAAACCGTTTTCTCATTTCAATTGATAGATACTACAATAATTACTGTTTTAATCGCTCTCATCTAAGTCGCTGTAGTGGCCTACAGGTTCTGTACTTTTTTGGATTTCGGGCTTTCTTTTCTAACATTTCTTAACAGTATCACTAAAAATGACAAAGTACAATTTCCGTAATAATTTAATATTAAATAAACTTAGTAAACATGGCAAGTGTCAACTCACTGCAAAGTCGCCTATGCGCACTGTCCTTTTTTGATTAGTGAGCTTTCTTTTCAAATATTTCTTAACTGTAACATTAAAAAGATAAACTTGTGCACTTCAAACAAAACTATGTGAGCCATTTACTCATAAATATTGAAACTGGTGTACTGCTGTCTTCCTGAAATTGACCAATCTTTGCAACTTTGGGGTTCTCCCAGAATAAACTCAAGGGTGCTCATTGTAGTCAATGCCATTAATGTTCAATAAACTTAGTACTCTGGAGAAGTGGCAGCTCTTTTTAAGGGCCTACGCACAGTGTCTTTCTTTGATTTTGGCACTTTTTTCCTCTTTGCTGAGGTGTCAGATGACCTTCCTGTTCCTAAGAGTTGGTTGCTGTGGGATGGAGTTCTAGGTGTTGGAGGGTAGCTGAGGACGGGGGTATTGTGAGATGACATTGTAGGTGTTGGAGGGCTGAAAGTGGGGCTAGTAAATGTTGCTGGGTCTTCAGGCCTCACTGCCCATTCCAGACCATCAATAGGTCGGGGCTTTGTACATGGCATTGAATGAAATCGCCTTGCCACCATGTTCACTCTTGCTCGCACATTTAGGCTTTTAATATGCGCATCATCAAGAGCTTTTTTTACTTTTGTCAATGCTGACCTTTCCCAAGGCAATTTTTTGACAAGATACCCAGAAAGTTTGGGTTGTCCATTTTCATCATCTGAAAAGTCTGACTCGTCAGAGCTGGTGTATTGGGAACTTCCAACAGCCTGCTCCACCAAAGCTTTCTTCTCCCCTGACCAAGGCATGGTCTTTTGGGTTTGAAGTCTCCTCTGGATTTTCTAAGCAATCAAAGAAAAAGCTCAAAAATCAACAAAAGTAGATAATATTCATCTAACAGAGAGCCAAATCATTGAGATTTTAATCTTTTACTAGTTGATTACCACTATAACATTACTAAGCTAATAAAAATATTTGCATGTGTGATCATTAAAGATGGCTCAACGCAGTTTCGGACACTTAGATTTTGATGGGTTTCTATAAACACTCTTTATCACTTGATGCTACAATTAAGGTCGGGTTCACAGGAACCTTAAATTTTCAAAAAAATTTGTGGTGGCTGTGAACCCTGTCCACAGAATTTCTTTTAACTTTGTCAAAAGTTGCATCCTATCATGCTTATCAAATTAAGAGTGTTTTTTAGGAGGTTGCTATGGTAACTTATTGTGTCACAAAAATAACAATGTGGTCACCAATGATTAGGCAGTATTCTTATACATGTACCATGATTGTGACATCAAGTGATGGAGAGTGGTCATAATAACCCATCCAAATCTAAGGGCTGGAAACTGTTTCGAGCCACCTGACAATTGACAAATCCAATTCAATTTATAAAATAGTATTATATGTATCATATTCAAGTATCTCAGAATAGCTTGTTAATAGATATTAATGTCCACAAATTCTCAGGAGTTACATTTTTGAAAGGCAAAAATTTTACTTGCAGACATTCTCTAACTAGAAATAACTCACATTTTGCAACCTTGCCAGAGTTAATTTTGAGCCATGTTTAAAACTCAAGAAATGCCTAATAACAGGAGATACCAGTGTTAGCCTAACATTCATAAGTTTACAGAGATTGTACTGAAAAGGTAATTACGGCATATTACAACAGAAACTTACATCTCTCACTCTCCCCTGCTTCTGACAGAGATTCTTGTGAGCCTCTTGCTTCCCTTTTTTGCTCTCATTGAAGCATCATGTAGACTTTTCAAATATGTGGCACCAGCACCTTAGGAGAAAATGTTACACCATCAGTACAGTGTAATGGGAGAATTAAAAATTTTCATTCACTCAATAGTAATAATTGTTTTAATAATCCATCAAATGTTTTTGCTGATGTGTGATTGGTTTAAATGTAAATGTGTCATGTGACTGAATATTCCATGTGCAGTGAAACTTGGGAAATATTTGATTGATACTGCACATGTAAAATGCAGAAATATGAAAGAAGGGTAATAAACTCAACAACCTCCATTTGGCATGAAAAAATGCTCAGATATATGTCCGTGGACATTATTCGGACCACAAAGTTCACAGTTTTCCTCAAGCTACGCTGTATGCTCTTGGAAAACTGTTCACTTCTTGGAACAGATGTCTGCGAACAAGTATCGCAGCATATTTCCATGCCAAATGGAGGCTGGAGAATAACCAATATACCAGTAACCCACAATAAAATACTGAAAGCAGAATGTACAATCTTTGGATGTGTGGGCAAATTCTGGTCAAAGGGCAGACTTTAAAAGCCCTCTTTGTAATCCTGCAAATAACTCTTATAATTCGTTGTTCATACCTTTCATCTCAGCTACAGACCAGGGACACTTTTCAGTTCCTATGTGATCAGCCACAATTGCATCCATAACTGTTTTTGTGACTTCTTCATTGGTTTCTGATTTAGAGCTATCAAAAGTTTTAACAAAAAAAAAACAATATAAAAGAAATTCAATGTTAAGTTTGGTCAAGAGGAACTTTTTGCAAGACCAAAAATTTAATGTGCAACCATTATTTAAAATTATACTCAGTTTGTCCCAAGCATGGACTGCAAAGCAAAGAAAAATCTGATATTCCAACTGGAGTCCAGTGCACGACTTTCTGTACATTGCTTTTATGCTCTAGCAACTGAGCCAAATACATACACAATATGTGCATTGCTTGATCTTAGTGCCCTAGTTTCCTACAGTGTAGTGTCCTTATCTAATACTTGTAGTCAAAATATTTATTTCCCCACAAGACTTTGCACTAGGTAAAACATTTAAACATGCTCTTTAATTTCTGGGCTTTTAAAAGGGCATTGTCACGCTATTTGGCAACTATATAAAAAGCTAGAAGGTGCCTTTCCATCAATTGAATTCCAAAACTAAGTCTGGTTTTGTTATTAAAGACTATTTGAAGGTTCTGAAACTGTTTCCTGTCACCTATCACTATGGATGACAAGGATGGAAATTGATTGAAACTTGAAAAAATTGACCAATTTTTTCAAACTTTGATGCTATATCTTCGAAAAACCCTCAAGAAATTTATTATGGTTAGCCTTCTCTGATAAAATGCATTTTATATCTTCGTCATAGCTTTACAGAAGCATTTTGTTTATGAGTAAAGCCTTAAAGTAATGATTTCAGCACAGAATTGACCTAAAACAGCAAAATCCTCATGACAATGCCCCTTTACACCCACAGGGATTGTGGAGCAAACATGCAATATTTATGTATAGCAGGGGACGTGTCACTATCTTTCCTGTAATGTGCCATATGGAAATTGTGTTGTCCTACATGTATATTTGCTAAAATTCAATTTCTCACTGTGTAAAACAAACAAACAAACATACAGAAAAAATCGTACAAACAAACAAACCAACAAACAACAGGGAACCAGGAAATAACTCTACTATCAAAGAAACAGCCTTTACCACTCATCCAACTTAAAGCCCTCAAAAGCTTCATTCTGCATAAGGACTTTGTACATGTTTCCGAAGTCTTGCTATAACCATCAGATAGAAAGAACACAAAGCAGTAAAATTAGTGGTAATTACCTCAGATACCTGGCAAAACAAACAAAAACAAATTAAAAATGGATCTATGGTAAATGTGCAGCTCTTCATGTATTTCCATTCCAGTTTCTCATACAATTTACAGTGTACGTGTAGATGTGCAATTAGAGTGATCTAATTTGAAACTTTGACACGCACATGATCGTGCACCAAGTACATGATCATGGCAAAATTTGTTGACCTCCCCAATCAAAGATTATGCCTTGTTGTGGCATCAGCATTGAAAACAGCAAGCAGATAATTATTGCAAGTCCATCACCTTTGGAATGATAGACACCTGAAGCATTGCAAGAAAAGAAACAGGAAAGAGGCAAAATGCTGATGTTGGTATCCTGAAGTGATCTAGCACTTTTCCAAAAACAGGAACTCCCAGACAGTACATGTAGCTAAAGTATGCTTTGTTGGCTGCAAAGAGGACATTGGGAGGAAATGAAAGCTCTCACCCCCCTGCTCTCGAATTGAGAACTGTCCATGACTTTGTGGTCAAAACACACAATTACATGAAAATGATAAACTGTATGGTATATCAAATATACAAACAACAAATGTGTTATATTCTGCGAAGTTGGGAGCAACTTCTGGTGAAGTAATACACTTATTTACTTACTAGGTAAATCATCCCCCCCCAAAAAAAAGTAAATAAATAAACACCACCACTCTCTCATTGAGACTAGGCAATGTCGGGAAACGTCTTCACACCACAGATGGCACAAGTTTTTTTTTACAACAGACTGCATCAAATTCCTTAAATATCTCCGCCATACACAGGCGGCCAAAGCTCACTACTAGAAATGCAGACGTGACTCTTGGTTTGAGTAGTATAGTTTTACAAACGGTTATTTATAAAGGTTTGTATGGGATGTAATCGGTTTGCCTTAAAAGCGCGAAAAAATGTCATGTTTTGAAGTAAAATTGACTTACCTTATTGCCTTGTTGTATTCTTTGTTGATTACCAGCGTCTCAGGCCATTTTGAAGAGTTTTCGGCGAGTTAGCGCTATTTTGGTGTTCCACTGCTAAAAGAAAGCAGTAATACACTTGACATTTTTCTCTCTTTTAAGGCAAACCGATTACATCTCATACAAACCTTTATAAATAACCGTTTGTAACACTACACCACTCTAACCAAGAGTCACGTCTGCATTTCTAGTGAGCTTGGACTGCCTGTGGGCCACACTGAGCACGTGGTCATCTACTACCTCACGGATCGTGGAGGGCACGAAATTTATGAACAGGCCGAATTTTTGAACAGAACAAACTAAGCGATCATGGTTAACAGGAAACCAAGATAAAAATATACTTACACGACACTGCTGAGGGACAGGGGTCTTCCTTTTTCTTTTCCTGCTTTCTCGCTCTTGTCCTGAATTTGAAGAGCTCTCTATTTTTGCACCGAGTTCTGCGAGGATGCATTTCTGCTCGTTGTCGCGCTCTTCCAGCTCCTCTCGAAGACGCACGTTTTCAGCGATAACCCTCTCTAGCAAAACGACGTATTGATCTTCCATTTTGCGGATGAAAGAACGTTAACGAGCACGAAGCAAAAAGGATAAATTAACTGAAAAAAGGACGCTCACAACCGGAAACATCACAATGAAATGGCCTTTAATTACGCCGACAAAAGAGCCCGCCGTGTTCCCGCCAGTAGACGAGATGTAGAGAGAAAGAAAGTCTCAAGCACTCTAAACAACAAACGTGTCTAGTTACAATGATAAGGTTGAGATCGGACGTCAGCATTATCAGGCGCCTCTGGCAGCCGCTTCAGTCCATGTAACGATCTCACCTTCCCTCCCATCCCACCCCAGGGGAGGACATCCACCACACAGTAATCTCGTGCGTGGGAAATTAACGTCTCCTACCCCTAACCCTGCAGGAGACGGGGCCTACGGTTTATTCGTCCTTATCCGAGAAGACTAGAATATCTATCCATTTCTTTATATTATAGAAAGGTAGCAAATTCTCCTCACTTATTTTAAGACCATGAGTATTTGTCCGGCCGGGGCTCGAACCCTCGACCTCCCGCACAACACAATCCGGCGCTCTAACCAATTGAGCTAATTGTACTGATTGGCTTTCTTCCACAAAAACGGTAGGTGATTGGCTGAAGTAGTTTACTCTAACCCAGTATCTTCTCGGTCAAAAAGAAAGTTGACATGTGCAGTGTTGTCCTGTTTGTTACATACGTTCGGCGCAAATAACAAACTTTCGGTAGTTCACGATTTGCAAGATGTCTTCGAGGAGTCAGTCTCGCTTGAGAAAACAATCTAGACTATGGTGTGGCCATTGCAATGAATACTTATCGAGAGCAGCTTTCTGGAAACATCGTAAAGCTCATTATAATGTGCACAGTGAACGTTGGACGACTTTTAAAGGATGACGCTGAAAATGTTGAACAAGAAGCAAAGAGAGGAAAGTATGATCCTGAGTTCCACGGAGAACCGGACCTATCTGATTCTTCAGGTGACGAGGATCTTGAGACAGCTATATTTAATCGAGGTATGTAGCGGCTTATAACTATTCAAGACTGGTCATAAAACATAACAAGATACTAAGAAAGTAAATGCTAGACTGACGGCTGCTCTAAGTGAAGAAAAAAAACAACATAAGCATGCTAGCTTCCCCAGTTCCTCCACGTAATCCCAGCACAGGGTTTAGTACCCCCTAAATTCATCTCCATAGCGTACACTACAAAGCTCTGAAACGAAGAAAACTAGCCATCCAGAATTAGTGATAATGTTGCTGCTGGGATCTGCCATGGACACATTTCAAAGCCCATGCAGAATGCCATGCTAACAAATTGACCTGACCAGAGGAAGGGAGCGCACAGTTCTTAATAAGCCATAGACTGAAGAGTCACGTTTCGTGTAATCAAACTTGGTCATGGTTTTTTAAGCTATATGTCAACATTGGCTGCTAGGCAGTTGATATATATGAAACAATAGGACTCCTGACCTAACAGTAAGCAAAATAGATTTTAAAAGATTATAACAGTATTCCCACCTAGTCTTGTTGGTTATTGTTGCTGTGTGCCCATATTTTTTTTTTCTGTCAAGCAAATTGGAAAAGGCAAATGGGAATGTGTTGGGTTGAAATGAAAAATGATTTAAAGCAAATGTCAAGGGGTTGTAATGTCACCGGGCTTAGGTTTCTACAAAATTTCGAGATGTTTCATTACTTTTGTTTAACAGGTTCTACCCTAGTCGATGATTGTGAGGATTCATTCAATTTGGGTGACGACGTAGACTTTCTCAGTGCAATGAATGATGATAAGGAGGGAAATAAGTCTGATGAGGTAGATTTCCAACATTATACCTATATTGTTATTTTGAATTTAACTCAAACATGTAAAGCACACACTTCTGTAACAAAGCTAATTTGTAATCACTGGTGTAAACTCTTACATTGTACATGTAAGTCTTGTAATACCTCAGTTTTGTAATATTATTATTCCAAACGCAAGCGAGGCAAAGCTCGCAATTGTTGTTACAGTCTCCTCGGAGTGCAAGCTAACTTGAGTATCTGGGCTAAACGTATAATTTCCCATTAAGTTGTCGCATGCACATGCGGGGAGAACACTGAGTCTTCAGCAAGTAGCTTTTGTGCAGAAATGACAAGAACTGAAAAAACCTGAATGTTTAATTATCTCATGCAGAACATGATGCATGGTCTGGTTTTTGTCAGTTATAACAATAGTGAACAATAGAAATGTAAAACATGCCTTCTTATGTGCAGTATTTGCTTTCATGATTATTGTGTGTTTGTTAATCTTCTCATGTGCAGTTGTATCTCTTCACTGCTAATTTATTGCTCATGTAATAACAGGGTTGCAAATAACATTCGGACATTGGGTGACCAAAATTTGCTTGTGTCCAACAAATTCTTAATTGTGGTTGGACATGATGTCTGGGAAATTTTTTTTTTTTCGTATGCATTTTACAGTAAGGATGAAGAAAATCTGCCTTGAGTAAATTACTAAATCTTACTCTGTGCTGGGACGATCTTATTAACTCAAGGGTTTTGTAAGTCACGCAACGACATTACCTACCTGAAAGGTAGCATTTGATAATGCCTGTGAAAAAGTAGTGAGTTGCTTATTTTTGTTCAAATTTTTTGAGAGTTACTACAGTAAAATTTCTCAGCAAATTAAATACAGTTCACAAATTATACACAAGCTGTACAAGCCCTACACAAGCTCAGAATACACAAAATGTCCCCTCTTAATGTGAAGATAATTATTATTTATTTCTATGTATTTTATTAATCTGGTGGAATTTCTGGAAGAATTTGTTATGGTTTCCTTTATTTGCCTAGCTTCCTTTATTTATTATTGTTGTGCTCATTTTCTTTTGCCTGTCATTTTTTGTAATCAAACTCATATTTGGGTAAACAAAATAAAATTGTAGTGTCTGAATTTGGTTTCCACTCAGTTAGTGCTATGGTGGAACAGTGATAACACAGACCCTTATAACAGTGAAATGATACATTTTACTGTTAAAAATAATAATTATAAGTACCAGTGATAAAAATGCAAACCAAAGCAAGGAAGTAATAACTTGATAATTTAAGAAAATATAGTTTTCAACTTTTTTCGGTGATATCTGACCACAATTTGTTTTGTCTGACCAAGATGGTGTCTTAGCAGGACCTACAGTACCTACATTTTGGTCACCCAATTTACTTTAAGAGAAAAACATTGCAGCTATTGATTAGCGATGCAAATCAGTTACATCAGTTTGCATGAAGTATAAACCCAAAAATAGAGAGAAAACAGATACATGTAAGGCCTTGTTAATAATATAGCCTTGAAAGTTTGCATATTCTCTGCAAAAATGCCAGCAATCTCATAATACTGTTCGCCATGTTCAGGGTTAGAAATTAAACGAAATCAATGACAAAATAGTTTCACATTTAGCTTTTAGGAAAAAATACTTTAAAGAAGGCTTGAGGCAAGGAGGCATTTTCAAACTGTAAGGTTAATTGAAACATAGGATTGCTTTATAGGCTATGAGTTGTAATTGTAATTACTGTTTTGATTGTTATATAAACAACCCTTTATAATGAGAGCAAGAAAAACACTCTCTTCTCTGTTGTTCCATAGACAGCCTCTAGATATGAGCAATTTTGGGCTCTGATTGGTTCTTCATTACTGGGCCATCAGCTCATTTCAAACCAGTAGATTATCATAAGTATCCCACTGGCAAGTAAATCTTGTATATCCTTTTGTAGGCAAGAGTGTTTCTCCGAGAGAATGTATCTTTGGCTCTGAACATTCAGGGTTGTCTATATGATTATTACTTAATATGCCGCTTAATCCTACCATGCAATGTTCACGAGGAATCATTATTTTTTAGATTATCTTTAACTTCTTCTACTCGACTCGATTTTGAGGACTAATTGTCAAATATCCAATTGGTAAAGAAGTTGGCCCAGTGGGCAGTCCAAATAAATATTTCTTTCAGAGAAGTCTTACATTTATTTACACCTTTTCCCGCTTCTGTGCAAGGCTGCAGAGGGTAAGAGGGTACAGAGATAAGTGTTGACATCTTAACGTTCCTTTACACAAAGTGTGCCCTTACACAAACCTTAGGTAAACGGCGTAAAGGAGCATGCATGATTCTGACCATCTTAATGTTACCTTTACAAAAGCGTATTTAAACGTTCGGTTAGTAAAGTGTGCATTACATCACCTTTACATCCCTGGTAAATAAGCGTAAATTTGACCCATCAACTTTACGTAAACTTTACAACTGCTTTACATTTAGTTGAGTAAAGTGCGAGTTTACGCCAACTTTACGTTTTGAGTAAATAAGCGTAAATTCGACCCACCGATTTTACGCTAGCTTTAAGTGGGCTGTACGTCGTGTTGCGTAAATCTTCCTTTACAGACCTTTACCAACCATGTAAAGTTGATGTAAAGTTTGTTAACCATCTTTACGCAGATTTACGCAACTTTAATTTGGCGTAAATCTACATTTTCATGCTGTGATCTCTTCTTGCTTCCTCTCTATTCGATTTCACGGTAATGAAATAATCCAATGAAATGCGTCACTTTTCTTATTAAAATCCATCTCAACATTTTTTAGATATTGTCACCCGCTTGACTAGGTTTTAATGCTCGACGAATTATTTCAATTTGGTATCGTACCATACAGAAAAAAGCGTTCGAAACTGTCAGTAGTATTAGTTTAGCGTATGCTTTACTTTGGTGCTGTCGCTGCCAAATGACTGACTTCTGTTGACTTGTTACCAATCGCCATAGAAACCAGAACCACAAACAAAAGATGTTTTTCAGCTTTACGAAATTCTTGACATTTCGAGGTTAATTTAGGAGTTAATTAATTACCTGACAAACAACACCCTCGCGGAACAAGAGTCGCATTACCGTAAAGTTATGTTGAATTTTTTTCCGCGTTGTACTACCATTCTGCTCACAAAATAGCGATGTAATTAACTGCATCAGCACAGAATCTTAAATTTAAGAATATTTAGCGAGATCATGTCATTGCTAAGGATCTTTTTATCACTGTAAGAGGGGATAGGATGTTTTTTCACTCGTTTTTGTCGTCTTTTTTTGCGAGACTAGCGGGAAATCGTGCATTTTGCGCGGGAAAGATACCGGTATGAATATTTGGGCGTGCGCGATTTACTCAAGTTTCGTTAAAAAATGTCATTTTGATGCATATTAGAGATGGCATTTTGCAGATAACATCAATGGCTTATCGCGAGTGATTAAATCTTAACCCCAAACTTCGGAATGTTTGCCTCGTTCTGGGAATTATAAAGTACAACCCCACCCCCCCCCCTTGATAGATGATATGGTTTAATCAACCCAGTCGATAATGAAGGGTTCCTAAAGTTGAAGTTTGGAGCGTTGGCGTTTCGTCAGAGCAAACCATTGCAATGACCCGTTAACTGCACTTGTAAGCATTATTGAACTTATGAAAATGGAGTGAGTTCCGACGAGATCTCTCCAAACAAATTGAAGAATTGGGTTTTTAAAGAAACGTTCTCGAAGACCATTTACAGAAAATGCTTAAATCTGAAGTGAGTTTTTTTTTCTAGCCACAAGTGAAAGTGAAACCTCAGCCGAGCACACTAATTAGTTTGAACAGTTACTGCTGCAGGGCATGTTCTGCGGAATAATTTTAGTCACGTCAACGACTCGACCACAGTTGTTCGCGTCGATTCGGGGTTCATTTATGTGTGTGTCTTCTCGTTCGACCTTTTCATATTACTTGTGGATGCTTTACTGCGGCAGTTGTGAAAAATCATGTACTCCGGATGAGAACGTTTTTGTCACGGATACAATATTGACTTTAAATTAAAGAGTAATATATTCATGACAAGTTCATTTGAATATTCTTGATGGATACGCCATCAAACATTAACCGTGGTTGAAAGAAACGTACTAATTATGTAAATATTGAGCTGGTCTTTGCCGTTCTCGCGTTTTAAGTTTTGTAAAGCGGGGGCTTGGCGGGGGGGGGGGGGTGGTGGTGGTGGTGGTAATAGACCAATGAAGGCTCAGTCCTTTCGTGTCCTCCAAATTTCTTGTAAGGGAGTTATCGGAATCATAGCGTGAAATTTTCAAGGCAAAATTCCCAGTCTCATGATCAGGGCCACATATTTCGATGGGTGAATTTGTGGCACGAATCCCTTAGCGAAATATTTTGTTGTAGGAGTATTTTTTGATCATCTGCATGCTCAATTAATAATGTCACAAATCGGTGACGAACACACTGGACACTTATGATGGACGATCCTCGCAGTAGATAGCGCTATTTGAGCAATAGCGAAATTCAGACCTGAAAAAAATCAGGCCTGTACGGGACTCGAACCACTGACCTCTGCGATACTAGTGCAGCGCTCTAACCAATTGAGCTAACAAGCCAAAGGTCGCAGAGGTCAGTGGTTCGAGTCCCGTACAGGCCTGATTTTTTTTCAGGTCTGAATTTCGCTATTGCTCAAATAGCGCTATCTACTGCGAGGATCGTCCATCATACGTATCAAATACCGCAGTTCAAAATATATGATTTTCATATATTTATTCTATCTCATTTATCACTTTCACGGGTTCATTACGAATCAACTTAACGGCCTGCTCTCAGTTGGCTTGTTAGCTCAATTGGTTAGAGCGCTGCACTAGTATCGCAGAGGTCAGTGGTTCGAGTCCCGTACAGGCCTGATTTTTTTCAGGTCTGAATTTCGCTATTGCTCAAATAGCGCTATCTACTGCGAGGATCGTCCATCATACGTATCAAATACCGCAGTTCAAAATATATGATTTTCATATATTTATTCTATCTCATTTATCACTTTCACGGGTTCATTACGAATCAACTTAACGGCCTGCTCTCAGTTGGCTTGTTAGCTCAATTGGTTAGAGCGCTGCACTAGTATCGCAGAGGTCAGTGGTTCGAGTCCCGTACATACCTGATTTTTTTCAGGTCTGAATTTCGCTATTGCTCAAATAGCGCTATCTACTGCGAGGATCGTCCATCATACGTATCAAATACCGCAGTTCAAAATATATGATTTTCATATATTTATTCTATCACACTGGACACTGTTAAGATTGCGTAGCCATTTTAACTTCCTTTACGAACCACGTACAACACATTCCGGGAAATTTGAGTGGGACTATACCTTGATGTGGAATGGGTGGCAGAATGAAAATAATAAACTTACTCTTTCTGTTTTTCTTTTCGCTAGTCAGTCGCTAGATTTCTGAAGGAGTGAAAATGGCCCAAATCGTGACCGCCCAGCCTGGTGCAACTGTTGTAGTTACACAAACTCAAGTTCTGAGGGACTGGAATTCAGGACTGCTTTCCTGCTTCGATGATTGTGGAAGCTGTAAGTTGTACCGGTGATAATTCAGCGCTCCAAGCTGCGAAACGTTGTGGCCGCCATAGCGACTAAATTTGCTGCTAAAAGCCGGCGACACACTTGCGATTTTATACACCGATCGCAATGATCAGTGTATAAAATCGCCGATATTTGGCATGTCAGATATCAGCGATTTTCGCCAGCAATCAATTCACTATGATCGGGGAATAAAATCGCCTAGTGTGTTACCGACTTAGGTTGCCATTTTGCCGACATGCGTCGGGCGTTCAAGTAGCAAGTTGTAACGTTTTAATAAGTTATTTTTCTTTATTTTTTGAAGTCAGTGAGAGATAAACAATTTCAAATTTCAAAAAATTTTTCATTGACAACCAACGAACCGATTAGAACAAACTAACTTTAACGACGGATATGTTGTCGTTTCGTACCCTCGGACGTTTCGTAGTCATTTTGTGTCGGTTTGTACCCAACCTGCTGGTCGGTTGGTACTTCGTGCCCGTCCCAACATTCAGTGATGATGTAAAACCAGGAGATTTCACGGAACACCTCACGCATATATTTTTCCTATTTATCATAATAAACCGACATTTAAGCGTACCTAACACGGAAACGTACCTTATTGATGTGGGTACAAAACGACTCAACTAAATTGATGCAAACGGTCTTAGCTGGGTACGAATCAACTGAGTACCAAACTTCCGTGGGCACGAAACGACTGGTAACCATGGAAACTCCGATCACAGTTGACTTGCGAAAAAAAATGACCTATCGGTCCTCACGAACTGGCTTTCAAAGCCAAACAATTTCATACTTGACTCCGATGATGACTGAATCACCAAAGTTTTCCAGGGCTTCCATCGTGCGGACGATCAGACCAAACGATTAGAGATTGACAAATTTAACGTGTTTGTTTGTTTTGTTTTTAATCTGTGTACAGGCCTGACCGGCTGGTGCTGTCCCTGCTTTTTGTTGTACAGCATCTCATCTCGTATGGGTGAGGGGTGCCTGTATGCCTATTGCTGCTCCGAGATTGCTCCATTCACTCTGAGGGCCAAACTACGAACCGAGCAGCACATCCAGGTGGGTCCTCAAACGTATCAACTCTTTTTAACTTTTCCCTACAATGAGTGCCTATACATTATCCAGCAAACGGGTTATGAGAATACTCAAAGTTATCAGTTAGAAGTTGTTTTCTGGTCTAATACTAATTTCTCATTACTAATGGATAAGGAGATGTGTAGCAGCTAGAGGAGGGTATTAACAATTTGCTGTCGAGAGTCAAAGGGTTAAATTTCTCCCGCTATCGACCACTAGCAGTTCCCCCTTTTCAGCGAAATCTGCCTTCTGCGCCAATGTTTCCCTTCTACTGCTGCTTGTCCTTTAGGGCAAACAATTAGAGATCCGACTGATTTTAAGCCAAGAACGCCGGACAAAGAGTTGTGTTTCTAGTAAGCACGAGGACCTCTATTATTATTGTTATTATTATTATTATTATTAATATTATTATGAATATTATTATTATTAATATTATTATTATTATTATTATTATTATTATTATTATTATTATTATTATTATTAAGCACGACACAATTGTCTTCCTCATTCAAGGAAAATTGCGTTGTGGTAAAGACACAAGTGTTATCGTTTTCCATAGGGGAAAGGTCTCAGTTAAGTCCAGTAACAATAAGAGTGAAAAAGTTTTTGGTCAAAAAGTGTAAGATGAAAGTTTACGTGGTAAATATGTTTTTGTAAATCGCCCAAAACTTGAACTCAAAGATAAAGTTCCCTATTACCTCTTAGTGTTTTTCTTTGTAAACTGACTTTGCTTAACATTTGACTTCAAATTATTTATATGAAGCTCCCTTTTTTATTGTTTCCAATTAAGCATCCAAAGTTATTACTCATCTAAATTAAGATGTTTTTTTCTTTGCGGCAGGGATCCCTTTGCAACGATGCACTCACTATCATGTGTTGCTTTAGTTGTGCCCTGTGTCAGATGGCTCGTGAGCTTAACTCCGTCGGCAAGTAGAGTGGAGTACTTCTGGAGAACATCAACGAAGATATGCATGTTCAATTATCTCGTGTAGCCTTTTTTGGCGTTTTTCTTTTAAACTTATACTTTGAATCTTTCATCAGTCAGTGTGAAGCATAGGACTTTGTATTTTCGTGTAGGCTTTTGTTAGGCGTGATTGTTTGTATTTTTAGCTGGTCGTAATTTCTTTGATGACGTGCAGGGCGCGTGTGCTTGGGTGATTTTCATTCGGTTTTACAGTACCACGCCGGCGCGTTAGATCATACATTCAGCACGATTACAAATTTGTGTTCAATTATTTTTTGTGGCCTTTTTTGGCGTTTTTCTTTTAAACCTATACTTTGAATATTTTATCAGTCAGTGTCAAACATATGACTTTGTAATTTCGTGTAGGCTTTTGTTAGGCGGGATTATTTGTATTTTTGCTAGTCTTATTTTCTTTGATGACGTGCAGGGCGCGTGTGCTTGTGTGGTTTTCATTCGGTTTCACAGTAACACGCCGGCGCGTTAGATCATATATTCAGTACGATCACAAATTGTAACCAGCTAATACAAAACCGTAATCATTAAAGTGTTCTGATCTTTTCATCTTGTTTCTTTTGCTGTGTGACTTGACGCCTTACTGGCCTCCTTCCTGGCGGGCCACTGGGAAATGTTGTGGTCTGGAATCTAGCGCGTGGACTTTAGATCGAGTCGTCGTTTTCAATCCGAAGCCTGGTCATTATAGACCACTTTCATAAATGGCTGCCGGATTAATATTCTTTTGTTTAAATTTAAATTAGCCCTTCTGGCCTCGTTATCCAGTACAAAATTCAATAGAATACATTATCTCAAGCGAGGCCAAAGGGGCTAATTTAAATTTAAACAAAAGAATATTAATCTGGCAGCCAGTTATGAAAGTGGTCAATGATGTTAGCTTTGTGGACAAACTTTACCCCCACAATGTCTTCCGCTCCCCACCACGGTCAAGCGGCTCAGTTGCAGTTACACAGTAAGATCTGGGTACTAGATTGAGGGGTACTGACAACCTGTCCAGGGGTCCGTTTCTCGAAAGTCCCGGTAACTTAACGGGCCCGAAGCCAAGTTTTCAAATCAAAATTTAAAGGATAGAAAAGCAGGTTCTAGCACACAAATTAGTACATTTTGTTTCTTAAGCTGACAGTTTTATTGCATGATTTTCAAAACTTTTGAAATCCCCATCTTGAATGTAACCAGAACAGCTTTACGGGTCCGTTCAGTGACCGGGACTTTCGAGAAACAGGCCGCAGGGAACCTGATAAGAAGCGGGGTGGGAAGGGG
The DNA here is from genome assembly GCF_964205215.1 of Stylophora pistillata. Taxonomy (NCBI): domain Eukaryota; kingdom Metazoa; phylum Cnidaria; class Anthozoa; order Scleractinia; family Pocilloporidae; genus Stylophora; species Stylophora pistillata. The sequence goes on along the minus strand of NC_142528.1, from coordinate 8,057,576 downwards.
GAATAATCAGCGATGGATTAGCTCCCATTCTAGACAGGGGGAGTTAGTAGCTATAATCCCACTCGCTTCATGATACGGAAACCGAGATAAGTCCAGAGACGGAAGTCAATAACAGAAAATATGGTGAAAGGATTGATTTTCACTTATCATTTGTCAGGGTTCTCTTTGTAAGAATGCCGTTGTCAAAGTGTTCTGCTAATTCTTCGCTGAGTGACGGAAGGCGATGCCAATGTTATTGGCAGGAAAAGGGGTGTAGCTCCATGGCGGGGAAATGCGTGGCCAATGTGCCACGTGACTGCTCACTGCAAGCGCATTGTCCCAAATCCGGCGACACTGATTTATCCGAAGGTCCTGCTGCGCAAATTAAAATAAAATAAAATCTTTCTACCAAACCTTGTCCTTTACGTTCAAAATGTTGACGGAAAAGAAAATAGCCTCGTGGAAGGAAAGATGATAGCGCGTTATGTGAAAAATACCCCATGGACGTGAAAACTTCGGCAATTATTTAATATGAAACAAATATATGTACAGTCGCTCTTCATACAATATGTTCTTTTAAGACTTCGCTTATATAAATACTTAATTCAAAATTTTTCTTAAATAACGATGACTTTAAATCGCGGTTTAACCCTTTGTTTCATATTCTTATTCTGCAAATATACAACTTTGGACTGTGAAGCACGTGGCTGTAGGAACTAAGGTCGTGTATTACTCAAAGGAAACAGAAGGAAACAATTATTTAACCCCGATCCTTGTTGAGTTCATATTTTTATTTTGTTAATTATTGTTTAGGTTGATAAAGCTCATTTTAGGACAAAAAGAACGAAATGATAAACCTAGTTCGGTGATTAAAACCTCTGCTTGCTACAGTACTACTGTATTTTACTGTTGATAAGTATTCAACTTTCCTGCACTCTTACTAAATTTTCTTCCATTGACGGTATGTCATGGTAATATTCAAAATGAGTTACAGTCAAACCTACCAAATGAAATTCAGAGGGGTATTTTTATCGTTAATCGCTGAAACCACAATGAGTATCTATGAAACACTTGGTGCTTACTTTGTGTAAGAAGGAACCGGTCGAGATGACAATTGTCTCGAGTAGAGGTAAGAATTTTAAATCATTTGCAAGTATTTTTTAAGACGCTGAAAAATTGAATCGTATTTCTTTCCTCTTCCTTACTATTTTAATGTTTGATTAGTTACAGAAATTACCTTGAAACTGGCATTTTCGTTTACCAATAAAGTGAATTGCAGAGAAAAGATATGAACTCTGCAACAGCATTGCGTGTCGTTCTCCTCATAAGGATATCTGTTGCTCGTTCAAAACTATAGTAAGAGTACACTGACTTCGATAGACGATCCAGAAAAGGGGAAACAGTAATTATACCTCTTCTTGCCTGTTCAAGGCGGATTGAGAGCAATTCCGCTAGTCTCGGTTTTTCCGGGCCAAAAGACGAAGTTGACCTAGTTCTTAGCCGAGCAGCCACATTCTCTCCTCCTGCTGACATACATTCCATGACAAAGCTTGGTTTGGGGTGAACGAGAGGCTCTAGTTCGAGGCGCGGAGTTCCTTCTGATATATCAAACCATGCTCAATAATATATCGCCATATGATGCATTGATTGGCTTTGGACTCCTATAAGAAGTAGTTATTCACTTCTCAAATTTATTATCATGGAAGGAACGATTTAAGGAGATAGGCACAACATGGGTTTGTTTACTTTCTTTTTTCTGGTTAAATCTAGATGTCAATCTTTTCCCGATGGGCGTGAACATTCTGGTCTGACCAGACAACACTATTATGTTAAATTTTTCATTACGCATCAGCCACGCTCTATAATATTTCGCCATATAATGCATTGATGGCTTTGGACCCGACCATATTTGAGGGGGATAGATCACTACTTGGCTACCTTCTTGGGCAAGAATACTAAATGACTAACTAGTTGAGTTGATTTTTCAAAGCCACTGTTTCCAAAATGCAAGTCTTTGATGTAGATATACCGACTCGCACTCGAGTCTGCTGTGTCAGCTGGTGCAATGATTACTCGAAGCGTTTCTTGTGTTCCGAGATACGCAAAAATGGTTTTATTTCCAGGTGTGAGCTTTTTTTGGACCGCTGCCGGGAAAAGGTGGGTGTGAAAATTGTGAACGTGCTACCTGGGTCGTAGTCTTACTACCGGCACGAGTAACTTAACTAGGCACAGTAGCCTCTGGAGAACAAGTAGTATAAATATAAAGCTATATAATTTGGATATATCAACAAGGTTGAAACGGTAAATTGGCCACCGTAACGATTACAAAAGCTGACGTTTCGAGCGTTAGCCCTTCGTCGGAGCGATTTTCGTCGGAGTATTTTGATTGCTGCGACTACTAACTTTTGTCTTAGCATTTTTCAATCCACAGCATTCTATTCGCTCCGACGAAGGGCTAACGCTTGAAACTTCAGCTTTTGTAATCGTTACGGTGGCCAATTTACCATTTCAACTTTGTTGATATATCCAAATTATTTCGTTACTCCCACCGAAGCAGCCCCAAACAGTTTCTTTCGAAACTATCAGCCTTTAAATATAAAGCTGTTGAACGTTGGCTTTAACAAACATTTCAGCGAAAGTTGTGGTTTTCCAGGTTTGACCCTTATAAAACTTCTTTTAAATAAACAAATATTCAAACTCTACACTTTTCTTTGTCGCACATCTGCAGTGATGTATGATGGGCTATGCCCTTTGCAGATCTTTCGCTCTTTTTCTGTCCTAAAATGAGCTTTATCGCCCGAAGTACCATGAAACATTCAATTAAGTTTAAAAGTAAAGGAATGACCTCATAGTTTGCGCAACTTAAAACAACAACGGATAAATTTTTCAAATGCCTAATTCGCACTAACCAAAACCCTGTGGGTGTTGGCACTCACGTACGGTTTGATGCTTCAACCGAAATTTTTCTTATTTTTTTCCTTTTCGTATTGAGCCACGTGAAACTACATCAAGTTTCAACGAGACTAAAAATATTGATCCAGTGCGAGGGAAAAACACTTTAGAGAAATGATAAACGAATGGGTGTCAAGGCTGGCTAGGGATGTTAAGAGCACGAGAAAAGTTTACTTTTTGAGTGTTCGCTTCAATAACTCCTTAGCGAGTTATTATGCTGGTAAACCGCCCGACATGACAGAGCGGTTAATTGGGGCTATTGCCTCCTGTAGGAGAGAAGTCTGCTGTGTATTGAGTGCGAATTTCGAATAACTAAGACACTCTGAAAAAAAAACAAAAAAAAAACAATAAGTAGCACTGGGAAAAATTGAGTCAAAATTGCGTCAAGATTGGAATTCTATTGTTACACTCACTCACTCACTCACTCACTCTTCTCGATCTCAACAACATATAGGCTTCGCCTCCTGTTGGAGGCAATAGCTACAAAAGTTGTGCTACATCAGTTGCCACATGCAGTCTTTGACTGTCGATTTTTCTCAATTAGATGCATTTATTATGCGAAAACCGGTTTTGAGTACAAAAGTTGTTGGACCACCATGTCTACATCTCACCCCGGGCATCGTTTAGCATCATCCAATCAGTGTGGGGCAAACAGCGTGACGGTTGCTCCTTGGCACACGAAATCGGGGCCGCGGATGCTGATCGCTTCGAAAGCTACATTTCTCGAAAATTTTTTGGCGGTTAGCGCTTGGATTTTGAATGGATCTTCGATTGAATGCGACGAGAAGAAGCGTCAACCTTTCAGTTTATCTGGTTTTCGATTTGGAATCCGGGCGATTCTTATTTCTGGGTGAAAATCGGCTTCGCGCTAGAGCGGTCGAAAATGAGCTTTCCACCCTTGTCTCCTTCTTATAACGTATAGTAACAGTCGACGCAAAACCCACCAAATCGCTCAAATTCGCCATTTAGAGCCTCAGAAACGACAATACACAGCAAGTGAGGTAGGTTTACATTTTTTTTTTGAGCTTTAACTCAGACATTCCATGATATAAGTTTACAATAATAAGACTCTTCAATATTCTACATACATACATAAACTTTATTGAAGTGTCTCCCATACATTTCTTTATATTTCGAATAAACAACCAGACTTGTCGCTTGTCTGGGCTCCCTGTGTTCAAACAAGCAAATTATTGCACCTTACATTGCACCTTTTATAACGTATGGATTAACTTCTTGGGGAACTGCATCTAAAAAAAAACGCGTACTCCGTCTTATTCACTTTGCCCCAGTAAGGGAGCATGCAATACCCTTTTTTTTGAAAGCAAAACTTCTTCCACTAGAATTCCAATATTATGAAAAAATTGCTAATCTGATGTACGGCATCAATACTACTTCTGCACCAAGTAATATTTCGAATTTGTTTTCTAACATTTCCAGCATTCACTCTTACGGCACACGTTCATAAACGTCTGAGCATTTTTATACTAAAAAATCTGCGCTTAATGTTCAAAGTAAGGCTTTTTCACGTGTTGGCGTTCAAATCTGGAATGGGATACCAACTAGTGTTAAAAACTTATCCAAGAACTCTTTTAAAAAATCCATTAGAACAAAAGTAATCGAAATTCTAGAAACTGAAAACTCCTATGTTGAAATAGATACTCTAATTAATAAGATGAACATGGTTAACTTCTAACTGTAATTATGTTTAGTCTGTAGTCGACTCCAAAGGCGAATTAGATACTTTTTATCATTTGATGAAAGGTTAATTTGTAACTGTAATTATGTTTAGTCTCTAGTCTCTTTAGTCTGTAGTTTTCCTCTTTCCTCTGTCATGTTGTAATTTTATGTGAATATTATTAGGTAAAATTGTGTAAAATTACTTTTCAATTGTCTGGCTTGCCGCGACTAGCTCTTCGCTATTTGCAAGCCAGCCTAGTAATAACCACCTGATATTTACTTAGAAATAAAACTAGGAAAACTTATAAAAAAAAAACAAAAAAACAAATAAACAAATTATAGCGGCCAGTATTACGGGCAGGTCAGGCGCTGGCCTGGATGCAGCTGGGGCAAGGTACAACGGTTGATTGATTTTCCAGTCGCCGCTTTACCAGTCCAACAATGAAGCAGTAAATGTGGCACGAGATCCAGAAGTGCCCACTCAAAGCAAAGGGAAAGGAAAAGCGAAATTGAATAAAATTAGAGTAAAATATAGTATCGGTGTTATTTTTGGCTGTTAACCGAATTTGACAGCTTTAACAGCTTCGACATTTTTAGTGCGGATGCAAGATGCAACAGAGTGGACAAAAATTTGTCAAGACGAAATTTGTCCTTTGATTTTGTCGGGACAATTCTAGTTTAGTCTACTAGTGCGGATTGTACTGCGTGATTATGTCGTGACAATCTTTCGTCATCCATGTCATCGTTGTTCTTGGTGTTCGTCTGATCGGTCAAATTAATGACGAAAAAACAAGGACACAAAAAAACAACTCAAAATAAATGTCATAACCCTGCAGCTGGGCGAAGCCGTGTGTAGATGGGATGGAATTTCTAGAGTGGGTAGAGTGTGATCTTGTTTAGTGTATCACACGGAATAAAGTAAATGCCGCACATTATAACAGGCTATCATACACAGTGTATGTAAGTGTGCGCCAATACAATCATTAAGCTTTGTTTTTAAGATAACAGTGAAACAGAAGAGTACAATATTTCTAATTTTTAGATAAAGTCTACTATTTTAAGACCTTTAAGCTGCTGGGCGAAGACGTTTATCTCGGTAGAGCTTGATCGCTTGTCACTCAATTTTGACGAGTTAATGTGGAAGAACCCTTCGTGATTGCAATTTCCGTAGCGTTTTTTTTTTCACAGCCACGATTAGGTTATGATATGATTGTGGATATTGCCCTTTGAAAGGAAAAAGTGTGTGGTCGTTCACGCGTATCCACAGAGATGGAAATGACACAAAGAAAAGCGAAAACAAAAATAAAGAGAAACGATTGATAGTTTATCTGTATTGTAAGGTTTGTAAACAAATTTGTTCAATGCAAGGATCTTAACAATTCCACTTCGTATATTTATCAATTGTGTCAGAGGAGTGTGAGGGGAAGGTAATACAGAGAACATAACAAAGAAAAAATCAGCCCCACCATAATGGATATTAGGACCTTGACAAAACTATTTTGAGCGAATCATGGTAATAATAATAATAATAATCAACTTTATTTAAAGAGGGTAAAACATAACAGTATAAAACTGACAAACCAGTGGCCCTCTTAAAATATATTACAAATAATTATTGAAAAAGATTAAAAACTAATTAATTATGGAAAAAGATCAAGAGCTAAAAATCTAAAATTACAAAGTTTATAAAAACTATAAGATAAAATGTTCTAATCGTTTATAACTATTCTTAAAAAAATCTAACATGGCCTTCTTAAAACATTTGATAGTAGGTTTCATTCTTATGTCCAGTGGTAAGGTATTCCAGAGGCGTGAGGTCGATACTGTGAAAGACGTACCTCCCTCTGACTCCCGTTTGAATCACGGACAGACGAGGTTTAGTTGTCCATGTCTGCTTGATCTTTCATTTATGTCTGCATTTCTTACGAGCATTTGGGACATATAAGGTGGACAGTCCCCAGACAATCGTTTGTACACCATTAGTGACCTATTTACTTTTGCCTCATGAAAGAATGGAACCCAATCCAATTTCCTAAACAGTTGTACGCTATTCGCTCTAGTGTCAGCTCCGAGAATTACACGTGCCGCGCGTTTCTGAAGTTTAAAGACTTTCTGCAAATTCTCAGCAGAACAAGATGTCCATATGGTTGATGCATAAAGCATTGTCTGCTTGATCATAGCATTTTAATAAAGTTTCCTTTGATCAATGGGCAAAAAGCGTCTTATTTTTCGCAGCACGGCAATTCTCTGCGAGATGGTACAGGAAAGGTGAAAGGTGTCTTCCTGTCCTTGGGTGTTTCTCGAATTACCTATTAGTGACTTCGTTTCCAAGGTCACTCTGACGTCACACACATGAAAATGAAATAGAAACTACCCAGTGTCGACGCATATTTGGTGTGGCCAATCGTTCTTGTTGCTGCATTGAAAATCCAGAGGTGTGTGTCCGCTTTCTCAGGAGAGGTTCTGCGTGATTATTATCAGGTATGAAAGTTTACAAGCAAATTTCTTCGATCTTGACAGTGAGAAAAACCCCGATTCGAGTTAACTGGATTATTTTCTTCGGTAATAACATTGAGAGATTCGCGATACTGGTTATCATCCACATCATGTAGCTCATCTTTAAGCTACGCCTTCAGTCAGGAGAAAACACTTGGGATTTACTTCTATGTTAAGTAATTTCAAGGCTTTGTGAAATTTCTTTGTCGCAGTGTATCAACTCACACGCTTCGAGAAGTATATCTCATCTAAGGGTTCCGTCGCTACAGTTCTGCTTTTATGATTCCCCGCGCTCAGTCCGCACCCAATATTTGTCGGGTGTTTGTGTTACTTCTCGCAGTCAAAACAACCTTTCAATGCTGCAAACAACTATATAGGTCTTCCCAGAGCTTTGTGGCTCGCGGTGGAATTATAATTAAGGCCCTGCAGTACATTCTGTTCTTGTATCTATATTCTCTGCGTCGTAAACATGAAACAGGTTTCTGCTTTCGGTTTCTTGTTAGTTGTGCATATGAAACCATCTGTTCAATAAGAAGGGTTCTAAAACAAGTGTAATATTTAAACGAAAAGGCTTTGAAACAAACCCTCTTAAGCTCTCGTTTTCGGAAAGTCACGTTCACTCAAACATCGATGTAATCGGAGTCCAGTGAGCGAAAAACGATAAATCTGATGAAAATTTATGAAGAAATTGAACCAGCTATCCAAACACATATGAATAACATGATTTTCTTCGTTTACAGTCGATTTTGTCGTTTTATCTCGATTTACCTAAGTGAATAGGCATTAGGAATTTGTTTTTAATTGAGCCGTTTCCGGATGAAATTTCCTTTTCTGATGAAAAACTTGTAGTCAATGTAAAATTCGTTGTCAGTGAATGTTATTCGTGTGAACCTAATTTATATTCTCCCTCATATCGATAGAGTCTTGGCATCTGCTGTAACGCAACTTCCACTTGCACCTTAAGTCGTTAATTACTTCAGCTTTTCTACTCGTTAATCGCTCTTTAATATTTAAAAAGGTGGCATTTGGACTCAAAAAATCATGCTAGTCACGATCTCTTCTTGCTTCCTCTCTATTCGATTTCACGGTAATGAAATAATCCAATGAAATGCGTCACTTTTCTTATTAAAATCCATCTCAACATTTTTTAGATATTGTCACCCGCTTGACTAGGTTTTAATGCTCGACGAATTATTTCAATTTGGTATCGTACCATACAGAAAAAAGCGTTCGAAACTGTCAGTAGTATTAGTTTAGCGTATGCTTTACTTTGGTGCTGTCGCTGCCAAATGACTGACTTCTGTTGACTTGTTACCAATCGCCATAGAAACCAGAACCACAAACAAAAGATGTTTTTCAGCTTTACGAAATTCTTGACATTTCGAGGTTAATTTAGGAGTTAATTAATTACCTGACAAACAACACCCTCGCGGAACAAGAGTCGCATTACCGTAAAGTTGAATTTTTTCCGCGTTGTACTACCATTCTGCTCACAAAATAACGATGTAATTAACTGCATCAGCACAGAATCTTAAAGTTAAGAATATTTAGCGAGATCATGTCATTGCTAAGGATCTTTTTATCACTGTAAGAGGGGATAGGATGTTTTTTCACTCGTTTTTGTCGTCTTTTTTTGCGAGACTAGCGGGAAATCGTGCATTTTGCGCGGGAAAGATACCGGTATGAATATTTGGGCGTGCGCGATTTACTCAAGTTTCGTTAAAAAATGTCATTTTGATGCATATTAGAGATGGCATTTTGCAGATAACATCAATGGCTTATCGCGAGTGATTAAATCTTAACCCCAAACTTCGGAATGGTTGCCTCGTTCTGGGAATTATAAAGTTCAACCCCCCCCCCCCCCTTGATAGATGATTTGGTTTAATCAACCGAATCGATAATGAAGGGTTCCTAAAGTTGAAGTTTGGAGCGTTGGCGTTTCGTCAGAGCAAACCATTGCAATGACCCGTTAACTGCACTTGTAAGCATTATTGAACTTATGAAAATGGAGTGAGTTCCGACGAGATCTCTCCAAACAAATTGAAGAATTGGGTTTTTAAAGAAACGTTCTCGAAGACCATTTACAGAAAATGCTCAAATCTGAAGTGGGTTTTTTTTTCTAGCCACAAGTGAAAGTGAAACCTCAGTCGAGCACAGTAATTAGTTTTAACAGTTACTGCTGCAGGGCATGTTCTGCGGAATAATTTTAGTCACGTCAACGACTCGACCACAGTTGTTCGCGTCGATTCGGGGTTCATTTATGTGTGTCTTCTTGTTCGACCTTTTCATATTACTTGTGGATGCTTTACTGCGGCAGTTGTGAAAAATCATATACTCCGGATGAGAACGTTTTTGTCACGGATACAATTTTGACTTTAAATTAAAGAGTAATATATTCATGACAAGTTCATTTGAATATTCTTGATGGATACGCCATCAAACATTAACCGTGGTTGAAAGAAACGTACTAATTATGTAAATATTGAGCTGGTCTTTGCCGTTCTCGCGTTTTAAGTTTTTGTAAAGCGGGGGCTTGGCGGGGGGGGGGGGGGGGTGGTGGTGGTGGTAATAGACCAATGAAGGCTCAGTCCTTTCGTGTCCCCCAAATTTCTTGTAAGGGAGTTATCGGAATCATAGCGTGAAATTTTCAAGGCAAAATTCCCAGTCTCATGATCAGGGCCACATATTTCGATGGGTGAATTTGTGGCACGAATCCCTTAGCGAAATATTTTGTTGTAGGAGTATTTTTTGATCATCTGCATGCTCAATTAATAATGTCACAAATCGGTGACGAACACACTGGACACTGTTAAGATTGCGTAGCCATTTTAACTTCCTTTACGAACCAAGTACAACACATTCTGGGAAACTTGAGTGGGACTATACCTTGATGTGGAATGGGTGGCAGAATATAAACTTACTCTTTCTGTTTTTCTTTTCGCTAGTCAGTCGCTAGATTTCTGAAGGAGTGAAAATGGCCCAAATCGTGACCACCCAGCCTGGTGCAACTGTTGTAGTTACACAAACTCAAGTTCTGAGGGACTGGAATTCAGGATTGCTTTCCTGCTTCGATGATATTGGAAGCTGTAAGTTGTACCGGTGATAATTCAGCGCTCCAAGCTGCGAAACGTTGTGGCCGCCATAGCGACTAAATTTGCTGCTAAAAGCCGGCGACACACTTGCGATTTTATACACCGATCGCAATGATCAGTGTATAAAATCGCCGATATTTGGCATGTCAGATATCAGCGATTTTCGCCAGCAATCAATTCGCTATGATCGGGGAATAAAATCGCCTAGTGTGTTACCGACTTAGGTTGCCATTTTGCCGACATGCGTAGGGCGTTCAAGTAGCAAGTTGTATCGTTTTAATAAGTTATTTTTCTTTATTTTTTGAAGTCAGTGAGAGATAAACAATTTCAAATTTCAAAAAATTTTTCATTGACAACCAACGAACCGATTAGAACGAACTAACTTTAACGACGGATATGTTGTCGTTTCGTACCCTCGGACGTTTCGTAGTCATTTTGTGTCGGTTTGTACCCAACCTGCTGGTCGGTTGGTACTTCGTGCCCGTCCCAACATTCAGTGATGATGTAAAACCAGGAGATTTCACGGAACACCTCACGCATGTATTTTTCCTATTTATCATAATAAACCGACATTTAAGCGTACCGAACACGGAAACGTACCTTATTGATGTGGGTACAAAACGACTCAACTAAATTGATGCAAACGGTCTTAGCTGGGTACGAATCAACTGAGTACCAAACTTCCGTGGGCACGAAACGACTGGTAACCATGGAAACTCCGATCACAGTTGACTTGCGAAAAAAAATGACCTGTCGGTCCTCACGAACTGGCTTTCAAAGCCAAACAATTTCATACTTGACTCCGATGATGACTGAATCACCAAAGTTTTCCAGGGCTTCCATCGTGCGGAGGATCAGACCAAACGATTAGAGATTGACAAATTTAACGTGTTTGTTTGTTTTGTTTTTAATCTGTGTACAGGCCTGACCGGCTGGTGCTGCCCCTGCTTTTTGTTGTACAGCATCTCATCTCGTATGGGTGAGGGGTGCCTGTATGCCTATTGCTGCTCCGAGATTGCTCCATTCACTCTGAGGGCCAAACTACGAACCGAGCATCACATCCAGGTGGGTCCTCAAACGCATCAGCTCTTTTTAACTTTTCCCTACAATGAGTGCCTATACATTATCCAGCAAACGGGTAATGAGAATACTCAAAGTTATCAGTTAGAAGTTGTTTTCTGGTCTAACACTAATTTCTCATTACTAATGGATAAGGAGATGTGTAGCAGCTAGAGGAGGGTATTAACAATTTGCTGTCGAGAGTCAAAGGGTTAAATTTCTCCCGCTATCGACCACTAGCAGTTCCCCCTTTTCAGCGAAATCTGCCTTCTGCGCCAATGTTTCTCTTCTACTGCTGCTTGTCCTTTAGGGCAAACAATTAGAGATCCGACTGATTTTAAGCCAAGAACGCCGGACAAAGAGTTGTGTTTCTAGTAAGCACGAGGACCTGTATTATTATTATTATTATTATTATTATTACTATTATTATTATTATTATTATTAATATTATTATTATTATTATTATTATTATTATTATTATTATTATTATTATTAAGCACGACACAATTGTCTTCCTCATTCAAGGAAAATTGCGTTGTGGTAAAGACACAAGTTTTATCGTTTTCCATAGGGGAAAGGTCTCAGTTAAGTCCAATAACAATAAGAGTGAAAAAGTTTTTGGTCAAAAAGTGTAAGATGAAAGTTTACGTGGTAAATATGTTTTTGTAAATCGCCCAAAACTTGAACTCAAAGATAAAGTTCCCTATTACCTCTTAGTGTTTTTCTTTGTAAACTGACTTTGCTTAACATTTGACTTAAAACTATTTATATGAAGCTCCCTTTTTTATTGTTTCCAATTAAGCATCCAAAGTTATTACTCATCTAAATTAAGATGTTTTTTTCTTTGCGGCAGGGATCCCTTTGCAACGATGCACTCACTATCATGTGTTGCCCTACTTGTGCCCTGTGTCAGATGGCTCGTGAGCTTAACTCCGTCGGCAAGTAGAGTGGAGTACTTCTGGAGAACATCAACGAAGATATGCATGTTCAATTATCTTGTGTAGCCTTTTTTGGCGTTTTTCTTTTAAACTTATACTTTGAATCTTTCATCGGTCAGTGCGAAGCATAGGACTTTGTATTTTCGTGTAGGCTTTTGTTAGGCGTGATTGTTTGTATTTTTAGCTGGTCGTAATTTCTTTGATGACGTGCAGGGCGCGTGTGCTTGGGTGATTTTCATTCGGTTTTACAGTACCACGCCGGCGCGTTAGATCATACATTCAGCACGATTACAAATTTGTGTTCAATTATTTTGTGTGGCCTTTTTTGGCGTTTTTCTTTTAAACCTATACTTTGAATATTTTATCAGTCAATGTCAAACATATGACTTTGTAATTTCGTGTAGGCTTTTGTTAGGCGGGATTATTTGTATTTTTGCTAGTCTTATTTTCTTTGATGACGTGCAGGACGCGTGTGCTTGTGTGGTTTTCATTCGGTTTCACAGTAACACGCCGGCGCGTTAGATCATATATTCAGTACGATCACAAATTGTAACCAGCTAATACAAAACCGTAATCATTAAAGTGTTCTGATCTTTTCATCTTGTTTCTTTTGCTGTGTGACTTGACGCCTTACTGGCCTCCTTCCTGGCGGGCCACTGGGAAATGTTGTGGTCTGGAATCTAGCGCGTGGACTTTAGATCGAGTCGTCGTTTTCAATCCGAAGCCTGGTCATTATAGACCACTTTCATAAATGGCTGCCGGATTAATATTCTTTTGTTTAAATTTAAATTAGCCCTTCTGGCCTCGTTATCCAGTACAAAATTCAAAAGAATACATTATCTCAAGCGAGGCCAAAGGGGCTAATTTAAATTTAAACAAAAGAATATTAATCTGGCAGCCAGTTATGAAAGTGGTCAATGATGTTAGCTTTGTGGACAAACTTTACCCCCACAATGTCTTCCGCTCCCCACCACGGTCAAGCGGCTCAGTTGTAGTTACACAGTAAGATCTGGGTACTAGATTGAGGGGTACTGACAACCTGTCCAGGGGTCCGTTTCTCGAAAGTCCCGGTAACTTAACGGGCCCGAAGCCAAGTTTTCAAATCAAAATTTAAAGGATAGAAAAGCAGGTTCTAGCACACAAATTAGTGCGTTTTTGTTTCTTAAGCTGACAGTTCTATTGTATGATTTTCAAAACTTTTGAAATCCCCATCTTGAATGTAACCAGAACAGCTTTAAGGGTCCGTTCAGTGACCGGGACTTTCGAGAAACAGGCCGCATGGAACCTGATAAGAAGCGGGGCGGGAAGGGGGAATAATCAGCGATGGATTAGCTCCCATTCCAGACAGGGGGAGTTAGTAGGTATAATCCCACTCGCTTCATGATACGGAAACCGAGATAAGTTCAGAGACGGAAGTCAATAACAGAAAATATGGTGAAAGGATTGATTTTCTCTTATCATTCGTCAGGGTTCTCTTTGTAAGAATGCCGTTGTCAAAGTGTTCTACTAATTCTTCGCTGAGTGACAGATGGAAGGCGATGCCAATGTTATTGGCAGGAAAAGGGGTGTAGCTCCATGGCGGGGAAATACGTGGCCAAGATCCCACGTGACTGCTCACTGCAAGCGCATTGTCCCAAATCCGGCGACACTGATTTATCCGAAGGTCCTGCTACGCAAATTAAATTAAAATAAAATCTTTCTACCAAACCTTGTCCCTTACGTTCAAAATGTGGACGGAAAAGAAAATAGCCTCGTGGAAGGAAAGATGATAGCGCGTTATGTGAAAAATACCCCATGGACGTGAAAACTTCGGCAATTATTTAATATGAAACAAATATATGTACAGTCGCTCTTTATACAATATGTTCTTTTAAGACGTCGCTTATATAAATACTTAATTCAAAATTTTTCTTAAATAACGATGACTTTAAATCGCGGTTCAACCCTTTGTTTCATATTCTTATTCTGCACAACAAATTGCCGATGCTTATACCGTCGTTTATAACTGCAATGTCCTGCAACAAGGACAACGACGAGAGCGAAAAAACTTGCAAAAACTGTGATGTAAACCTGTGTGGATTCTGCTACTTGCAACCCAGTCGGGCTTGCAGTTGTAATCGGTTCCATCGTCGCAACTGTTCGCGGTTTCGTCGTAATCAAATACGTTTTGGCAGAAGTACTTTGCAGCATTGTTTTGATGGGTTTACTTGTGATAGTCGTTGGTTTAATATCTGAGAGCTTGGTGCCACAAGAAGTCCCAGTCCAAGGTTTAAAACAATAGCAAGTACCGATGTTCGTACATATACCATTACTAGAGCAGTTTCTATGACACAAAGGCACATTTCCGTGTAGTGTTTTAACAGGCACACATTTTCTGTCCAGGCACACTTTTCCGTCAGCGCATTTTGTTCCGTCAAGGGTCATCGCAGCCTCCGATACATCCATGCCCATTTGTAAATTAGTTCCCTTACACGTGACTGTTTTACTTTGAAATGGCCACTGGGAACCCATTACATCTCTCTGTATTCCTATGACAGGCCACCGGTTGCGAGCAAGGCACCAGAGTTTACCGCATTTTGCGTTCTTTAGTTTGCAAGGTCGATGTTTACCCTTCTTCGTCTTATGGCAAAACCCATACTTGTTGCCACGCGTGTTGTGGTAATTATAACACTTATCTGGACCAGATACGGCATCACGGCCCCACAGGTCCTGACATTGCCTGTCGTGGGTTAAACATTCCCCAGAGTAACAATAGGCCGTGTTGTTCGCGCAAGAGTAACCATCATGAATGTAGACGTCCTCAGGACAACTCCCAGAAGATCCAGTACAGAATTCTGGGATGTCACATTCGTTCACAGTCTCCCTGCAAACAGTTCTGCTCTTTTTAAACCTACACCTCTCGCAGCAAGGACCATCGGCGCACTGCGCATGCGCGCGCAGCTTGCAATTTACATGATCACAACAAGCGTTTTCTTTAGCGGTGCATTCCTGAGTGGTTCCACAGTCACACTCTTCGTCTCCTCCAACTATCCCGTCTCCACAAACCGGGCCTCCGTACAGCGTTCTTGGGACATTAAGAAGGCATGATCCTAAGCCCCGTGATAGTGTCTCTTCAAGTCCTTTAAGACTGCAGTTACTGAAGCTAGTGGCTGGTTCGCGGCCGACATGCTCGCTCATAACGCAACCGCGCGAGTCAGGTGATTTACATACGCAACGAGGTAGGTCCTCGTCGTGATACATGCCGAACACGTGACCTAATTCATGGGCAAATGTACTGGCAGTAAAAGCAGCATTTCGGCTGTAATCTTGGACCACGCCTGCCGATTGTTCTGTACAAATCGTCATGACGTGAGCCTTACCCCGGACGGAATCTTTCAGTGAGATTCCCGTCAAAAGTTTCGTTACGTCGCTCGGATACTTTCGCAGTCCCCTTTTTCTGTATTTTACTAAATTTGACAAGTAAGTATCAGCATTAGCGTCCGCTTTGACTTTGTCCAACACGTTCCACGTTTCTACGGCGACCAATGCTACGCGAACATTTAGCGGTTTGAAAATAGCGTCCACTATATTTGCGATTTGTTTAGCTCGTAGATTTGTCTTCGTCAGATTTTTTCCACAAGCCTCAAATTGCTTGTGATCGTTAATTATAAGCAGTTCAACGTATTTAGTTTCGGTGAAGACATTGTTACGAATTCTTCTTCGGGTTTTTACGTTGCCAATACTTCTTTTTGAAACTAGTCTTTCTTGTGTTACCGTGTGAATATCCCTGTCCTGATTCATCCTTTGTCCAGGCGAATCATATTCAAACGAGTCGAGATCTTTTATTTTGTAGAACAAATGAAAGGCTTTGTCCATAGGTTCTATGTAGTAAGATGTAGTACCGTCGTAAATCAGCCCTTCTAATCCTTCACAAGTGCTCAGGGACACACTCGACCTTACCCTACCCCTGACGTGTCCGTGAAAGAAACAATGATCAAGTTTTCTGGCGTTGTTTCCAGAGCCATTGAAATGTTCGTGTCTTTCGAGGTATTGCGAGGTAAACAGACCACGATTCTGATACAGGTCGAGTGTGAAGTTTTGTTGAAAAACTGCAAATGTTATTTCTACTTTAATGCCTCTCTTTCCTGCCTGTAAATCAAAGATGTTGGAGAGGATTAGTTGTTTTTCTTCTCGTTTTGTTTTTTTTTTTATTACTATTATTTCAGGCCTTTTCACCCCGTGGTTTATAAATGTAGTAAAAACACTTGAAGGTTGTAATATTTTTAGCAGATGTTATCTCAAGATGCTACAACGTAACGGAAAACCATCAATACATAGCAGAAGGCTAAAATACAACTGAGAACCCTTTAAAAATCTGCTAAATATGTGCGCAATCAAGATTTGGCAACTCAGTCTTTCTCATATCTATACAATGAATAACTTCAAACATGATAAAAGACATTCCTTCTCCGTTGATCTGTTTAACTGTGTTCATCTTTACTTGTCTGCTAACATGCATTGATTCGGTATAGTAAGATCTGAAGAGGGATTAAAATAACTTGCCCTTTATGAAGATTAAATCTAATTAATCGCTGGGTTCGGATGGAGGTTCTGACTTGGATGTCACGACTAACTATTCTCTAAATCCTGTAAAGCGAAAGAAGCTCGTAATGAATCCGAGAGAGGAAAGGGCTTTGTGCATAGTCCTACTTTTCCCGAAACCCGTCTGATTTCAGAGAAGGGGCGAAGGTTGTACCTGAACTCTCCGAACTCTTTCGAAAATTTGTGTTCGGAAACTTCGGGCGTCTTTGGAAACGATGAGACCTTTGACTCCAAAAGAATTTGACAATGTAAAAAAAAAATCGCTATGAAAACAGGATTATAATAACGCGACACATGCACTTTATGATAGAAAATACTCTCACGTACTTTACTTTCTCTTACTCACGAGGAAAGCCTGGAGGACGGTAGAGATGATGGAACGCCACGTGCGCCAATTAATTGACATTTTGAGGTGAAAGTCATTGAAAACGCGCCTGTCCCGGAATGTTAACTTTTAGGATTTTAGCAATAGTGAAACTGTTGGCAGATATGAAAGCCAAAGGGTAAACAAGGCAAACAGAAGCTTCACATTCTATCAGCAACTTCAAGTTGATGACAAATATAGTGCTGTCAACATGTGCTCTGCCAAGTACTTGACGTCTTAGTCTGGCGATGTCTTCCGTTAAATTAAAAAATATTGAATGTTGCTCACATGCCTGTCGCGTTTTTTCGCACTTCAGTACTTTTTCTCAAAAGCGCACTTTAGCGCTACTCAAGCTCTCAAAACAAAAACAATAAAAACCGCATGATACAGCTGCCAGACCAAAACATAATCTCTCCGCTATAAATGTCCCCCACATTTACGGCGAGTCCACCGTGAATATTATCGTAGTCAACGTCCAGTTTAATTTTAACAATTTTCAAGTTAACATCTTCCCCCTACGGCAAGCCACATGAGCTAAGCTTTACGAAAATAAACCTTAACGAATATAGACAACTTTCTGCTGGTAAACCGATTGATTTCATATAGGTTCCGACGAGGGAATATCTGATCCGGAGACCTCCTTGAAATCACGAACGCGAGTGAGTTTTTACATAACGCGCGAATACGAGGATTCTGTACATAAATTTTCCTTGAATATTCTCCAGCAGACAGTTCAAAATCACGTGGCGATGGCGCCGGGGTTGTAATCTTACTCACCAGGGTTAGCGGTTTTCCTGAAGCCCCTTCTTAACTACAATGTCTGCTTCAATAATGTACAAGTTATGCTATTCGACGTTCATAACATGCATTAATTCGTGCAGTAATAAACAAATTAATGTTCCTAAAAAGACCCTAAAACGGCGAAAGATCACTCACCATTCTTTGTCCGCCGCTTAAACCTCTACTTTTCCATACTCCCTTTTCCTCAGTGATGTATCTCACGCGAGGTAACACATATCGATGGTTTTGACTTAATAACATCCATTTCTGATCATGACCACTAGATGTCGAAACGTTCGTGAACTGCACGCAAAGTTGCAGGTTAAAAAATAACCATAGAGGAAAAGAACTCCTTGCCATATCCAACAGTGAATCGCCTTTAAGAAAAGCTGATCTTAAAGCGATAATCGATTGTAAACTCTTTGGAAAACTAGGAGGATGAACGCGAACAAGATAATTATATTTGCACTAAGTCTTTGCATCAATGTCAACACCAGCGTGAAGCTAGATATGTCCTTTGTTAATTGTTCGTCATCATCAAAACATGTTTCGTAACGTGAAACGAATTGTAAAATATGGCCATCTTCATCATCGTAATGATCAAGAAAATATTGGCTAACGTACGTTTTAAACTTTGCGGTTGCGATCGAGCGCGAGCCTGCCCGGAAACGATTGACATCAAATGTTTTCTCTTATCATTGGCCGCTTCGTGACAGACACAGTCATAAAACCGTCGTAATTTCTTGTGTATAAAGGTTGAGTCGCAATTAATTATGTTCTTAACATGCCAGGGCACTCTTTTCACATCCCGTCTCTGTAAAAAATGTTAACACTTTGAAGCTGAAAAAGTAGGACGAAATGAAATGGCGACGAACCACGAAGCAAAATGATAGTTTGCGCGTCAAACTCAATATAACTCATCTGTTTGTTTATACTTACGTCGCTCACTAATTGGACTGCCTTAATCCCGTCTATTGTTTTTGAAAGAACAATTTAAACATTTAACGAACCTGACATGAAACGATGCCCTAGGAATCTTATGAAGGATGTAATGGCTGGCAATATCACTTCAAATGTGTAAATCATTCGCACGCTAGTGATCGATGTTATCTCAGTCTGACACACACCTTTTACAAGAAGCAATAAAAACATATTATTGTTTCGTAATGACCTGTTACCCATTCGCCGTGTGAGACCCATAATCTAATTAGGCGTGGACCGACTCAAGAATAATAATTTGTTATTGTTCAGATTATGGCAGGCGATAAGCTACGACGAGCAGTTTCCTTAACCCACACGCAACACAATTCTAAGTGCCCAGAAATACAGAAGGGATAAAATCGATTCTCCATTATTGCAGACAAGAGGCTTTGGGTCCCACTTAAGAAGAGGACATCGCACGATCTTGCTTCACGCCTGTGATGACACGCAAACATGCGGGAAAGGTTAAAGAAAGGATCGATGGGAAACAACCAAAGATAGAATAATTTTTTAATTAAAATTCATATGTTCCTAATGAGCCATTTCACAGTCGACCAGTTGTAAGTATCGCGCGCCGTCTTTGCAAAAAAACAAAAACAAAAAAAAAAAACAAAAAAAAAAACAACAAAACACTGATCTTGAATCAATTTTGTACATTAATTTCTCGATTTTTTGTCATCATCTCAAACTGCCGAGATTGTGTCGTTTTTGCGACACACACACACACACAAAAAGAGTTGTCCTAAATCTTTTAACTCCCAGAAAAGATGTAACTTCTCTCTAAAAATTTTAATACATAATTCAACAAACAAGGTTCTACAAAGCAAAAACTTATCGACTGGAAGACGTCGTTTTGACGTAACGCCAAATTCTCTCAACCAATGACAAGGAATCGCACAGAAAATAGAAGGGGGAGTTATTGGTTGGTTGCAGGAGTTAAACTGAAGAAAATAAATCGTTTTTCAGGATATATAAAACTCCAAAGAGATGAGGATAAACCAAAACATGGGAAAGATGGCTAAGGTTTTCAAAGCAAGCAAAGCAAGAAAGAGACTGTAAACGACAAACGTGAACAGTCTGAGCCGCGCGACATAGCTCAAGAAGTTGGCCCTTTAATCGACAGAGCATGTTTGAAATGCACGATCTTCAATTTTTTTCGAATATATGAAATGATTTCAATTTCCGTACCGGGTCACCTTTGCATCAATTAAATGCCATTCATTCCAACTAATTATCCGATCAGACTATCCTTTTACTTTCTTGTACCTTCTAAATTGCAAGGAATGTAAAAGTCTCAATCCAAATTGCAAATAATTTGACATTTTGAAGATTCCGCAGTTAGAGCGCAAACTTGATTACACAGTACAATACTAGAAAAACAACAGTTTCCTTGCGTTGTGTATAGATGATTATAAGTCTTCACTGGTAAGTTCATCTCGATCCTTTCCTCGTGACATTCACATGGAAACAGTTATAAAATATGCTGCTACAACTACAAGACTAAATATATTCTTTAATCTCCTTAAAAGCCCTTCCACTTTTTTCTTTTCATTAACATTTCAGGTGAGAAAAATTATTAACCTTTTCGCTCCCAAAATCTCTTAGAAATTCTCCTTTCTATCTGCGATACAATTCGAATGATGTGAGGTTGTAGAATTTGGTGTTAAAACCGTCAAAAACGCAATAATTATACCGCCAACCGTCAAATAACCAAGCCAATGTTAGCCATCCAATGTCTCATATATCCTTAATTAAGAGCTGAAAGATTGCCTTAATTGGAGTCAAGTTCTGTTGTTTATAGATAAAAGGCTCGATATATCATAAAAATACAGTTATGTAAGTCCTTTAATTTCTAGTCGCGAGTAAACCTGCCAGTTAACAACACAACTGACTTCCTGTGTGAAAACACTTCCGGTGTCATAAAACGTTGGTCATTTATCAATAAAAGGTGTTATAAATGAACTCTTGAAATTAATAATTCTTTACAAATGCGTCATTACAAAAAATTGCAGCCAAATTTGCGCGTTTAGTTCGTTTCATAAACGAAATTCCAAAAAATTAGCCGTCAACCGTCAAATGACCTAAAATTTAACCTTCAAACGTCAAAAGAGCTTATTTTTAACCGTCAACCATCAACGTGACCCCCCATCATCAGGATTTTTTTACCCTTTGAGTAAACGGGCTTTCGCACACGATATTGTTTTATAAACCTACACCCATTACTTTCCTTGGGCAGAACCAAAATTTTAACTCGCTTGCAATTAAGATTAAAAGACTCTGAGGTCATGGTTAACCAAAGCCATCAAAACGTGGTACGGTTAATGGTTCCCTTATTTTTTTCCATCTTATTTTTTCAGTTACACCACTATCCCATCGCAGACAACGCCGGCCATTAGCGCGTTAATTGTTGCAAGATGTCTTTTCGTATCTCGCTGCCAGAAATTTTACATCTACGCTGATCGTGAGCAGTTTTTGACTGACGAAAACACTCTATTTCTTGATTGATATTTCGGCTCATTACACCAGAGCACAATGACTTACTCCAGCATGTCCAGAATTATTCGTTTCACTAAGAAAAATTTGTTTACTCGGAACTGGTTAGCTCAGACGACCACCACAAACCGTATAATAATAATCCAAGCTTTACTGCTCATCCTTCAAAGTCTCTGTCATTCAAGACCAGCTGATTGCTGATCTGTCTAAAATTGAACACTGGCCTTTTTTAAATAGTCAGTTTATCAACGTAACAAAAACTGAAGCGATGCTTTTCGGAACTGCCCTTAGATTATCTACAGTAAACTCTTTTTCTATTACTTTAAATAACAATGTTATTAAGCGAGTTTTTCACTTCACTTATCTCGGTATAGTTATTGATGACCGCCTTAGTTGGAACGAGCAAATAAAGCAGCTTATTTCGCGCAAATATAGTTTATTGCAGTCTAACTAGGCCAATTTTAGAATACTGTGCAAGTGTGTGGGGCTCCTGCCGGGAAGGTCACAAACAAGGCCTCGAAGCCCTCGAAAAACCTAGTCTCCCTCGGAGCCGTTTTTTTTGGATGTCACACAACGCTCCCCCAAAAGAAGTTCTTTTAAGGGAAGCGTTGCGTGACATCCAAAAAAAACGGCTTCGAGGAGACTATCCAGAACCGGGCTGCCAGAATAGTTGCAAGAACTGTGCGCAGAAACCCGGCGATGGACGTTCTGAAATGGCCGACGCTGGAGGAGCGCCGTCGTAATATTGTTTTTAAACTCGTTAAGAAATCCTTGCAAGGACAATGTCCTCAATATTTTAAAGAATATTTTAAACGTAATAATACAATCTACGCGAGCGCCGTTAGACAAAGCAACCTTTTACATCCGCCTACTGTGAGGACTGAGATCGCAAAACGATCTCTCTATTACTATGGTTGCACTCTTTTTAACGAACTATCTTGATGGTATTTCGTATTCATTTACTTCTAAATCTTTTATTTGTACATAGTTTTCTATTTATATTATTATCAGTATCAGTGTAGAATAGCCTAGAATAGCTTTGCTAACTGCGAGCTACAAAAGCCTTTATTTCTTTCATTTTAAAAAATAAAGTCAATGTTGTTGTTTTTGTAAGTGTAATGCATATGTATACTATAGTTTTAGTACATTGTTGTGCTCAGGGCTCCCATTGATAACAGACACCTTTTTGCATCTGAAGGGGCTTCCCTGAGCGGTATAAAAGGTTCTTTTTCTTTTTCTTCTTCTTTAATAATTATTCGATCTAAAAGACATACATTTAAAATTCGAAATCAGCAAATTCAGAAAACGTGATTGGAAACTTACTTTTGTGGCGGTTGTTAAAACAGGTCTGTAACTGACACTCCGTTACAGTTTGAAATACGTACCCTATTTTCAATCTCGACGATTCACTTGAACATAACACAAAAAAATACAGAATTAACAATGCGAACTTAAACCCAACGAAACTAAAATACAACGAAAGAAATACGAGAAATTACAGGAAAATACAAACGAAAGCGTAACTACTTACAAGATCTGTACGGCACTCCGGAATAACAACGACTGAATGAAAACTACAACTACGATGTTATATAGCGGATAAAGGCTAAAACAATAGACTAAACAAGGCTACACAATACTCAAAGGCGATTACATGAAACAACGCTGACAAACTTAATTTACAATTTGACAGCACGAAAAAATACAAACTAATAAATACAGAACTGAACTATCGAGACGAGAACTATTTACACTAATTACAATTAACAAAGACGAACGACAGAACTGATAAAAAAAATAACTCTCGTGGCTACAAGGTCTCACTCTTTTGGTTAGCAGATTCAGGTCAGCGGATTTTTAAACAGACTCATGAAAACAACTTCTCTCTCTTTTCGATTCCTTCTGAAAAACTGGGTTAAAACATAATAAGCCAACACTTTTAAATCATTGTCCGGAATTAATGTTAATTGTAATCAAAATAAATCTGTCATCGACAGGCAACACCTATTTGCTAAACGAAACAAAAACAGTGTCCTTTTATTACTTTCTCTTTTTTACACTGACTGTTGGGTTGTCTCTCCTATGGACCGTTTTCAGATTCGAATCCTTTAGATTCGAATCCTAGACAAGTGCTCAGTGGTAGACTCTGAAATAAACACACCGCCAGGAACCAGCCATAATTGAAATGTTTATCTGGATGTACAGTTCTTGCCTGCGCAGCTAGGAACGTAGCAAACAACATCAAAGATACGTATGATGCACGATCCTCGCAGTAGAGAGGATCGTGCATCATAACATCAAAGAATACGAATGCAGCTCCGCCTGCGTTGAGTTGCAATTGACTAGTTCCATTCTTTAGTATGAAACAAATCCTACTAGTATGAAAATAGTCCATGGATTTATTTGAAAAGCAAAACAAAACAAAACAAAACAAACTTGAGGGGTGGCAAATCACATCGTTTGAACTTACAGTCCAATACTTTGGGGAGTACCGCCCTTCAGGAGCAGTTCCTGCACCCATTCTCGAGAACGCGGGCTCCCATCACGAACAGCGGCTTGATAGTCACATGGCGATATGTGCTCATTTCGCCTATTCAGCCGGAGGTGTTGGAACTCAAAGAACTCGCATGTAGTCGATTGATTACAGGTTTTTAAAGAGAAGTGTAGAGAGATGAAAAATATTCAAGATTTTTTCGGGATGTTACTGCCTCAAGATGACCTTCTTTTCAAGGACAAGTTTGTCTTTCCCGCTTTTGGCGTCACCGTTTACCAGTTGCCTTTTTTGGGTGTTTAATAAACAAACCTATTACGAGAATTGTTCAGTTGTCAAAGCAGCGATTGGACGAAATAACAGATCAATTAGCAGTTTGATCAGTTCGTGAACGAAGAAAGTACTTAAACGCTCGAGAACTATTAAATAAACCATCGGGAAATACGTGGAATTTCTTACTTCGCAATGAAGTATTACGGATTTCTCTAATGCTGGCAGTTTTTAAAGACGTATTGATGATCAATGGAATGCTGGAATGCGGTGGATGCAGCTTGGCTGTCGATTATTATCCTTTTGGTTGCATTGCAGGTGGGCAATTTAATACTAGCTTAATACTTGCTCTATTTTTATAACTAGCCGAGGTATTAACGACGATAAATTCATTTCCGTTTCAAAAGGCGTGTAACCATATCGACGATATTGGAAGTAGTCTCTTGGGAAAAGTGAAATGGCTGAAACTTTGGTATTGTCACGCGAAAAGTTTGCTTACATTCTATGCGTCAAATATGCATTATAATATTGCTAAATTCAGCCTGTGGGCTAAACCAACGAGGAAGTCGATAGGTTACTAGTCATTTTGCACTTACGAATTAGCATTGTTGTGGTTTGGGGTTCGTTGACACATCATTTGCAATCGATGTTTTTACCACATGGAAATTCGATTCGATTCGATTCGAAATTGTTAGACAATGCCACGGAAGACATAAGTATAAAGCGGGCAAATGAAACTTCCGGATTTTTTTTGCCGACAATAACTTCAGAATATTTGATATAAGTGCAGATCTCATTATGCTTTCAAGAATAGTCTTATGCTAAGACCTAACTCAAAGATTTAGAAAAACGTTGAATCAGTAGAAAAGCAATGTTGTGATACCTTTTAAATTGAGTTAAACGTTGGAATTTAAACTCCAAAAGATTACAGCGACAGTCTACTAATTTAACACTTCACCGCTCTGGAAGCATTATTGGCTTGTTATTGCGTTTAAATTTCTCCTGCATACACAAACTCCTCTTTTTTTTTATCACCTCTTGGCTCCACTAAATGGACCCCTCAACGGGATCATTATGAATTTAGATAACACTCAACCTACATTTTTCATGGTCGTAATTTTGGTCAAATGATTATTTTTTGAATTCCTTTGCAGGGATTTAGCTTCACGCTTTATCAGGCTAGCACCAGACCATTTAATTCTTCGAATGTACATGCACTTTTTGTTTACGCCCTTATCAACTTCACTGTTGGCTCTATACTTTGGTATTTTGTTGGTTATTCCCTCTCTTTTGGTCCCTCACAGAAGGTAAGACTCTAATGAGACCCATTTATAGTGCGTGTTTAGTCTATACCACAAATATCATGAAAAAGCATGATGGCATTTGCGTGTCATTGACTGAAACTTATGGAAATATCTCCAAAAAAAAAACAGCTCTAATTTAGTTTTGATGCGTTGAGCAACTTTTGGTGACCTAGGCCATAGAATTTAACCTTTCAGCACTTTAAGCATTTTGGTAATTAGTTAAGAGAAAAAAAAAAAAAACTTTCAAGGTTGCCAATGTCAAGTATAATCAACATCCAATAATAATGTGGGAAAAGGTTACTGTCTAGTCATAAGGTGGAAAGAATCCAAACCTGAACATTTTTGGGCTAGAATTTAATGAAATTTAGAAAAAACTCAGGGTTCAGTAAAAGCTGTAAGCCACTCTAAATTTCTCGAAACTATCTACTTCAGATATCTTATGTTAATGATTTTATATATTGCAGGAAATTCTTAATATTCCAAAAATATTTAGACATTAAGGAAAGGCCTGTTTTTGTCATCTAAGGTAGAAAATGAAAGACAGTTGATATAACCTTATTAGTTTGGTATTTTTTTGGGTCTCACAGCTTGATAGAGCTGAGAAAAAGCTTGGGTATGATGTGTTCTCTCTCCATTCACTTCCTTTTATGAGGTAAAATTTTGAGAGACCACAGGGGTGCAGTCTGGGCATAGTCTGTAGAGAGGGACTGGATATAGGCTAATTGACCACTGGGGTGTAGTCTGTAGAGAGGGACTGGATATAGGCTAATTGATATGACAATTACCAGCTGGGAACAGCTAATCCTTCTTCTACTTTTAATATAAAAAGGTAGCAAACTAAAACATTGGTTGGCTTAAATCATCACTTAGCAGCTTATACTGGTTTTGAAGCTAGTTAATAGCAGGGGTATTCTTCCCCCTCTCCTCCCCTGCAGTGTTTGTTAATATTCATTCAAGCTCTTGGGTGAAGAGGGAAACTTTAAGTGTTGCCTTGGCCTGTGAACAGGTGCCTCCTACCCTCTAAAAGAAATTAACTAAAATAAAATTGGGGAAGGGGCTTTCCGATATTTTATTTTTAGGGAAGGGGACAGTTGCACATGGGTTAGGGTTGCCTAAGAACTCAGCAAAAGAACTACCCTGGGCTTGGATGCTTAGGGTAAAACCTTTTGCTCATAAGTCTGGGCTACAGCATTTCCACTCCACCTGTACTGTTCAAATTATTGTTGTATATTTATTTTTCTGAAAATGATCTGATAAGGCTGATGGGGTCTAAAGCAAAGCAAAAAAATTATAATTTGGATTACACCGGTCTAGAAGTCACTGAAAAATGGGTTTTTTATGCCCTCTTTCTGGCAGATTTGTATATAAAACCTTGTGCATGGTTTGTTCCCATTTGAGCTTGATGAGTCGGGGAAGGCAGAACCCCTGGACAAGCCATCTACACACCCATTTACCTCACAGAAGGAAATTTGCTGCCCTTTGTCCTAAAATTTGAGTTTGTCTTTTCTTTTTACAGGGTTTAATTGGAAGCCTTGATGATGCATTCTTTTTGGGTGTGTCTGGTTCCAACTGTTCTGTTCATGCTGACTCTGTGCCAGGAATTCTTTTTGCAAGTTTTGAAATGATGCTGGCTGTCATTCCTCCATTTATGCTTTTATCTGCTTGGTAAGGGAAAGCTTTTGTTTATCAATTTAGCCTACTTGATAAAGTCTGCCTTGCTAATAGTTAGATTATAATCGTGTTATGCTGTTTTAAGATTTATTTGTAACTTTTTCTTAGGGCTGAACAAATGAACATTCTTGGAGCGTTGGTAAGAAGTCACTTTTCATCGATAGTAAATGACAATGTGTTATTCAAAGGAGATTATAACATAAATAAAGCAAAGAGCGTGCTCTGATTGGTTAATTCAGCATCTACCATTTGCCCATGGGTGCATGCTGCTGACGTGAGCAAATGCTAAGACTATTTTTCCGCGCACGCTTGTTTTTTCTGATCACATAAGATTTGTTAAATAAAAGGGAACTCTTATTCCAATGTATCAATGTTATGTTATAAAATAAATGGTGAATGCCATAGTGTGTACTATTGACTTATGGATGCACTTGGGAGGTTTGCTAAGTACTCAAGAAGCTAGAGTCGCACTTGGCTATCGCCTCGTGCGACTCTTGCGCTTCTTTCGTGCTTAGCAACCTCCCACGTGCATCTATAACTCAATAGTACACGCTATGGCGTTCACCATTTGTTAACTGGGAGACACTTGTGTTTGCATTATTTCTACCATTAATACCATCACTATTATTATCATTGTTATTCTTATTACTATCATTGCTATTACTAGTATTAAGTCAGGTTGTAATTTCATCTACATTGTCGACTCCTTTGCCACATAGTAATTGATTATCAAGTCTACATAGAGATATAATCATGTTAGCCACAGATATTTATTTTTGTAATTGTTTTAGACTATTTTTATCCTTTGGCCAATATTTGTATATTATCCTCTAACTCACTGGATACGTGGAGAAGGATGGCTCCAGCACCACTTTGGAATTGTGGATCAGTCTGGAAGTTTGACAATACATGCTTCCACAGGTAATCTCTGTTGGTCTAAGTTCATGTGGTAGTTAGCCCTTTACACCCTCATACTGTTCTCAGGGTTTGTACCGGTCCTGGAAAATGTGGAAAGTCCTGGGATTTTATTTGGACAATAACCAGGTCTGAAAAGTCCTGGAAAAAGACTGCAAGTCCGGAAAGGTCCTGGAAATATGCTTAAATGAAGCAATAAACGTTGTAATAAATGTATGTAGACCATAAGGAGAATTGATTTGAAATTGTGGGAATGAAAGTGTTTAACATGAAATTTGGAGTCCTGGAAAAGTCCTTGAAATTTGTTCTGAAAAAAGGGAGGAACCCTGTGTTGTCTATAGATTGCCTGAGGTGCTCCCAGAGAGAATTGGTTGAATAATTGAAAGCATTTTTCTTTTTGTGATGGTTTTCTTTACTCCAGTAACCTTATTGCATGATTGAGGGGTGATATTGTGATGGGAAATTAGATGCTTGTCACTCTCAAGAGTCAAAAAGGTTATTAAAAAAAATCTGATGTTTTTATTTCTGACAGGTTCTTCTGCACTTGTTTTCACCAAGGTCTTTAATGGGGTTCATGAAAACCAAACACACAAACAAGAGCACAAGAAAGAAAAGGTGCACCCTCCAAATGTATACCTTCTAGCTGGGGGTCTGATCACTTCTCTAGGATGGTAAGGTTTCTTTTAGTGTTGTTTTTTTGTTTGTTTATCATTTTGATCAGCTTTGCAATTTAGAATAAATATTTTAATTCCTTTATTGGGAGAGGTCTATCAATTGAGATGACTACTTTTTTTTTTTTGGTGTAGATTTGAAAGGAGGGTTTTTGAGGGGGGAGTGGCTTTGGTTTGACCCTGTTACCGAACACCTCACTGTGTGTTGGAACCATTTTTCATGGCGCAACGCAACATGTATATCAAATCTCATGTTAATTCCACAATCAAACTGGTAGGTAGCTCACTGATGCCCCCTCCTCCCCCACCCCTGGGCAAGATGCCAGTACAGCTCAAGTAACACCCTCCCTCAGAATTTTGTCAGATATCCTTGTCAGTTCACCATTTAAACTACTGAGTGCTGGGAGAGACATTAAAAAAGTGGAAAGTGGCTAACATGCGTACATGAACCCAATACTATGACCAGAGTAGGTCTCAATCCAGATCTCTCAGAATAGAGTCCAGCATTCTAACCACGAGGCCTTAACATATCCCACATAGTTAGGGTTGAAATCACCCATAAAAAAGCTGTAGACTTTTCTTTTGTCGATTTGTTGCCAACATTGATTATTTTATTGCACACCTTTGTTTCATTACAGGTATTGCACAAATGTTGGATCGGTACATAAGTTCAATGGTGCAGCAATCCTTTCATTGATTAACTGTGACCTCTCTATCTGTGCATCTTTACTGAGCTGGTTGATTGTGATGTATGTCACCAAAAAAAGTTACAGGATGACAGATCTTTTACAAGGCATTATAGTTGGTCTTGTAGGTATGGTTCTTATTTGGAAGGAGGTTAACCCTCTAACCTCCAAGAGTGACCAAGACAGAATTTCTCCTTACAATATCAGTACAATATCCAGTAGACAAGTGATGAGAATAAAGAAAAATATCAATTAGGAGATTATTAGTTGATTCAATACCAAATTCTCCAAACTAGTATCATAAGAATTGTATCACAGACAGTAATGAGAATTACTAATAAGATGTTGAGAGTGAGAGGAACTTTAGATGACTCTCCATTCTCAGGAAGTAATGAGTTTTTTTTTTTTCTGTTGTGTTTCAGGTGTTAGTGCATCTTCTGGTTCGATAGAGCTGTGGGCTTCAATGATCAATGGACTCATTCTAGGTCTGATATCATCAGTTGTTTCATGGTGTGTACAGAAATACCAGCCTTTATGGACCAGTACAGGAGTGCACGATATCACTTATATTCATGGTGTTCCTGGCATTCTTGGGGCAGTAACAGGCAAGACATCTCAAAAATACATTTAATGTCGCGTAAATAAACTAATGCTACTAAAATTGCTCATTCCCCATCTTTGCATAATGGTAATGGCAAATGTTGAATTTATTTAGCTGGTCTGTTTACAAAATCATCAAAGGATGTTACAAGTGCAAACGGTGCTTTCTATTCCAATGGTGCTCAACTGGGTGTTCAGTTGCTGGGTGTGGTCATTACCACCATGTGGTCTGTACTATGGACTTACTCATTGATTTGGCTCATAAGAGTAACAGTAAGTATCATTTTTACGGTGGCCCAGAAGGCTCAGCGCAAACAAACCTTGGCGTTGCGTTCCAATTTTTTTGTTTGCATTTTCTTTTTTTTTTTGTTTGCATTACATATTTTATTTGCTGCAGTATTTTTTGTTTGTGTTGCATTTTTTATTTGCTGCAGTACTTTTGTTCTTTGCGTTTTGATTTTTTTATTTGCTGCAGTGTATTTTTTAGTTGCTCCAGTATATTTTTTATTTGCTGCAGTATATTTTTTATTTGCTGCAGCATATTTTTTGTTTGCGTTGAGGCTTCTGGGCCACCGTACATTTTCTCTTATGCGTTGCTTTTAGTTCTTTGATGACCAACCCTATTGAGTATTTTGGCCACTACTGGCCATTTTGGGATTTTGGCCACAACTGGTCGTTTTGCCATTTTCACCACTGGTGGCCGTTTTGGTATTTTGGCTCTTCAGCCACTAGTGGCTGTTTTGGGATTTTGGTCACTAGTGGTGGTTTTGGCATTTTGGCCACTAGTGGCTGTTTGGTATTTTCGCCAATAGTGGATGTTTTGGCAAACTGGCCACTAGTGGTTGTTTTGGGATTTTGACCACTATTGGCTGTTTTGGGATTTTGGCCACTAGTGGCTGATTTGGGAATTTTTTCACTAGTGGCCATATTGCCATTTTGACATTTTGGCCACTAGTTGCTGTTTTGGTATTTTGGCCACTAGTGGCCATTTTGGCTTTTAGGCCATTTGTGGCTATTTTGGGAATTTTGGTCACAAGAAACCGTTCAGGCATTTGGCCACTAGAGGGAGTTTTGGCATTTTAGTCACTAGTAGTCATTTTGGCATTTTGCCCACTAGTGGCCCTTTTGGCATTTTGGCCAGTAGTGCCTGTTTGGGAATTGTGGCCACTAGTGGCCATTTTGGCATTTTGGCCAGTTGCGGCCGTTTTGGCATTTTGGCCACTAGTGGCCATTTGGCCATTTTGGCCAGTAGTGGCTGTTTGGGCAATTTGGCCACTAATGGCTGTTCTAGCATTTTGGCTAGTAGTGGCCATTTTGTCGTTGTGGCCACTAGTGGCCACTTGGGCATTTTGGCCATTAGTGGCAGTTTTGGCATTTTGACTGCAGTGACCATTTGGGCATTTTGACCAGTAGTGGCCGTTTTGGCATTTTGGCCACTAGTGGCCATTTGGCCATTTTGGCCAGTAGTGGCTGTTTGGGCAATTTGGCCACTAATGGCTGTTCTAGCATTTTGGCTAGTAGTGGCCATTTTGTCGTTGTGGCCACTAGTGGCCACTTGGGCATTTTGGCCATTAGTGGCAGTTTTGGCATTTTGACCACAGTGGCCATTTGGGCATTTTGACCAGTAGTGGCCGTTTTGGCATTTAGGCCAGTAGTGGCCATTTGGGCATTTTGGCCACTAGTGGCCATATTGGCATTTTTTCCGGTAGTGGCCATTTTTGCATTTTAGCCAGTCGTAGCCGTTTGGGCATTTTGGTTAGTAGTGGCCATTTTGGCATTTTGGGCAGTAGTGGCCGTTTGGGCACTTTGGCGATTAATGGCCGTTTGGGCATTTTGGCCACTAGTGCCCGTTTCGGCATTATGGCCACTATTGGGCGTTTTGGCATTTTGTCCAGTAGTGGTGGTTATGGGATTTTGGCCAATGGTGGCCGTTTTGGCATTTTGGCCACCAGTGGCCATTTGGGCGTTTTGGCTACTAGTGGCCCTCTTGGCATTTTGACGACTAGTGGAATTTTTGGCAGTTTGGCCAGTAATGGCCGTTTAGGCATTTTGGCCACTAGTGGCCATTTGGGCGTTTTGGCCACTAGTGGTCATTTTGGTGTTTTGGCCACTTGTGGCTGTTTTGGCATTTTGGCCACTAGTGGCCATTTAAGTATTTTTGCCACTAGTGGTCATTTTGGCATTTTGGCAAGTAGAAGCTGTTTGGGCATTTTGGCCAGTAGTGGCCATTTCATCATTTTGGCCACTAGTGGCCGTTTTGGCCACTAGTCGTGGCAGGTTTGGCATTTTGGCCTGTAGTGGCCGTTTTGACATTTTTGCCAGTAGTAGTTGTTTTGGCATCTTGGCCACTAGTGGCTATTTTATCATTTTGGCCACTAGTGGCCGTTTTGGCATTTTGGTCATTAGTGGTACTGTTGGCATTTTGGCCAGTTGTGGCCGTTTGGGCATTTTGAGTACTAGTTGTTGTTTTGGCATTTGGCCACTAGTGGCCATTTTGGCATTTTGGCCACTAGTGGCCGTTTTGGCATTTTGACCATTAGTGGTAGTTTTGGCATTTTGATTTTGGCCAGAAGTGGCCGTTTGGGCATTTTGGCCACTAGTGGCCGTTTAGGAATTTTGGCTGCTAGTGGCCGTTTTGGCGTTTTGGTCACTAGTGGCTGTTTTGGCATTTTGGACACTAGTGGCAGTTTTTGCATTTTGGCCACTAGCGGTTGTCTTGGTATTTTGGACAGTAGTGTCCGTTTGGGCATTTTTGCCAGTAGTGGCCGTTTGGGCATTTTGGCCAGTAGTGGCCGTCCTAGCATTTTGGGGATTAGTGGCTGTCGTGGTATTTTGGACAGTAGTGTCCGTTTGGGCATTTTGGCCAGTATTGGTCGTTTGGGCATTTTCGCCAGTAGTGGTCGTTTTGGCATTTTTGCCACTACTGGCTGTTTTGGCATTTTGGCTACTAGTGGCCGTCTCGGTATTTTGGTCAGTAGTGGCTGTCTTGGCATTTTGGTCAGTAGTGGCCGTCTTGGCATGTTGGCCACTAGCTAGTGGCCGTTTTGGCCATTTGGGCACTAGTGGCCGTCTTGGCATTGTGGCCAGTAGTGGCTGTTTGGGCATTTTGGCTACTAGTGGCCGATTTGGGAATTTTGAGCAGTAGAAGTTGTGTCGTGACTTTGGCCACTAGTGGCCTTTTTGGGGTTTTGGTCACCAATGGCCATGTTGTATTTTGGACACTAGTGGCCGTTTTGATATTTCAGCAACTAATGGCCGTCTTAGAATTTTGGGTAGTAGTTGCCGTTTTGGGAATTTGGGCCACTAGTGGCTGTTTTGGCATTTTGACAAGTAGTGGGTGTTGAGGTAACTTGGTTAGATGTGGCTCGATTATATGCCGAGTATCAGTCGATTATGAAGCGATTTTCCATCGGCCGACTATCGAGAAATGTTATATGACCTCGATTCTATTCTGCTCACTTTGTTCCAGGTTGGTCTGGACTTAGATAAGAAAAACAAAATGTTTGGGGCGTATGATACCGCGAATAGTTTACCGTCATCCGTGATAAGCAGTGACAGGGAAGTTCTTCACAAAAGACTCTTCAAGGTGGCGGCTAAAGGAGATTTACAGGAATTGGATAACTTGCATGTTCAACAAGTGTCTTTTGGTGTGCAAGATTTTGATAAACGAACGCCACTGTGAGTGAAACAAAAATTTACTTTATTGTTTCGTAAATTGTTGGAAACAGTAATTTTCAACTACCCCTGTACCTAAGAAAAAAAAAAAAACAAACAAAGAAGAGAACCTCTAATTGTGTTCTGATATAGACCCTTTTATAACTATCATTTTTTTTCTCTTAAAAAAGAATTCGCAAATAAATTTGTTTTAGCGTAGTTTCGCATTTCTTCCAGTATAATGTATTTTGATTTGCTAAATTGTTTTATAGTCACGTGGCCTGCATGCATGGTAATCTCAGCTGTGTAAAGTTCCTTCTCCGGCAACCTGGTGTGGATATTCACGCAAGAGACCGCTGGAAAGCGTCACCACTGTCTGGTAAAGTGATTTTGCAAAGTAGAAAATATTTCTCGTAACTGACAATTGCGAGGGACAGAATTAGAACTAGTTAACCCTCCGGGTTTCGTTTCAAGTTCCCAAACAACACTACGAGGTAACTAAATCTGCACCTTAAATTTGGATTTCATTGGTTTTACATCAATACGCGCTGTAAGTAGATAGGGACAGGCAGCCAGTTTCTGTAGTCCTCCCTCTAAACTCTGTTGGCGACGACTGATCCCCCCTCCGTTCTCCCTGAAAATCATGTGATCCCAAAATCTTCCGCCTCCCCCCCCCCCCATCCCTCAGGCGAAAAGTATTGACTGGTCCCTTAAGCAAACTCGCGTCATTTTCTTAGCCAATCTGATGCAAACTTACAACTCACTGCGCTTTGGCTCATTCAAATTTCCCCGTACTTCAGCACGGTGACATTTCCTTACAACGGAACTTAATGTTTCTTTTGTGTGTGTGCTTGCGCTGATTACTTAGAATTTGATTGGCCATTGATCGCGGCTATCGCGGTAACTAATCTATAGCCGGGTGTTTTCAGTCACAGCGTAATAATCTCATCTACATTCGTTTTACAGAAGCTGTGCAGCTCGGTCATAATCAGGTGGTGCAGTGTCTGTTACGTCACGGAGCGGGATGGTGTGAGGACGGAGTCGGAGACTTGCTCTGCAGCGCTATTGGTACGGTGTGTCCTTTCGTGATGAGCTATTTGGTATCATGCCTATTTTGGAGTCGATACAGGTGAAGGTTGAAGATAGCTGCCTCGAACTGATTACCTTGGCCAAATTGCGTACAATAAAAGGAATCGGAAATTTTGGTTCAACCCTCAGAAAAACATGGTTCTTTTATGACATTAAAAGACGAGATGACTAAAATGCAAGACAAGCAGTTGTATGGAACCATTAAATTGCTTTAAGTGCGTCAAATTTTTCTCCTCAATTTTTTTTAGTGGTAAACGATGTGGAGGAGCTTCAACGCCTGGTGTCTCTTGGCGTGGATGTGAATGCACCAAATGAAGATGGTGGCACTGCTCTTCATGTTGCAGCCGCTGTTGGGAGTAGGGGAGTAGTACATTACCTCACTGATCACAGAGCAGACATCAATGCTGTGGACTCGCTTGGAAATACGCCTTTGAATGTAAGCGATCTGTTTCAGTGATCTTTTTTTTATTAGTCTATCGCAAAAATTGCGGGAAAGAACGTGGATTGGTTCTCAATAGTGTTATCCATGATTACGGAGTAGAACAGGATAAGCTGGTTTAAATGTGCACGTACTTAGGCGCTACTTCTTTTGCCGTCTGGAGGAGGAAGTGCACGGGCGAATTGAAATAGGGGACTGGGTATGATTGGGGAAGGGTAGGGTTAAGTTGAAAGAGGTTCCCCCCGCCCATACCAAAGGATTGTTTTGGTAGATCATGGTTCGTCAATCTTGAAGCATTCAGTTACGTTTTTAAAGGTCACCATTTGCAACCCACGTCAATTTTCAGCATTTTTAACCATTGTTGTTCCTCTCAGGGGCATTCTCTACCCTCTGATGTTTTAAAGTTATCTTTGAAGGCAATCCTCATTTTTGCAAAAAAAACTCTCAATAAGGCAACGTAGCTCCGTAGATATCTGGTTACGCTTTTCCTACTAAGGAGTCTGTGGGATCCAAAGCAGGGTCTTGCTCTCGGACGAGATAACGTATTTTTACATGATAGTAAAGCCGGTGACACACCGAGCGATTTTATACGCCGATCGTGGTAATCGGCGAAAATCGCCAGGTATGCCCGGTGTGGCGATTGCGTTTTTCGCCGATCGCCGCGATCGATGTATAAAATCGCTGATATCTGGTATGTCAGATATCGGCAATTAAATTCGCCGGCATTTGCCAAGTGTGCCCATTCCCGCGATTTTCTCCCCTTACCTTTGTTGCCAGTTGCCAGTTGCCAGTAAAATAAACCAATCAAGTTGAGCGATATTATCACATGACTTTTCAAAATGGCGGAAGGCATCAAAAATTGTTTCTGGACGGAAGAAAAAGAAGTCAGTTTGATCACAATGGGATCAGAAAAGCGTCTTTCGTCTCAAAATCCATGTCTTCGACCATATTTTTCTATTGACCATATTTTTCTATTGTCAGAACACTTCCTGGAGCGCTCTAGTTGCAAAATTATGGCAGCAACCAACAATTTTTTTCGCTTCGCTATCGCCATTTGGTTTGTTCACTTTAGTTTGCGCGAGTTTCGCGTAATTTTTAAACGTCACCCGATGAAATTTGGGATCAAGGCTGAAGTGCCACATTGTCGCCATTGGCGAAAAAATTTGCCAAGTGTTTCCGCAGCGATCTGTGGCGAAAATCGCTAATGATTTTCGCCGGCGATCAAATTCGCTGTGATTGGCCTACAAAATCGCCAGCTGTGTCAGCGGCTTAAGAAATGGAATTCTTGTGGAAACGAAGACCTTGTTTTCTTCTTGCGTTTTCCAGTATTCGAACATGCACGAGCACCTCGCGGTTAGCCAGTTACTCGAGGGTCTGGGTGCCAAGCGATTGTCCCATCATTACAGCACGCACGAAATCTGTGAAGTGGCTACCACAGGCAATCTGCAGATGCTCAGACATATGGTTCATAATGGCGCCACGGTATGTTACAGGGACTTCAACAAACGGACGCCGCTGTAAGTTTTTGAATGCTACCGCACATGTGACTTCCACTTGCAAGAGATTCATTTTCAGTATGATATACATCACAAAGTGTCCTCGTCGTTAGAATTGCATAAAAAGACACATAAGTGTGTCAAATATAAAGCATATTAAGTAAGCACCACACATTACTTGCGTGGAATCCATTAGAGGGAGGAAATCGCTAGTCCCCAAGTCCCGGCTTGGTCCCTGCTCACCCCACCGCCCCGCCCCCTTTCCCCTAGTCCTACATGAACTCCAGTACAACGAACCTCTTTCGGACAAATTCCTCGTTCTAACAAAGTATGTTTGTAGTTCGGTCCCAACCAAAGTTTGATGTAAAATGTCGATGTGTAGCTTCAGCTTAAAATCAAGGAAGCATCATCGGCAAGCGTGATCGCTGTCGATTACACATTTGCGAGTAAGGTTGATCGGGCGATTGTCATTTAAGCGCTTGAAAGTATATTGTCCAAAAATAAGAAAGAATCATCACAAATCAATTTACCTCTGAAGGAGTAAAGACTCGAGATTCTGTGATTGCAAACCTATTAGCCTTTAAACATTGCTGAAATTGTTACTTAACACTTCTCTTCATCTCTTGTTCTTATTTAGTCGAACTAGCTTTGATAACAGGTTTGAAGATTGACTCTTAACAGCTGTATGTACTCTTATCAAAGGCATAAACGTGCTTGTGTTAGGAGATAGTAACATTTACATGCATTGTTGACAGTGATTGTTTTTTATTTTTTGTTTTTTTCTTAAGACATGTCAGCGCGGCCGAGGGTCATTTGGATGTGGTTAAATTTCTTCTTTTACAACCTGGAATAAACATCAATGCTAGAGATACAAATGATTTTTCTCCTCTTCTCGGTAAGGTATTTTGTTTGTAGTAGCTTCTTTGGGTCATGTATATCAGTTAGTTGCAAGTTAGAGATCTAACTTGGGTGTGATCCGAGAGCGTAGTTCTGTTGTCTTAAGATGTTCTGTCAGCCCAACGAACGATCTTCACATGCAGCCAATCACAGCCAAACCAATCCTAAAGCACCATGAGCCAATCCAAACTCGCAGCAAGCGGCGTGCAGTTCGCGAAAAGTGCGAAAAGTCAAGTGAGTCAGCGTTGAAATTGAAATCATAACTACCCCTGGAAATTTTTTTCTTGAAATTTTGCCATCTGATATTTTAAATTCATTCGTACAGGGAAAAAAGGGTATGATGCATATGCGTTATTAGAGACGAGACGAAGTCGAGATCCATAAAAATGCGAAAAAAGAACGAGGCTAATATCCAGCCATCTTGATCCAGTAAGCTTGGTTAGTAAAGGACTTATAATACTGCAAAAAGATTTCGCTTTATTAAGAATTAAGAATGACTTGTTTACTTCGAGAGCTAACTGTGTTGTAGCACAACAAACTCACGAGAGTCATTTCTGTTTTCTCTGTTTTGACTACCTTCTGCCACTTTTTGCGTTCCCATCGCCGAAATTTTCCAAGAATTGCGAACGTATTTCTAATTCTACTTTTTTCATGCGCGGGATCAATGCAGGCAATCCCGGGTGGACAAGATGGGCCCATCTTGCCCGCCGGGTAACCAATCAGAACACAGGATTCGCTTCATCTTGCCCACGAGCGCCGCGAGCGATGCAATAAGGTTAATTAATGAATCAATTTGGATATATCAACAAAGTTGAAATGGTAAATTGGCCACCGTAACGATTACAAAAGCTGACGTTTCGAGCGTTAGCCCTTCGTCGGAGCGAATAGAGGAATTGTGGGTTGTGTGTGCTTTTAAAGGCAGAAAATGGAGCTACGTTATTGGTGGGAACATGACAACGAGAAAAACACGAATACCATTTGACTATAATTGCATGGGAAAGGTATGTGGCGGTAAGAAAGTGGAAGGGTTACAGTGATTGTCACCACCAAGCGCGTCACCCGGTGTTTGGCAATTTCTTGGGTGCTCTGGATTCTGAAATCCGTACTGGTTCGTGTATTAATCGCGTCTGGTACATATTACAAGTACGTGCAAATCCTGGACATCATCTTCTCCCTTCCCATCTTGATGGCCGTGGTTCTGATCGGCTATTTCTACGTAATGGTTTACATTGGTGCGCGCCAACGAAAACTGACTTACTGACATCCGTGAAAATGCGGTGCGTGCCAAACAAAAGATAGAAAGGAGCCTGGCCAGAACCGCAGCTACAATAACCCTCGTTTTATTTTTCTCTTACCTTCCCACCGTCGTCATTCTTGGAGGCGAGAATGTGACCCTCCTACGAACAAGCACGATTTTCCGTTGGACAGAGCTGCTGACACAGCTGAATTCTCTTTTACATCCACTCCTGTATTGCTTCGTACTCAACCGTTACTTCAGAAGCGAAGTGGTGAAGATGCTGAAGAGAAATAGGGATCAGGGGGAGGCACCCACTCCTAAGCAGAGTCATCACAGCTGGCGCCGTGTGGTGGTTCATGAAGATTTGGATGATCTTCAAGAGGTGAAAGAAACAAAACGAGAAGAAGACCCCCAGGTTAAGTCAGGATCCTGTGGTTTGACTATGGCTGATGACACAATGTACGAGAGACCTCGTGGATCAATGCAAGTAACAACCTCGTCTGATTCGTCCACTGGTGCAGAAAAGCTCATCATTTGTGTCGATGTTCACCAACCTATGCCTTTTAGTCGGGAACTGTTTGGGGGAAGTGCAGAAAAATATGCTCAATCTCCGTGTTCCTTGAATGACGACCGCACTCCTCTCTGCAATGGAGAATGACGATCGTGGAAAGTCGATAAAGATAAATCAAGGATACAAGCAGTCGCCAGTTTCCAGACAAGAAGTTTCCAGACAAGAAAGTCTTACTAGGCGAAGTACCGATAGTGAAAATCGAAACGATGCAATCATCGAAGAACTGGTAGATAGAACAAAAGAGAGACTCGAAAAAGGCGCTTCTTGTGCTTTGGTCGTAGTCAGCGATTATGGTTGTCAGGAACCTCATGGATGTACGTCGTCCCCCTTGCCTTCCAATGCAGAAAACTTCGTCATCAGTACTGGTACGCCTCCTCAGTCACAAGGAAAAAGGCCAAAGAGGAAATCAACCAGTTTAAATCTTCCCTTCCTGGTAGCTGCAACACGTTCTGCGATGAAGATGTTCCTTTCGAAATTATTGAGAGTAATGATGGTTCTCGGGGACAAGCGACGGAAAATCCTGAGGCATTTGAACAGTTGCAGAATATACGACACTGAGCTTTTAGAAACGGCAATGCGATTCCCGGCAAGGCGAATCCCGGCAATGCGAATCCCGGCAAAGCGAATCCCGGCAAAGCGAATCCCGGCAATGCGAATCCCGGCAAAGCAGGGAATGGTCATTTGGTGAACTGTAGTATATCCTCTGTAAAAAGAAATTTTTTTGTTCAGGTCAGTCAATGTTTTGGTAACACTGTTGGACCATATGTTTGAAATCAATAATATATTTATATTTCGATTATGAGTCCTTGAATTCATGAATTCCGCTTCGTTCCGAGTTCCCAATTTTTTGCTTTAGATAAATCACACGCGAAAGTGGTAGTTTCTCTGTATGGGAAGTCAGTGAATTAATTATAGACATTAGGATCTTAGTACTCGCTCAAGTTAGGGGTAAAGATTTTAAATCAAACTCTTGAAAAAGAGAAAGAATTGAAATCCTATTGTGGATACTCTAATGACCTAAACAAAAGAAATGAGAACAAGAACTCAGTATCCAACTTGTTATTTCACGGAAATTTTATTATCTTAACAAAATCTATGTCAGCCCGCACAAATCCCATTTTAAAAGTTGTACACAAATACTTTCCGAAGCATTTAAGTTTTGTGGCGAGGTCAGACTTTTCTTCCATAAATGTGAAACCGCGGGGAGTCTTGATCAGTACTCTGCATGCAATTTTTTTCTTAATTCTTGAGCAGCTGTGAGCGAATGATTTAAAGCGAACTGATTAAAGCACACGACACTTACTGAATCTGAAAAGTACGGTTTCCTCTGCGCTGAAAATTAATGGGAAATAATATTTACTTGGACACTCCGAGGAGTGGTTCAGCCACAAGTTGCCGTCTAGGCTTCCATGGCATGCGTGAGCGCAAGTTTGTTCATGGGTAAATTTCATTTGAGAATTGATGAAAAACCATGTGAAAACACTTTGTGAGAGGGATATCATTTTTCTCATGGTTTTCAAATGCCTTTCACATGCCTTTTTACATGATATGAAATTTGAATGTGAAATAAGAGTTAAATCGTAGGAGGACTGTGCCGAAAAATTTTTTTGAGGAGCACCGAGTTTTCACTCAGACACGTCTAATTTACAAAGGAGTGAACACAGAAAAAGGGGCTTGCTTTGAACTAGCTAGTATAAGGTATATATTTTGATAAGGTTTTTTTTTTTTTCGGGGAATTTTATGAAGAGTAGCAGCTTCTGTAACGGAGAAATGGCATGATCCCATACAGGTGGGAAAACGTGACGTAACAAGGTCCTTGTTCTCTGCCCGCAAGGGATTACGGTAGTGTGACCTCGAGAACGAGATTGTAAGCAAACAACGCAAAGGGGGAATTAACACGCATGCCTACTAAAGGAAAAGGAACTGAATGAAAATGTAAATACATTCATTCATATATGTCTTTCACTATACACATTAATAATAATAATAATAATAATAATAATAGTACGGTATTTATATAGCGCTATTTCTATCACTATCCAATAGCGCTGTACAGTAATTTTATAAATCGGATCGATAAGATTATAAAAACCATAAAAATCTCTAAAACATTATAAAGGATATAATGTTAGTGCGAAGATTTGAGTTTCAATTTCCATTGGTGAGAGAAATCATTTACAGACGTGTGCAACAAGAACGACAGATAATGCTGGTTATTACAGAGAGAAAATGAACTTCTTGTCTCGCGCAGTCCTGTAATGATGTGTTCTAGTCTAAGTCGCCTGTTTAGTGGAAATTGTTACTTCTGAGTGGCTTGTAAATACACGGCTTTGCTATTACTGGCGTCCAAATGAACGCTGGGAATTGCCAACCTCTTCAACAACGAAGAGCGAGGCTGCGCGAATAACTTCCCCTCACCCTAAGGGACCTGGCACTTGGTTGAGCAATCCCAGCGTTCAGTCAGACGCCAGTATCAGAAAAGTCGCGTGTTATTAGGATCGTATAACACATTAATATCTGTTTAATAAATATGTTTAAGCGAAGGTTCACCTTGGTGTATGTGAATAATATAGAGTGTTGCTAAAATTTGAATAATCGTGTTGTGTATAGTACTAAAGAAAGTCGGCCAGTTTAGGGAAATGAAAGCTAAAAAGAGAGGCCGGACCAGTAAGGTTCCTGGGCGCTGGATTGGCCAAATAATAAGACATTCTAGATCCGAGTCCTCCCCAGTGCGCCTGGACCTCCCTTGCTTTGACCCTCAGAAAATGAAGCGGAGTACTTCGGGGCTATTTTTTCATTCTTTACCATTAATTCTCAAACTCATTAATAATTCATCAATCACGATACGCCAATTTGGCCACATGTGTGCGTTTAGAAACCCCGATGAAATACTGGAGAGAGGCTTTTCCACTATACTTTGATGAAATATCAAACCCTAGAGCTTGATAAAATGTCAAACCCCACTGATACCAAAATCAGTCAGAATGTTTTCATTGTTCTTGGCTAATGATGCACGATTGAGAAGCAATTTCAAAAACTCGTGCTTCGTGTTTCATCGGGGTTTTTAAACACTCGAAAACAATAAAAGCACTCGGCCGTCATCAGTTTTCTCGTGTTTGAAAACCCCGATGAAACACTCGCACTCGTTTTTGAAATATTACGTAATTTGCCAATCTGCTAGTATTTCACCACAATGTCTCGCGTAGAGAGAGCCCTAATGAGAGTAAACAGTCCTACCCAAGAAGACCACCTCATGACTTGCCCATAGTTCCATCGAACCTGGACCTTTTGATTGCGAGATTATCGCAGAAATCCTGCGAGCAAACCGTCAGGAAGCACTATTTCCCTAAACTCACACCCACCATTATGCGTTGTGCCCCCGGTACTATGTACACACCACTTGTTTTCCGCGCTTAACGACTTCGGTGCCTTTATGCTTCGAGTTTTGATTCTTTCATTGTGTTGACGGTCCTTGGTGTGATTAGCCAAATACGCCCGCTGTGACAATAGTCACAAGAAAAAACTGTATCTTCATGTCTGCATTGGTTATTTGAACTGATTAGCGTAATATTTGACGCATCCGTGTAGACGCCATCGTGAATGGCCATCATGGGGTGGTGCAATACTTGAAGGCACGTGGAGGTACCATAAGTGAATGCAAGTTGGCCTCCCTGATGACAAACGCTGCCAGCACCGGTGACACAAGGACCATGGAACGTTTAATAAGATGGACCGGTCACGTGAACGTGTCTGACTTTGATGGACAGACCGCACTCCATAGAGCGGCAATGTGCGGCAGGCTCAATGTTGTCAACCTGTTGCTTAAGGAGGGCGCAGGTTAGTTCTAAACCATTTTTTCAGCATAGGAAAATTACATTCACATTGACCCTTAAAATACTGATTTGCTTAGTTAATCAGCACTGAGGAGGTAAGAACAGGGAGTCCACACAAACGTTGTGACTGTATACTAGAATTTAAAGGAAAGGAATAACACATAGTACTGAGAAGAACATTAAGTCCTCTAAATTCAATTACGTAGCAAACGGCCACATCGATT
This sequence comes from Stylophora pistillata, assembly GCF_964205215.1. Taxonomy (NCBI): domain Eukaryota; kingdom Metazoa; phylum Cnidaria; class Anthozoa; order Scleractinia; family Pocilloporidae; genus Stylophora; species Stylophora pistillata. Next base: position 8,014,133 of record NC_142528.1, on the reverse strand, counting down.
GTTTGACTTCCCTTTGGTAAGAAAAAATCGAGACAGAACAAAGATGGTTAAGATTCGCGAAGATTGAAACTGATTGTGCATGACGAACTTTCTCGGTGCACTGACAATCGTGAGGAGGCGTTGAATTAAACAGCACCCGGAAAACGTTTCAGGTCAAGCAAATGTTGAGTTCAGCTACATTATGAATATTTGGAAATCGGGTTCACGAGTACTGAGAGCAAACTTGAGTCCTTGGCGCAGATCGAGTTTGATTTAGTCGTTACTAATTAAGGACAAAAAGACAAAGAGGTGATAAACAATTTTATTAAAAACTAGATCATTGGATAATGCAATTCAAGACTTTTTATTGGCTTAGCTATTATGGTATATCAGCCAATATACCATAATCTACAAATATGGCAAGCGTACGTGTCAGCTTAAATTTAAAAGGGAGCTAAAAATTTAATAATTTAATTTAACGTTTTTAATAAAACAATTATTCCACTCGCGCTTGATGGATATGAGATGATTATAGCCAACGAGGCGCTACGCGCCTCGTTGGCTATCTATCATCTCATACCCAACGCGCGCTCGTGGAATAATTGTTAATTATATCGTACGACGCTGAATAAGGATGATGAAAGTGAGGAATGATTGCAGGTGATAGACTTGACGAATTGAGACGTGTTTTTTCTTTAAGATGCACAAATTTTACCGTAGCCGTACTTTCAACCGTCAGCTTATTCTATTTTCAGATGCAACACTCGTTAATCGTTATGGGCAGATTCCGTTGCAGGTAAGCACCTTGCTCATTGGAGTAAAGATCATTAAGGAACTTTTTGATAAACCTCTCGCAAAATCCTCTCGATAAACCCCTCTTTCGTGTTTTTGGTTTTTTTTTTTTAACAAATTGAGGATTTGAGTGTCTTTCCTTTTAATACAGATAGCAACAGCTAATGGACATACAGCAGTTGAAAAGGAACTTCGGAAATTTCTAAAGGTACGAAAATCTCGAGATACTGCTGGTGGTACCACCTTATTATCATAGGCCTGTGCGCGGTTGTTGAAGGTGATTTGTGTTCGGGATTGAACGTCGCTGGAAAGATAGTTGGCACTCTAAAATTTGGGAAGAACAACTTTCGGTTGAGTATCGAATAGAGCAATTTTCAGATGAGTGTCAGAAGAAGTCCGGAATTGCTTTAGTATTGCCTTACTTTGCTCTGTGATTGGTCCAGCAAACTTGACCTTCTCTCTCAACAAATCAGATGCAAGACTTGTTCACCCGCGTTTTCCTGCGCTTTAGACAATTTGGTTGTTTTCCTTTGAGTTCTCATTGGTTCCTAGAGGTTTTTCCTTTCTTCTGATTGGCCATTGTGATTACTCAGGTTTTAGTTTTATGACACTCAATCGAGAAGCGCTCAATCACGTGGTTGCTGTACCTCTGAATGTGATTGGTCTAAAAACTCCTGTCACCCTCTCGTCTAATCAGATGCAAAAACCTAATCGTGAGTTGGTCACCAGAGGGAGGTTGGTCAGTTGACGATTAAATGATGGAAAGATGTCACGCTTGCGAAAGCATTTTATTACACCACTTAATAGTACGTCAAGCTACAAAAAAGCTACGCGGACTTAAGCACAGTGCTTTTTTTTTTCCTTTATTGGCTATGCGTTGTCCCCTTCATTATGTCTGACAGCTCTCCACCGATGTTTGTTTTATTTCTTTTCTTTGCAGCTAACTGAAGAAATTCTCGTTACCGACCAGGTTACCGTAACAACATGCTACAGCCCTGAAGCGAGAAGGCGAGGACGGAAATCCAAAACTGATCGGCCACAACACAGTTATTCAAAGCGCCCATCTTGGTCCTCAACGGAAAACTCTCTAGAACTCCAACAATATCGCGAGCATAGGGTTAATAGTATTCACACTTCGCGGGAACAAATTAACCCGGCCAACATTCGGACACCGTCCGAAGCAAATGAAAACCCGCGGGCTTCATTTCTTAATGTAAATACACACGCAATTTCCGGTCTCACCGCGCAAGCACGAGAGATGACAGGAGGACAGCCAGATTACGTTTGATGTTGGGGAGAAGTCGCTCGGTAAAGCGTAAAGCGGTAAAGCTCCAAACGAAAACATTAAATAACCGTGACTCCTTGAAAGTACACCACCGGTAATTACGGAGCAAAGAAGAAAGAAAGAATTGTATCAAAGGCCACGACAAAACTACTTCTACATACAAAAAGAATCTTCGTCGGAATTCTTACCAGCCAACAAGATCCTTGCTCAGCATTTCTCGGTTGAATCTACCGAAGAGTTCCTAAAGCTTCTTGTCTAATCAAAAAATTAGTATGAGCGTCGACAATTTCTACGAGATCTTTCCCTTCACGTTTCCACGCGACCGATGCTTGTTAACCAATCAAAACCAGCTTGCGCGTTGAAAATGTTCACTTTCCGCGATGCTGAGAAGTCAAGATCTTCGACGACCAAAAAGTTCTGACATGTTTGTCTTCTGCAGAGACTTAGAGATTGTAGAATCGAGATATTCAAATGGTACTGTTTTCATTCAGTCGTCAAACAATCCTCCTGTTTCTTCAGTATCCGAGTCTTCAACTTTTTCATCTTTGATTTTAATCCTTTGGAGTTTACTTTGCCTTTCTAATATCTTTAAGAGAGAAACAAAAGAGAAACACTCAAACACCACACCATTTACAGACTTCAACTGACAAAAATTCAAGAATGATTTTCCAAACAGAATATTATCACACATCAGGTGTTTAAAGTTTATTTAAAGGGCAAATAAGTTATTAATTTTGAACAAAAAAATAGTTTAAGCATTATTGCCCTAATTTTTTTCATCCAAAACTGAAGGAAACCAGTTTTCTACAGTCATAGAAATGTTTAATTTTTTTTGTATTTAAAATCTTGATTAATTCTTAACTCCCGAAATTCTGATTTTGTTAATTCTCCCCTCTAGGAGTGTCACATTTCCTTGTAAATTGGTTACGAGAATTTGGTATTAGATCATGTTGAAAACTTCTTCAAGATAAGTTAAAGTATTCTCATTACCTGTTTGCTGGATAATGTGTGGATATTATAGGGAGAAGTTACATGTTAATCACCTCTGGGAGTTAAAGGGTTAATGAGTTGTAGAAAAATAGCTTGAAAGAAAGAAATAATTACAAGGACCTAATACTGTGGCATCACATTGCTGCCTTAAATAAAATTATTAAATTTAGTAGATAAAATATTTGGTCAAATGGGATGAGTTTATACTGCATTTGGGGGGGGGGGGGTTGTATTAAAAGATACCTTGGTTTTATTAACTGAGTTGCTAATGTAAATGGATCACTCTAAAGAGTTCTTAAAGCTGACATTTCAAGCAAATTCACAACTATGGTACTTGAACAGCCACTAATTACCAAACACATCTGTGTTGTACAAATCTCAAGCAATTTACAATTCTCTACCTAGGTCCTAAAATTTGGAACTCTCTCCCTATTTCAATCACTCATTTGTCAAACTTTCTTAGCTTTAAGACAAAAATGCAAGAGTTTTTACTTAAATAATCACTGAATTAGCCAAGCCACACATTCATAGCACTTTTTCTTTACTCGTTTTATTATTGTAAGTGAGATGGCTCTCCCATAAGCTTGATGGCTTTCTGGGTCTCCTTGCCTTCTAGCTGTAAATGCTGTAAATAAATCTTTGTATTGTAAAAAATAAGGCAAATGAAGATGATGATGATGATGATTAGCCCTTTGTCAGAGGGTCAGCCCTTCCCTGTTTATGCTAGTGAAGGACCAACACTCGGACAATCAGCTTTAGAGTCACTTTACAGCGGCCACTTCCCATTATCAACTCAGTAGGCAAAACCAAATTATCAAATTAGTGATGGTCTTGAAGTGGTAGTACTTCAAATAACTGGCTCTGTCTGTTCTCAATAAAACTCAGAAGAATTTACAGTGGTGAAAAGCCAAAAGACACCAAACTTTCCTGTCCTATTCTTGTTTATTTTCTTTTAACTGTATTATTTAATACTCAAAAATGATTCAATGGCACAGGGGAGTTTATGATCTCAAATCCTGTGAGAACCACAAAAAGCAGGTTAACGTAGATTAGGGCAGATTTGGAAAGAACTTAGAGAGGAAATTTTGCAATATTTAGAGTGGAAAATCACCTGGTGTGAATATATTGACTGCATTTTACTGCCTTCTAAATTCACCATATAAAACTCTTAAAGTGACTAATTAAAATACTAGAGTAATTATTTGTGTTAACACCTTGTTGTAAGTGTCTTTCTTGATCTTCCATGTAGCATTCTTGAAGTATTCTAAGTTTTCCTCCGTAAAGTCAACCTCTTGTATCTTTCTTTTCTGGCCTGTAAATAATTGCAGTTTTCATGGTTCAAATAAGAACCCTTGAAGAAATGGATTGAAAAGAAAAGTATGTATGGAAGAACAGGGGTAAAACTTTAAATGTACCAGGCTATATTGGCATTAGTGACATGTTGCAAGATTCTTAATAAGATTTGACTTCAGCCTCTGCCAAACCCAAAGTAATGCCAGGTTCTCCCAGAACTAACTTAAACGATTACATAAAGATGTCTTTGACCCTGTACAACAGTTATTTTAAAAGGTTTATTACAGGGTAGTATTGCAGTGGTAACAGATTGCCATTAAGAAATGACCTTGAAGGTTTGCTAATGAATATTTGAGAAAGGCGTAAACAACAGTAACACCAAAAGAAATAAAAGAATGTAGTCGAATTGATTATTAGAGCTAAGAAGTTAATATATAAGGAAACCGATAGTGCCTCTGAAAACCTCTTTCTCTTGCAAAAGCTTATGGCTTGTCACACATCTTTGTAACGCATTCTGCATTTACAAAAACGTTGTGTCCCTAAATCTTTTCGAAAGAGGAACGAACAAGAAAACAATCTCAACACTCCATTCTATCCAGGCGATACAAAGCTGTATCACTTCAGTACCTGATGATAACTGCAAGCCTTTTATTTCACGTGCGCCTGATTGTTTCTGATTGTTTCCTCTCGAAGTTCTTTTCTGCTTCTTAGCGGGTTGTTTTCCCTTCTGTGTTAACTTCAGTTTTTGAGATCTGGATGTTCCTTCCCCAATCACAAGATCAAGGCCTTTACGAACCAATTTGGAAGACATTTTCAAGGCAACATCAACGCTATTTACATCAATGGATTTTCCCACTCGGTTTTACTGCGAGTCATTCCCAGACTCACCCAGACTTATAAACTACCAACGTCTGATTGGCTGACTATTTTCAAGATCCAATGTTCTTTCGAGCCCGGTAACCATTCAAAATGGCGGCTGTCGGTTGCTTTATATGAGAGTAAAGTTTGGAGAATTAGTGAAGAAATAGCATACCCTTCAAGTAATGAACTTCCTCAGAACTCCAGATGACAGCACTGCTGTTGTGAAAATCATGGGTGAATTCGATCAGTTTCTGACGAGTGACCCGAGGGGCCGGTTGACTTTTGAAGAACAATCGGATGATGGACATGGAAAAAGTCAGAGGCCGTCTTCCACAAGCTTCGCGAAGAATTTGAATAAATCGTGGAGCCAGGGAAGCCTACTGTCTAAAGAGCGTGTCAAAGATGTGGAGCTCATCAAAAGCCGAAGCAAAATTGCGCATCTAGAAAGTCAAATGAATGTCCTGGAATCGGAAAGAAAACGTGCTAGAATCGAGTTTGAAAGGGAGAATGGAAATGACAAGCTCGAACGGAGAAGACTGGAAGAGAAATACGAAGACCTACAACAAAACATTCAGTATATCGCAGAGCAAGAAAAAAACGCTAAAGATCAATTGAAAGATCTGAAAAAAGAATACGAGACTTACCGGAACAAATCGGAGCAAACGATTCAAAACTTGCAGAGGGAAAAACTGAAACTGTCTGCAGAAAAAGACGAGGTACCTACCTTTGTCAGATCTTCTTAGCTTTATTTTTACTTTCTTTACGTTTGAGTTGTTTGTTTTTTTCTAAAGAATGCAAAGCAGAATTTGACATTGTCACTTGAGTATTGAGACTTGTTGAGTTTAATTCAACTTGTTGATCATTTTTTAGTTGCGAGAGGATTCAAGTAAAAAAGAAATGGAGTTGAAGAATTCCCTTTTCAGGTAACTGTTTAGTGAGAGTATTGGACAGATATCTGAAAAGATTTCCATATAACCCTGTACATTAATTATGCATTCCATTTCATAAAGGCTTAATATAAAGGTTTCTTTGCAACACTCTATGCATAATTAATGTCTGGGGTAATATGGAAATCTTGCCAGATTTTTGGGTCATCCTCGGTGTAAAAACCTGACGGGGTTTTCTTTGTTTCATGAGGTATTGTTTTGCTGTACACTATTGTTTATAATGTTTTGTCTTTGTTTTACGTCAATCGTGAGTGTCACAGGTTTTTACACTGAGGATGAGCCAGATTTTTCGCATGAGACACACCACTCTAAAACAAAGCTTTAGTCCTAAAGGTAATTTGTTTTTGCCATCATAAGTCTTAAAAAGCTTTTTCTGTCAACAGGCCAGTTTTTCTCTTCTTAATAACAACAAAAGAGGTCCTCCTTACCAGCTCTAATCCAAGCAAAAACCATGGTCATATTTTCTTGGATTCCCCATGAAGACTCAGCTTTTTTCTCTGTCTCATGCTGGTGACAAGACAAAAAGTATCTTTCTCTGCATGTATTTCTTTACCAAGCTCAAAATTTACCATCTTTCTTCTTCTATCATTATATTGTATATAAAGTTTAAACAATGGGGAATACCTCTTGTAGCGTATTTCCCAGTTTAAGCTGAGTCATTCTGTGTCATGTGACACACTCAAACTGATAAGTTCCATCAGGAGAAATATTTAATGGGTTGTAATCTCTGTATGTATCTTCTCGCCTCTGTGAAGTTATATCGGTAAAGTCTGTTTGTGAGCCAAGTGGCCCATCATGCCGGGGCTTAACCTCAGTTTCTGTAGCATGAAGCGACTAGGAGTATTTCTACTCCCCCCTGGATGGGATGCTAGTCCATCTTGGGGTTGTCCCTGGCATTACATTTTCCAGTACCCATTTAAACACCTGGGTGAAGAAAGACACTGTGAGAGTAGAGTGTCTTGACCAAGAACACAACATAATGTCCCTGGCCAGGGCTCAAACCTAGAGTCAAATTCACTAACCATGAGGCTTCTGTGCCTCCCATTGTAAAGTTATAGAAATAATATATTTTGTTATGGAGACAGTTGTTTTTGTTATATTTCAGACAGGGAACTGAGCTGGCTGTAATGCAAAATAAACTGGGGGATACAGAGGGTCAGCTTGAAAATGTTAAAAGGTAAATAAAAGTGATCTCCATTTTTACTAGATATTTCATGTATTTTCTGTAGTCGGTGATCGTTTCCTTTATTCTCATGACCTTAATGTGTGATTCAGGGGTGATATTGTAAGGAGATATTAGATGCCAGTCACTCTGAGGCAAGGTTGCACTCTAAGAAAAATTGAAGGGAGCCCAGTGCTCTGAAACTGTGAAATCCAGGGTGCCCAGCATATGCTTTTTATGAAATAGCTAAGATTCCTGCGTCACCCAAGAGCAAAAGTAAGACGTTGGGGGTGACTGGGTGCTGCTAGACCACAGCCCTGCTTAGAGGTCAAAGGGTATTGGAAATGTAGGAATTATTTCTGCAACATCAATGTGGAAGACTTCTGATTTCATGGACAATTCTGAACAATTGGATTTGTGCATTACCTAATATGTATTTATATTTACTATATATATAGTTAGTGGTGTAACTATTATTTCTGTAGTATTGGATATTTATAAATTCTGCTTCATGAATGTTTATTCTGCAGAAGACTTAGTGTGGTGATGACTCAACTGCCAGAGCTGGAACAGCTCAGAGAAAGTTCAAGAACAGCTGAGCATAGGGTCAAGGTAAATTGAAGACATATTTTAGACTTCATCATCTTTTGATGACATGTTGATGCAAATGTATGAAGAGACCTTCCAGAAGAAAAAAAAATTGTCACTTACACTTAACAGGGTTGGTTTGAGTTTTCATTTTTTTGGGCCATGTTGTAAAACAGGGTTCGTATGCATCTTGAAAACCTTGAAAACCTCGAAAATCCTTGAATTTCAGGAGGCCGATTTCAAGGCCTTGAAAGTACTTGAATTTCATTTTGGGTCCTTGATTTTTTATTGAACAACATCAAAAAATATCTGCTTTTGTTTTGCACCCTCGGTAAACCCAAAACATAGATGTTAACAGAAACATTTTTCTTGGTTTTGAGGTAAAATTGTCATTACAAATTAAAAGTCCTTGAAATTTCTAAGTAAGGTCCTGGAAAGTCCTTGAAAAGTCCTTGAATATTTGGCCTGAAAAAGTGTACGAACCCTGTATAAAATCAATGCAGCTGTAATTTTTTTTGAAGCATCTCAGCAGGCCAGAATCTAAAATACTTGAATCTGATTGACTAAACCTGCACCCATTACAGGTCTACCTTTTTATAATATTGTCCATGGACTGGACTAATTTTCTGTGTCATTTAATTGTGACAAAGCAGAAAAAATGAATAGGTTATTCACTATTCAAGATCATTTTGTATGGTAAAAAACTGTGCCATTTGTCTCAAGTATGGTCCTTGGCTTTGGCCTCGGGCTATACTCAAGACCTCAGACGCAGTTTTCTTTTTCCCATATGGACCTCGCACGATAAGTTTAATTGTCAAATTTTTTTTTGTAAGGAATTGGAGCAGAAGTTGTCACGGCAGGATGAAGCTACAGGAATTGCAATGGCAATGCAGACGCAACTTACAAAGTACAGAGAACTGGAAAAAGAAAATGCTAAGTTAAAAGATGAAAATCATTATTACAGGTACATCTTTTTAGTCATGTGTTTCTTGGATACTATCATGGTAACTTTGCTTTGCACATTGATTTTCCTCTTAACTTACAAAAGCCAAAGGTCAGTGTCAAACTTAAATAAAAAGGTACAGTTCAACCTCAAATATTTGGAATAGTTTGGATAATCAAGGGTCTGTATAATCGAGATTGTGAATATTAATGAGGAACAAAAACTGATTTAATTAAGAAAGCAATATTTAATCGTGAAACAAAACATTTACAAATGATTTTGAAAAAAATATAGTCTACATCTTCACTTTCCAAAGAATTTCAGAAGCAAGTATTTCTCTAAGAATTAACAAATGGTAAACACCACAGCGTACATTATTGAGTTATGGATGCATGCGGGAGGTTGCTAAGCACGACAGAAGCGTAAGAGTCATGTGAGGCGATAGCTGAGAGTGACTCTAGCTTCTTGAGTGCTTAGCAAACCTCCCAAGTGAATCCATAACTCAATAGTGTACGCTGTGGTGTTTATCATTTGTTTTATAACATGACATTGATACATTGTAGCTAAAGATTCCCTTTTATTTAACAAATCTAACATGACCAGAAAAAAACAAGCGCCTGCAGAAAAATAGTCTTTGCATTTGCTCACATCACCAGTGTACACCCATGGGCAAATGGGGGATGCCAAATTGACCAATCAGAGCACGCGCTTTACTTTGGTTATGTTATAATTTCTCTTATGTTAGCCTGAGGAATACCATAGGTGTTTTTTTCTTCTATTTGTTTGTAGTATAGTTCAAATGAAAATCTAAACAGGTGTATATTCTTAAGGGGTTTTCTTATGGTATATGTAACGTTTACTATCAAAGTGTTCCCAGTGAATATCATGGTTTATTATTTATAATTATCAATCTGGTCCCAGTTGTTCAAAGGATGGATAATGCTATCTGCAGGATAAATTGCTATCCAGTAGATAGCGCAGTATGTTTTGTTGATGGTTCTCCACTGGATAGTGATTTATCTATTGAATAGCATAATCTGCCCTTTGAATAACTGGGCCCTGTACATAACATTTACACATAGCTAGCCATTTATTATACTCACTATGTGTTTTTTTATGGTACACCATTTTTAATGATTGGCCTTTTAAACCACATTACACTAAAAAGTGCATGTCCTTTTAAATACTTTCAAACTGTCTGCCCATTGACTCTGGCAAAAGGGCTAACACTTAAGATGTCAGCTTAGCAACTCTTTAAAGTGGCCTGTTTGCATTCTCAACTCAGTTGTTAAAAGCAAATTTTATGTGTTTCTTATGTTTACTTGCATTGACAGGGAAATAAATGAAAGTAATCTTCTGTTAAAAGAGAAAGCAGACAGTTTACAAGGAAAGCTGCAGAGGGCAGAGCAAAGAGTTACAGAGTTAACAAGAGTGGAGATTGAAAATGAGGTCTGATTTCCATGTGAAAAGTAGTGTGTGTTTTCATATGTAAAATCATTTAGGTTTTGATGTTCCCTATTTAAATTTCTAGTAGCCTTCTGTAGTGTTCCTCAAACAGGAGAGAAAATAGCATTTGACACTGACTCTGATTCTTATTCACAGTCACTGAGCACTGATCAATCACATAAAAGTTCAAAACATGCTAACAATCCAAAAAAAAAAATCTACAACCTAATTAGGACTGCTATATAATTTGGATATATCAACAAAGTTGAAATGGTAAATTGGCCACCGTAACAATTACAAAAGCTGACGTTTCGAGCGTTAGCCCTTCGTCAGAGCAAATAGAGGAATTGTGGGTTTTGTGTGCTTTTAAAGGCAGAAAATGGAGCTACGTTATTGGTGGGAGCATGGCAACGAGAAAAACACGAATAAATTAGTGGAATGAAAAGCGTTCGTTGATCCCTGTGGGATTTAGACTGCCGGTTTGAAAGATGAGCTTTTGTTCAAGAGTTTTACAGCTTTCCGTGCTACCTAAGTGTAAGGAAAGACTGCAGATTGCCATAATTAGGACTGCTGTTTGTAATTTGTTTTCTAATAGCTTATTGGCTTTTTTTCTTTTAAATCAGAGCACATTCACACTTTATTTTGCTATACATTAAGAATTTTACCTTTTACACAACAACATCAGTACCCATATTCTCCAAAATATGAATAACTCATTGCTTGCGTGATACAGGAAGACCTGTCTAACTGGTCCTCTGGAGTACAAGTACCGTATGACATTTGTACTCGTCTTATGCATTACTTGTACTTTACAGAGTGTAGTTGGATAATAATAATTTGCAATAAATATCTTAGGAGCTTAAAAAGAAAATTCAGAAGTGGGAGACAGAAGATTTGTCTGGGACAAAAAGGCTAAGGTCTGTGAACCATAAATGATTCTTAACAAAGAAATTTATTTGTAATTTGCAGTTGATACAGCTGTGTCACATTGCCTTTTTGTGCAATAAATAATCAGTTGACTAAATTCAAATTAATTTATCATGATGTTAAAAAGGGAAAAATGATAAAGAAAGCAGGAACTTGCTTATGTGTTAAATGTTATTTCACTCTTACCATGGAATTTGTTCCAAAATGTTGATAATTTCATGTTATATTTTTTTATTTAATATGTTTATCTTCTCTGCCTTGATTGCATCTTAAGTGAGGCAACAAGAGCCAGTTAAAAGTCCAATGTTATTTCTGCCATTTGATATTTGAATAGCACGTACAGTGTATTACCTATTAAAGATCCATTTCTCAACAGATCTCCAGCCCAACTTGCACAAGATGTTGCAAATCTTCAAAAGGGCCAAGTGGTGTTATTAGAAACACAAAGTGAGCTGAAATCTAGGTAATCTGAAGCCTGTTATTCTGATTCAACACCAAATTCTCTTAACTCACTGAGAAGGAAATATATGGTCCCCAGAGGGAAGAATTACAAATCAAATAATGGTATTTTTAAAAAGAGTTAGCCTCTATCACACCAGAACTATTTCTCAGCCTGGCTGTGAAGTTAACCCCTGTTTTCAGCAGTCCATGAAGGTTGATTGTTCCTTGTTTTTGTTTTTGTTTTTTTTTTGTTTTTTGCTTTTTGTTTTTTTTTTTCGTCAGTGCACAGATTCATGAGACAGCTTATCACAGAGCAGTACAGGAGTTAGCAGCTGTTAAAAAGGAGTCAGCTGAATTTAAGGTAATTATCAGATTACAAGATGTTGAAGGCACCAGGGAAGGTTTAGAGCAACCTTAAACCAAACCCTCTAGTGATATTTTTCTTGTCTGCTATCACTTCATATATGTAGGTATATATGTATGTATATATTTATGTAGCGGTTATAAATTAATGACAGGAAGATCGTTTCACCGTTACTCTGAGTTTCACGCAGTTTGCACTGGGATCGTCAGACGTAATGGTGAAGCAATCTTCCTGTCATTAATTTATAACTGGTATTGAAACGCTCTGCAACCTGCATTGAGCACTTTTTCATGTATATATACATGTATATGTAAATATTATGAGGCTTTGCATCTGATGGTAGTTAGTGTCAATGTATCCCATCCAGCTGCCTTCATTAACCATCGGCCTTCTGCAATTTAGCATCTCTCATTCAGGGGTTTCATTAAGGGCCAGGCACTGGGCAAATTGATTGGTTGTGAGGACGGCTTTGCCCACCTGATATGACCATCTGGAGGAAAGTTTATCTTATAAAGAAGTTCAGTTCAAAGAGTTTTGCCCGCCTGTGAAAACCAGTTGCCCTCCTGCAAAAAACATTAATGAAACCCCTGTCTCATACATGTACTTTAGGTCACTGAAACTACCATAGGCATGATTGTGTTGAATTTGTTTTTTTACTTCCCTTGATAGACCATTTCACATGCCACCTTTTGAGAGAGTAGCTACAGATTCATCAATCAGGATGCAATTAGGATAAATATTGCCTTTGAACCTCCAGTCATAGCCCCCTTTCCGCAATAGCCGTGTCCCTGCTATGGCAACAGCAGCTGAAATGCGTCCCGACTACTTGGCTACGTTTTTAACCCTTAAACTTCCAAGATCTGATTGTTAATTCTCCCCTCTGGTTGCTGCACATTTCTTCATAAATTAGTTTAGAGAATTTGGTGTTAGATTAAGATAACAACTACCTGATAAGTTTGAGTATTCTCATTACCTGTTTGCTCAATGACGAAGAGATGTTGTAGGAGGAAGTTACATGTAAATCATTTCTGGGAGTTAAACAGCTAACTGGTCTTACCCCAGGCTTTTGAGAATTTTAACCACTTAATATTTGTTTGGAGTATTGAAAACTTGACAAATTTGAATTAAAATGAGATGCACTTAAAATGATCCATAATTCAAGTTTGACTTGACTTTTAATAATTTTTGTCTTTAATTGTGTTTTGTTATTTACAATTACTAGGAGAATGGTGACAGACAAAAAGAAGTGAATCAAAGGCTCCAAAGACGCTTGTTTCTTGTGACAGCTGTAAGTCTTAGCTTGAAAGATGTCTTGACTTGCAGTCACAATATAAAACTTAAAGAATACTTGTCTCTGAAATTTTTCACCTTCTCTTTTTCTTGTAAATGGCACCCTAGGAGCGTGATGGCTGCCGCAGAATTCTTGACACTTATGACAGTAGCTACTCATCAAACTATGATCCTCACGTACACTCCAGATTACAAGAGGTGGGTCGAGGAGGTGCATTTATGTTACAGCTAAAATTCTTGTTGATTAGGATATTGTCTGACATGCAACCATTTGGAGTGTAAATATCGTAAGAGCTGTATGAACATTTTAACTAAGTTTATTCTCAACCAACCACTTAAGGAATGGTCATTTTTTATTGCCTGGGAGGAGTCAGAGAATTTTGGTTGTGTAACGATAAAATTTTCCCAACCCCCCCCCCCCATTGCTCTGTAATGTTCTAATGACCCCCTGTTAAAAATGACTGCTCCCCCGCTGTTCCTCCCGAAAACCATGTGTGACCCCCTAAAATCCTCCAACTCCCCCTTAGTCCTTCTACCCCCCTCCCATACACACAACTTATGCACGCACACACACACACACACACGCACACACACACACAAAATAAATAAATAATGATTAGTCTCTTACCATACGAATTTGTTTGGAATTCAACCATGTTTTGGTTTCCTCCATTTAATAGGCGGAGGCTCGTCTCAAGACGTGCCACGAGCACATCGAAACATTGGAGGTGAGTTTCGCTCAAAAATTATTTTCTGGGTCGTTGTCAACCCAACTATACAAGGTCAGTTAGGTCACAGTGGTGTTTGGTAAAGCAATCCTCCATATATTGCACTTTCATTCCGTGAAATTTCATTCCATTTGAGGCAAGTATCAGATATGCCAACAGGACCGTTTTTTATTTCTAAAAGTTACTGTTTTATTACAGAGAATTAGAAACGTTTTGACGTCAAACAGTTTGATTCAGCTGAACTAAACATCCACACAAAATAATTGGATCAGGAAAGTAGGCCATTACCACCACCTAAGTTTGACTCCATCAATTTCTTCTGGTTGTATTTTTATTTTTTTTATTTGTTGTTGCGGTAGCCCAAGGTGGCACAAGTTTTATTTTGGTACAAAACCATGTTGCCATTCTTAATGCATGAGTAATGGGGGCGGAAGAGCCCTTATCAGAGACTGGTCTAGTTGAAGTTAGTAAATAAGAATCGGATCTATGTGTTTCGTTGCTTTCAGCTTGAAGTGAACCAGAAAGCCGACGAAACAAGCAAGGAAAGACTCAGGGCGAATCAAGTATGCAATTATTAGAAATGCACTGAACGAGTTTTAAAATGAATAACCTGCTCTACAGGCATCACCCCCCCCCTCCCCCTTATTTTCTTTTTATTAATAATTTTTTGTGGTTTTCCAGACGAGTGGAGGAGGAGAAGAGTGACACTCTCTCTCGTGTGTCTCACCCTTTGCAGGCGACTCACCCTTCGCGCTAGCCTCGTGTTCACCTCTATTTGTCTCAAATAAGCAAGAAAACGACGACTGTTCTGTAGGCAAGACAAACTGAGAAGGAAAATTTGCTGTTCTCCCCCGAGGTTTTAACAGATAATTACTCCAACTACATGTCGAACAGACATAAAAACATTTACTACAGCTATGAAAGTATTTTAGGAGAACAATAATTAACAATCTTTTTAATGCAATTTTTATATAGCTTGAGGTTGAAATTTGCGAACTGCGGGACAACGTTGCCAAACAAACGCCAACTAAACCTGCAGACAGTGCATTAAGGTAACGGTTTTTTCCAGTTAATAGATTGTTTTCAAAAAAGGTTTCCCTGTTATGTCCAACGGCTGAGCCTGTTCATTTGTTGATTGGCTTCGTAAACATGAGCCATCCATTTGATCCATGTCAATTAAACTCAAGCCGTCATTTCTCAGCCAATTGAGTTTTAACAGCCACCATGAATGGAGACCCTTGCAGACCCCCCCTGGCCAGATTGTTTTGAAATCTTGGTTTTATCAACTGAGTTGATAATGCAGTAAATGGTTTGAACCCCGGGGTAACATGTGAAGGTGTAGTCTGATCGTCCGGGTGAGTGTAGTCCTGAGAAGAACTGTTGTCGGTGGTAGTGACTGACGTTTCGACAACCTGTGCGGAAGTCATCATCAGAGTCAAGTGAATGATTGTTGTCAGTAGAATGAGTTGATAATGTAAATTGGCCACCGTAAAGAGTTTCAAAGCTGACGTTTCGAGCGTTAGCTCTTTACGTCAGAGCGAATGGTAGTAGAGGTTTATACTTGAACCATTTCACGTGTAATATGCCGCTGGGTTCGATCACCCTCTTTTTTTGATTGGATTGGACTGGACAACGGGAATTATTGTTCAGTCGGCTTAACGAAGATTTCTGGAAAAAATACGAATGCGTGGGAAAAAACTTCTTTATTTCTTAACATTGCGATCAAGGACGTCGCTAATTCCAGACGCCAGCCTCGAGGCACTGGTGAACGGAATCGTCAAGGTTGTGTTCATTGTAATTTTATTTATTATCATGCATGTATTAAAATTCTCAAATGAGAATCTCATAAACTGCGATTAAAAGAGTTACTATTTTCAACAATGTATTCTCACAGGACAGAGTTAGAAAAACTGCAGGCAGAGAATGCCAAGCTACAAGAACAGCTGGAAATTTACGAAATCAACAAAGACCAAATGCACATGCGGGTATGGTCATTTATGAAGATCATTTAGACAGTCAAAGCTCGTTACAATTAGCTCTTCGTCTTAAAAATTTGTGCATAGATCTGTGTTTGGATTAATATCAGTATGTTAGCAATTGCGCACCTACCCGTCCTCCAACCAAGCACACTAAGTCGACTGATAAGTCAGGGGTGGGGGGGGGGGTGCCCTGTTGCTCAGAATAAAACAATGGCGATCGGATCATTTTCATTACTGCAATGAACAAAACATACGACAGAGATTAGTTTTTAAGACAAAAAGGATCTGTAGATGCAGTTCAATTCAGAAGTAACTTGTTCCACAGTTTCCCAGCGCTGAGTGAATGCAGACGAACAAAAGAGCTGTTTGTTATTTGAATAATTTTATGGGATTAACTCCAGAATTGTCTAAAAAGTCGCTTTTTAGGACAGGTAACGCAATTCTCGAGAAATAGGTTCCTGCCCCTTTCACCTGCGCTTTCTTCTTCCAGGGTTATTACGATCCAACCAAAACCAAGATTGTCCACCTATCGATGAATCCATCCAGCGTCGCTAGGCAGCAGCGTGGGGAAGAGCTGGAGAAACTGAAGAAGGAAAACGAATGTCTGAGGAGGAAACTGAAGCTCTTGGAGGAGGGAGGAAGTAGCTCTAATGACACCAGCCTCCTCAGCAAGCTGAGTCCTGAGACTGCACCTAGTGTGGTCAGACAAGTGGAAGGTTAGCCTCGCAATCCCTAGTATGCGTGAAGGCTCTCCAGAGCGCTGCAGTTTGAGCGTGGAAGCAGCGAGAAATGAGCCGAATAAGGACTCTGCAAGCTCGTGTCTCGCGGCCCCACCGCTCGTGCTACAGCGCCTGTGAGAGCAGCCTTACAGGGTAAATAGTTCTTGGTTCTATCATTCATTACTCTTTGGATGCTTGGTAATACTTATCATTGCTCCATATTTAGCACGGTTCTGTTTACAGCTGCTGGTCCCCCTCGAAATTTTTTCATCTTGCTGCTGGCAAAATATGAGCAGGTTAAGATTTTGCTATTTTCTTAACAGATTTCAAAGCACAGTTGTCTTCGGCAGAGATGAAAAATCAACGACTAAAAGAGGTAAAACAAAGTCGTGGCTCGTTGCAATAGTTTAGCTGCAAAGCATGCTAACTTACTTATCAATCATTCTTGCCAGAGAAGTCAGAGAACACTCGCTCTTTAGAACAAACTTGTAACGCAAAGTGTAACTTAATCTTTTCCAACGTGATTACATCTCACGTAACGTTTTATTGTAAGGTTTTCAAGAAGAAGATTCAAGAATTTCGAGAAGCTTGCTATGCCCTGACAGGCTACAAGATTGATGTCATTCGAGACAATCAGTATCGGCTTCAGTCCATGTATGCTGAGAGATCTTCGGACGATCTGTTGTTTGAAGTAAGTTCTACAGTTGGTTAAACTTACGGTATATCAACACAACAGTGAGGAATTTTTGAAAGACATAATTTGAGATATGGACGGCAACTGTGTCGTAACATGATCATGATCACATCCAATGTTTTGGCTTGGTACATCCGTGTTAATTCTTTAAGTTGTTTTTTAGGAAGAAGTGTTTTATCGAAAATTTGATATAACCTGATAACTGTTTCGTGTTTGACCCTGTAGTTTTTTTCCTTTTATTTTTTCCAGAGCAATGTTAAAGGGGAAATGATGTTGCTAGCCACAGATTTTTCTTCTCAGTTAACGGATCAGATATCGACGTATTTGAGCAGATTTAACTCCATCCCAGCCTTCTTGAGTAACATCACACTGGAACTGTTCAACAGACAAACTCAAACTATAGTTATTAACTGATATTTCGTGCCGTCGTGCAGAGTTTGACGTGCGTCACTCGCGTTAAGCAACGGCTTGCGAATCTTGAAAACTTTTGTTTGGTTCGCCTTGCAGAATCCCATGTCAATCTTGTCCATCTGCCTAAGTATGATATTTGTTCTTTCTGGAGTTTTCTGTTTCCTCCCTCCAAGTGTCTGGATAAAATACGTCAATTAACCTGTACAAAAAACAGGGAGCCAATTAAGAAATCGTAGCGCACAATTAATATTCCCAACTTCCCCTTCCCCCTTTGAACGACTACCTCTGTATAACTCCTGTCCCTCGAATGTGAAATTCAGTCGCGATGAGATCCTCAGGACGAGAGCTACTCTTATTGGAGTAGTTTTCAGTTAATATGTTTACTCTCTGTTAACTGAATCCAACTAAATCACAGCCAGAATAAACTAATGCAGTGAGCCAATCAGATGTCGAGGTAAAAGCGTGCACTGGTACCAAGAGCGGGAAAGTGTACATCAACGCTTCGTATTGGCTAAAATTTAATTTTCTCCCACTGGTTAGGTTTGAGCTCCTGGAAATGCAATTCTAAAACAACGCAATCTCCTGAGTAATCTTGTTATATTAGCGTATAAAGCAAATGCTGCATCCTCAAATCATTCCTTTTTGTTATGGTTTCTTATTTTTATTTGTAAATATTGTGTATGACATGTAAATAAAAGTTAACTGTCAATCTCATCAGAATTCAAAGTTGTTACTTACAGTTTTCAAGAGACACGTAGAAGGAAGAGCAGTAAAGATTTTGAACCCTTAACACCTTAACATCATTATGTATATTCTCTATAGTGTTATCCATAGGTTTCCGAAGATGCAGACGAAGAGAATTTGTATTACAATCAGCTCTTATAGTTGGTGGTCATTTCTTTCCTTCTCGTGACCTTTATATTTGATTCAGGGGTGGTATCGCAAGGAGAAATTAGATGCTAGTCGCTCTTGGGGATTTCAGGATTAAGCAACAGTATAGGGTCAAACAAGACGAGAAATCAGGAAACGGAAAACCTTAATTACATAGTCGGTGTTAGGACAAAACACTGTTACCATGAAAGTGGCAGCGTCACAAATCAGGCTTGAATTGAAAGCCAGTATTAGTACAACCTTTCCAAAGAGAAAAAAAGAAAGCTACACAGTTATCAGTCACTTGTTTCCTCCAAGCGACCGGCGATGGCAATAGCATATTTGGGGCTCAACTGCACACGCGGAAAAAGGGACTATTCCGGTGGTTGAAGAAGCATAAATGGTTCCAGAGACATACCAATTAAAGTTTGTCTATTTTGCGTGACATCTTATTGTTGACCGTTTGCGTCGAATGTACTTCCCCTAAGCTTATTCTGAAATGCATCTGTGACACACCCCCTCTACCCAATCGCTCCCCCAGCACACACCATTTTTTCAAGCCGGTGGTCTCTTTCCCGCCACATGGAACCGAGGCTTGTCCAGCGGTTTTCAATGACAGCCCGTCTAAACAAGAATATTTTTTAATTCCTCGATTGCATTGATTGCTCTACCGACATTGTAGGCGGGTAATTGGCGAAAAATTGCCAGTTATGTATTTCCTTTTATCTCAGAATATTCTTCCTGTCGTATTTGCTGTTCTAGCGGTATTGATTTCGTGGTACCTATGGCGGAGAAAGGTAATCGGGCTAAGCTCGAATTCTGGAGAAAAAACACACACAGTGACGGCAGGAAAGAAGGTAAATATTTCAATCATGTTCACTGTCTAAGTTACCGTCTTCTTCATTTTCTTATTAATAAAAAGTTTGTGTGCTCTTCCTTTTTCCCTCTAGCCTTTTTATTTGAATTCTGAATGAATAGCAAATTCTGTCGAAAAATTCTCGATAGCGGCGAATAGCCTTTAAAGGGAGAGCGACGACTGTTTTTCGCATTTGAACGGTCAAGTTTGATAAAGAGGAGATTTTAAGTATTTCAAAAATTTAACATTTGTGTGAAAGAAATTTATCAGCTCAAAACCTACTGTGAAAAATTTTTACAATCTCTTCGTTGTTTACGTCTCTTATCTATTCGTCAAAATTTTTGAGATGAATGAAATAAAAAGATATCCAGCGCACATGCGATTTCAGTTGCTCGAATCAAGCTTTAATTCCACCAGTAACTTTTTCAAAAAGATTTTATTTCCACACTCGTTTACCATGAAGCAGATGTTGTATATATACTTTTTTTAAAAAGAGTATTGTGTGAGGGAATGTCAATCATTTCATTATTGTTATTGTATCCGTTCTCAAATTATTTCATGTCATTGAAATATGAAGATGATTTTGCTAAGTGAACCTTTCTGTCAAACCAAGAGGAAAGAGTACCATATAACCCCATACATTAATTATGCATTCCACTCCTTTGTCTTTCACGACAAAACTTTAAAAACAAAGTCTACTAGTCTGAATGCATAATTAATGTATGGGGTTATATGGTACTCTTGCCAACCAAGAAACTCTTGCATTGTTACTCAAAAAGCAGTAAGCATGTGCAATATTTGCTCTGCTTTGATGCTAAGGCCCAGTTCAGACGCCGATCTTTTCATGAGCCGAACCTAATTCCTTGAATTAAGTACATGAAAAGATCGGCATCTGAATCCAATTTGGAACGGCTATTTCAATTTGGAACGGCTCACCCGTTCTTCCCGCCTGGCTTGGCCGAGAATTTCGCCTGTAGAATGCCATTGGAACGGCTTTAATTCAGTCGCCGCACTTTTCATGTGCTGATCCTAATGCATAAATTGTTGTATGTATTTTGCAAGCAGTTTGACTGGTTTTACTGGAACTGAATTTGGAATGGCCGAAAAGAACGGCGTCTGAATCAGCAGGTGTACTTTTGTTAAATTTGGGTTGGTACAAATTCAAATCGAGTTCGGCTCATGAAAAGTTTGGCGTCTGAACCGTGCCTAAGAGTACAGCTGACCCTCGATTATCCAGCAAATCATGGGGACTGCTTGGACTAGTCTGGATAATAGAGAGCCTGGATAATCGAAAATATGAATATCGAAATTAAAAATAAATCTGAAAAACTCGAAAGAAAATACATATCATTTAAACAATATCATGCAAGAATTCAGGCATATTCTCAAATCTTGTTCAATAAACTGTTAACATTTGTTAAAAGTATTTATGAGAAGGTATTAGGCTGACCAACAATGTTTTACAATGACCTAACTTATGCTTTGGCTGATGGAGAAAAGTGGTTACAGATCTTGAATATGACCAATTAATATTCATTTTAAAAATTGAATCAGAGAAGCAAGTCAAGATAAGCAAAAAATCTGGATAATTTAGGTCTTGATAATCGAGCTTCCACTATAATACAGTTCCTCTAGAAAGCATGCCTTTTATCATGACATTTAACACTATTACTTTCAAAGTAAAGATTTTTAGAATTTTAAAATAATGAATATGCTGTTTAAAGCTCTGTGGGATTTAATTGTTAGATTTCTGTTTAGTACAAGTTTCTTAAGAGGAAAGAACTTAGAAAAATGATTTTAATTCAACTGTTTGTCCCTCAGGTTTGATATGTCATCTAAACTAGCATTATACTGCAAGACTCCCTTGGGAAACTGACTAAAACTATTGTCTAAGGGAGTCATTTTCCAAAGAAGTTGTGGTGCTGTGTCAGTAGGGGTTATTTCAAGATAATTTGGTTTTATCAACTGAATTGATAATATGAAGCAGATCTTTTGAGGGCTAGCCCTTCCCCATTCACTCTTTTGAAGGGTTAATGCTTACGAAGTCAGCTGTAGAAACTCTCTATGGTGGGAAATTTATATCTTCAACTCAGTCAATAAAACCAAAATATCTGAAGCTATGTCTTTCCCGATGGAAATATAGGATGAAGATGACGAGGTGACAGTTGAGGAAGCCACAAAGTTTCTGCAAGGAGCAGGAATTATAAAGGCAAGAGATATCCATTACCTTAGTGAAGATGAAAAAGAGAAGATTTCTAGAGAGTCTAGTGAACCCGTCTCAGAGAATCAAGAAAAGAAAAAGGTGAAAGAAATGACAATGGCAGATGCTTCCAACATCCAGACTTACTACAAGTCAAGTCGATTGGGTATCAAAGATATTGAAAACCAAATGACTGAAGAGGAATTGGATCAAGAAAAAGAGTGAGTGACAAAATAGACTTTAGGGGCTGACCACTTAACTTTTGAGGGGGGGAGGGGTGGGTGCTTTGAAAAAATTTCCTGCAAGCGCTTGTTGGAAGAAAAAAAGTGCATGTAGCCCAAATTTAATAGAAAAAATGTACCAAAAATTTGGAAACAAATATCCTGCACAGCAGATTGCTAGAAAAAAAATTTCTTGATGACCAGAAATCACCCACCCCCCCCTCAAAAGTTAAATGGTCGTTCCCTTAAGTGCTTTTATTATAAACCAAAAAAGTTGCAACCCATTACCAACAGACTTCACTCTGTGATTGGTAAAGTTAGCTTCCATTATCCTCACAACTAATTAAATGCAAAGAATAACCAGCTTTTTCCTTTTCTTCGTATTCCTAAAGGATGCGAAGGAAACAGCTGGAAGAGATTTTCAAGTTACTTGAGACTGATAGGGACAAGTATGGTGTGACAACAATGGATGATCTTCAAGCACAGATGAAGTTGTACTCGAGATAGTACTCTTACTATTAACTTAATGTTTTGTGTAAAAAGATCAGGATAACTCAAGTATTTGTTGTCATTTTGAAGTCACCAGTTTGAAAAAATAATTTATTTTCAGGTTTGACTTAATTGCATCAACTGTAGACTAAGTATATTTTCTGTTTTCTTGTTTTATTTATAAAATTGTCTTTTTTTATTATTATTATTATTTTTGGAACAAAAAGGCAGTTTGAAACATGTTCATTTTAAAAATGCTGAACTGTGAAGGTAGAACTTTAAATAAACATAATTGAAAATTTCTGCTCTTCATGGAAATCATCCTGTTGTAGCTATTTCTTTCAATGGTTTATTGGTTCAACAAATAGTTGAGCTCTATTCTGAATTTTTAAGTCATATTTAAGTATTTCTTGTAGAGGGTAACTGACCATTGGAAAAAATCTTGGCATGAAATTTCAGGTATCAAACTTTTTTCACTCAATATTTTGTATTTCATCATACCCTATTTATTTAACATACTGTAAGAAGTAACTTTTCTAAAAGCTGCAACTCATATCATGACTGTTTTCATGGAATTGGTAGTGTTCCTAAAATGTTTCATACCTCTACCATCATTAGGTAATTTGAGCCTAAGTTCTTCTCTTTATAAATATTCAACTGGTGGTCCAGTTTCAGTAATAACTCCATTTGGGAGCATTCACAAAATGACCACTAGGTTCATTTGGCTATTTCTGGAACCTTACCTTCTTTGTTCAATAGGGACTTTAAGCAAACCACGACGGCAATGGCAACAAGAACGTGGAAAAACAATAGGTCTAATTGGCAGAACAATAGCCCAGCACGTGCATTTTAAAACTTTGTACATTTCTTGGCCGTCCTTTGCAAAACAACGTGAAATCACAAAAATTTGTGTCGTCTGCAAAGCGAAACCACAGTGGCAAATTATTTTAATTTACATTTGGAACTCAACGCTACTTTTTTTGAGTTTGAGGTCTGGTGCCCTATGATACGGTAAACTCATGCAGCCATTTTGGAAATTATAATTAAAAGTAGAAACTCATTTTTTAATCGACGTCTTCCATGGCATTTGCCGTCGACTGCTTAAACTCCCTGATGTGGCACTTAAAGCCATACCCCTTCACAGGCATTTATTGTGGCTGAGACCCTTTATAAATGATACTTTGTTTATAACTAAATGAGGTACCACAGGCATCCCAACAGATGATATCAGCTGTCCAAAGTGACTCTACCTGGTATTTGGTTTTCTAGGGGGTAGTTTAGCAGCCAAAGGTCAAGTGAAGTGTAAGCTACTAAAACATATACATGATCAAACTTAACTTTATTGTTCTTTATCCTGTCAGAGTTTTGTAAAATAGAAAGTGTCTATTACATTTATGCAATATTTAAAGTAATATTTTGATGTTACACTTGCTTTGCAAGCTTTGTTCTGAAATATGTTGTATAAGAGAGATTTTTCTTGTGATGAGATTTGTCAATTTCCATAGAAAAATATCAATGGGCGATAAAAAAATAGTACTATTTGTCCCAAATTAATTCACTGTTTTCCACATATTTTAGAATACCATGATTGTTAGTCAATTAGGTATTCTAAAATATGTGAAAAACAGTGAATTAATTTTGGACCAATAGTACTTTTAGAAGTTTTTATCCCAGAATTAAGAATGAAAGATATTTAAGAAACTGATCAGCCTGATTCCCAATTGATAGCTATGCAAAATACATAGGAAGAATTCCATCCCATCACTGAAATTCAGGATTCGTTACACAAGTTTTGCAACCCCCTAGAAAAATTAAAAGCACCTTTGCTGATGGCAAAGGATTTGTACTGTAGTGAGAAATGCTTGTTCAAGTTCATAAATTTCAGGTATCAACATTCATTTTTGACTTGATGAAAACTGTTTTCTATTTTACTGAAGCGACCTTATGCTTTTAGATTAGGTTTTAACAGTTTCATTTAAGGTGTTATGCTGAATTTAAAACTGTCATAAACACTATTTGTTATTGTTAACCATTAAATCTTTATCTGAAACCAATTTATGCTTCAGTATTGTTTTGCATATTTCAGTTGATTAGAATAATGAAAGAGAGTCTAGTTCGTAATTTATCAATTTTGATGAGAGCTAAAATAGTTCAAGACAAATTACTCAGGTCACGTTTACTTTAACTCAGAGAGAAATATTTTTGCTTACCCCACTTTGGCTTGGGTACAGATGTCTTTTAATTCCTTTTCGTTGTAAATGAATTATGCAGCTTTTAAGAAGCGGTTTTTAAGCAAAACAAGTTAGGGCAAGAGTACCATATAACACCATACATTAACTATGCATTCAGACTGGTAGACCTTGTTTGTAAAGTTTTGTCGTGAAAAACAAAGAAGTGGAATGCATAATTAATGTATGGGGTTATATGGTACTCTTTCCCAAGTTAGCTGAAACTGAGCATTTAAATGAATACATGGGAGAATCGCTTCAGCATTGAAAAGTAATAACAAAACAAGGAAATGAAAGAACCGCCTTCAGCGATACTATCGTGTTGTTTACTTTCTTGTGATCCTTCATATTCAGGTGTACAGTTAGTCAACTTTAAAAACCGTATATTATAGTAAACTACGCTATTTATGTTTCAAGATTTCGCCATAAATTTTGAGTAGACTCAGATTGTTGCACATATACCTTATTGTCCTTCTTGAAAGAATAACAGCAACAAATTTAATATTATTTGGGTCTATTTGGTTGCTCTTTGTCGTTACGAACGCTACGTCTTAGTGACGTCAGTCTACGCATGCTCTATAATTATTTTCCGCCGTTCCTAACCGATGACAAGTAGGAGATACGCAGCGGAAAGAGTTTGAAGAAGTTTACGATTTTTTACGCGAGAACATGACAGTTGTTTGGCTCTGTCAGTGAGGGCAGAATTTTTGCACTCGAGAAATTTTAGTCTATTCTTTCATCCGTGTGGAGCTGATGCAGAAATGTTCCAGAATCGTTCAGCGAGTCTTGGAGAACTTCATGGAGGTCACGGCGTACGTGAAGCAAGTGAGAGGGAGGAGGCGAATTTGGAGAGGTCCAAGAGTTCTAGGCATCTTACGAAGAAGAAAAGCTTCAAATTCGGGTCCAGAGATTCTGTCGGAAGAAGGAAATTAGTCAGAAGGCCATCGATGAAGTCTGTTACGAACATGGTTCACAAACTAATGATCCGAATGTCTGCTGTACAATTTCCTTCGAACTCTGCATACTCGACCTCTTCGATTGA
The DNA here is from genome assembly GCF_964205215.1 of Stylophora pistillata. Taxonomy (NCBI): domain Eukaryota; kingdom Metazoa; phylum Cnidaria; class Anthozoa; order Scleractinia; family Pocilloporidae; genus Stylophora; species Stylophora pistillata. The sequence goes on along the minus strand of NC_142528.1, from coordinate 7,988,388 downwards.
TAGGATAGATGAGGGTGCATCGTATAGGAAGAAGAATTTTGACGTTGCAGAAGAAGCTTCGTCGAAAATACGTAGAACTAAATCAATGGAGGTACTCAGTATGTCTGGTTTGAAGAATCATGGTAACACTTGCTTTATGAACTCGATTATTCAGTGTCTCGCTCACACTGATTTACTGGCTGAGTATTTTGTTATGGACCAATATAAGGAAGATTTGAAACTTCGTAAAGGACAAACTAAGAAATTCGGAACTCGCGGTGAAGTAACGGAGAAGCTGGCACTTTTACTCAAGAGTTTGTGGTCAAGTCAGTATAACTCGCAAATCAGCAGCGATTTCAAGTCGATCGTTGGAAAATATGGCGTGCAGTATCGAGGATACGCGCAACATGACGCACAGGAGTTTTTGCTTTGGCTTTTAGATAAGGTTCACGAGGATTTGAATCGGGCGACGAAGCGAAAATATAAAGCTAACAAGGTGGGTATAAGTCAAAAATACTCGCTTAATTAATATTGGGAACTCAATTTCCACGATATCGATACTAAGGTGTCGATCAAATCACTCACAATTAAGTGTCATGCAATTATGAACGTTGCTTTTGATTTTGTCGACTAGTTCGCTATGACAAGCTAAACATCGCATGTTTTTCTTATAAATGGTTCTTTGTTTTCATAATTTGCGTAAAAATTCGTTGATTGGGGAGAGTGTCTGATAAATTCTTCATGTTTTGGCTTTTAACCAATATTTAGGAAAAGCAGTGCAATACTTTTCTGAGTCTAAATACTACTTCAATGTCCAACAGAGCCATTTTATAGTGTTTTATTTACGTGCAAGTCGACAACTGTGAGAAGAGTAGCGCACTAAAGTAGAAATTATGGGACTTTTGCCGTATATCTCTGCATCATACTGAAGTCTGAGATGGAAAGCACTTCATAGATTAAATGTTCATTTTCGGTCACTTTAAATATTCTACACGATTGAGAAAGCTTGAGTGATCGTGATCAACTAGCAGTTTGTTATTTGCTCAACATGTCAGAAAGCTTTTAGTTGAAAGTTTGCAAATATTTTTCCCAGCTATCTTGCTAGATTTTAAACAATTCGGCCAAATCAAAATATAATTTGTGCAAATGTCTCCAGCTGAAAGGTTATCCTTCTAATCAAATAAACCGGCGGAGACGTAAAAATTTGAAATATGAAAACATTTAAAATGGGTGTCAACTTTTGTGAATATATCTTTGGTCATTTTTCATGATTATTTCTTTTCTATTCCTCACGACTTGATGCAGATGGTGCAAAGCTTTGTTTAAATGGAATGTTCCACCTTGAGAAGGTCCTTTGTGATCAGTTGTTCACTGTCACTGGACAAAATCACTAGCATCTCAAGGCATCAAGTGACAAAAAGTTCATGTCATCTTTGATCTCAGTAAAGTTTTTTTTTTGTTACTAAAACCTTGCAAAGGACTCTCACTACTTTTGAATGGAGTTTATTAAGGTTATCCAAGCTGTGGGCAGTGCTTCTATTCTTTACACACGTAGAGAACATTTTACCACCAAACAAAAGATGTTTCTAGAAATTTGATAAAAAGTGCATTGTTCAAAATTAGCAGAAATTAACATTATAAAGAAAGCTTCAAGTAGATCCTTGGACTGCTTTTGAATGGGGTAGATTTAACATGTTTTTTCATGCGCCATTAATTCTAGGCAAGTCATAGTTAAAAAATGTCTACCCAATAATTCACTAACTTAAACACTTTGATTAGAAGATATAATTCACTGACAGAAGTATTGAAAGCATGACAAATATAAGGACCTCATTGTCTTACCTACATGCATGCTCTTTGGCATCAGCTATTCCTTGAAGCAAAAAAATGTTATTGAGAAATTTTCCACTCTACCTAATCAATTTTATTTACTGATAGTCATGTGAGTATCTTTTGTCAAATGGAGTCTAAAAGTTATCTAAACAGATGTCTTGAATTTGCAGTATCTATAGTTATTTAGCTATGTTTTTGCTTGTGTTGTCCCCAGCTAACAAAAAATACAGTTTAAAAGTATTTCAATGATGTTTATGTTTGATTATGAAATTAATCAATGCATCAATTTTTTTTGTTTTGTGGTCTTAAGTTAATTGAGTAATCATCTTGATTTCAGGAAAGTTTAGGAAGATCAGATGACACCATTGCTCTGGAAGCACTTGCTAATCACACTCGCTGCAATGACAGTTTTGTCCTGGATTTATTCCAAGCTCAGTATCGTTCATCTCTCAAATGTCCCAGATGTCATCAACAGTCAACTACTTTTGATCCTTTTCTATGTCTTTCTTTACCCATCCCTCAGAGGGAAAGCCGTCCCATTATTGTCACCACAGTATTTGTTAACTCATCTAGAGTTCCTTTGCGAATAGGTGTCAGCGTGCCCATAAATGGAACAATTGCTGATCTGCGCAATGTTGTGTCAGACATGACAGGCATCAGTGAAGAATCTTTGATTCTCACAGAACTTTACTTTGATGGATTTCACAGAACATTTCATGATAAGCAGTCTCTGAGCATTGTTCATGAAGGAGACAATATTTATGCTTTTGAGGCTCCCACTGGACTTTTTCCTGAGATGGAAACAGAAGATGGAGAGGCACCTGTCTTGGCAGATAACAAGGGACCAATTCAAGATACTCTTCTGATTCTTCTGGCAAACTGCCAGGGTCCTGCAAAAACCACATCAAGTAAAAGGTAACTGTGTTAGTGGAGCATGTTTAGGTGAAGCATGTTTCTGACAGTAATGGTTTTGTTTCCTTTCATATCGCATTGTTTGAAATTTTTTGTCCCAACCTTGATTACCCTTTCCAAGGAATCTTCAGTTTTAAAGTTGTTTGTTGGGTGTAAAGTATTGATGTCCAACAAGGTGGCCACAATTTCTGTTTTGTAGAATTTTCAAACATAAGTATATTTCTTTATGTCAAGTTCCTTTCAATCCTTAAAATGTGTGTTGCTTTTAAAATTTGATTGAGGCATCACTGACATCAACATCTTACTGTTGCAGGTTTGGCCTCCCCTTTATTGTAAGAGTTCTCAGGGAACTAAGTTATGAAAATCTTCAAGCAGCAATCTTAAAAGCCATGTCAAGGATTCTAATGGACAATGTTTCATCACAGGTAAGAATTGAATAAGAAAGAATCCTCAAGCAACATCACATGATTATATGTATCAACCATAATAACATGTATGAAACTTTTCATCAGATCAAGAAGCAAGGCTTGGTGTTTAAGCTGAGAGTGATCAATGGTTTGCCAGGGAAAGGTGCACTTTCTCCCGAAGTGGATCATCCTTTGTATCAGGCAACTGTTGACAGGTGAGTACCATACCCTTTTTGATTTGCAAAACAGTTGACAGTCAAAATTTGTGCTTTAAACGAGCAGTATGCTTCACCTATATCTTATGTGTATCACCTCTTGTCACATTTTGAGAGGCAGTCAAGATGACAATTTCTGTGATCAATTTGATGACAATTTTAGATAGTTTCAGTTACTCTATGGAATCCCAAAGCATGGTCAGTGTCATAAGTTTGGATTTTCTTGGCGGTTTGTTTTTTGATGGCGATTTGTTTTTGGGACATAACTTCTTAAAACAAAAATAATATTAACTGTGTCTCTTAGCTTATATATCTCATCTTGGATTGTTCTGACTTCTCGTAGAGCACTCATGTCTTGTGGATCAGGAAGTGGACCTCCACATATCAAGATGATTGCTGAATGGGACCAAGAAACAAGAGTCAGGTAACAGAAAATCAAATTACTCCTTTGTATCCTAACATCAGTATGCATATTTCCCATGCTGTCCTCTATATATTTCCAAAGGTCCTAATAAGAGTAATTTGTTTAAAACTCAAGAGCTTTTTCGGGTGGTGATCATTTCTTTAAGTCTTATCACATTAACTTGTGATTCATGGGTGATATTGTGAGGAGAAATAAGATGTTAATCACTCTAAAGAGGTAAAGAGTCAAGGGTGTAATATTATCTTTCCTAGAAAACATAATTTATGTTTGTTCATGGTAGTCCTTGTGCCTCTCCTTTGATAGTTTTGTCAAGTCCAGTGTCTTACAAGAACGACCAGAGGAGCACTGCAGTGTGCGTGAAGTGGAGTCATTACACAACAGCACACATAATGTTGATCTGGAGGACTGCTTTAGGCTTTACACCAAAGATGAAAAGGTTCGTGCAGTTTTGCTTGTGACAGAGTATTACCCTCAGAACTTGTTTTTTGAGACTGTGTGATGTTTTAAGAACTTTCTCTGATCCCTAGGAAGTAGAGGAAACTACAACAGATTAACTTGAGGGTTTACTTGCAGAATGCGTTTCCTCTAACCCAAATGACTATAGTTTCAGGTCAAATATTATTAGTACCACAATTTCCACCCCACAGCTTTTAGCAAACTAAGATGTGCAACCTTGTGGGGTTACATGCACACAGACACTTAGTTCTTACATGAATATTATTTCTTTTTGTTTCTTTAGCTGGGTACTGAAGATGCCTGGCTTTGTCCTCGGTGCAAGAAACTTCAGCAAGGAACTGTGAAGCGACTGAGTCTATGGACTCTTCCTGAAGTGCTTGTGGTTCACCTGAAGAGATTCAGACAGGTAAGTTCAATTTTTTCTTATATTCAGGTAGAGAAGTAGAAATTTATTTGAGGTTCTGCTGAAAGCTGCAGTAAGGTTTCTGTTTCATGTTCCTTATTGCTTGTTTACTAAGAGGATGAAAGTTTCCCTTTTTTTCATAACATTTTAAATAAATATTACTGGTTATTGTACTCTTGTTATTTATCAATGCAAAATGTAAGCTAAAGGCAGATTCCCTCTTCATTGTTATTTACATCTGAAAAGCATGTAAACCTTTTTCGCTTGCAGGAATAACAAAAAAAATGAATTTCACTTTACAATTATAGCAAGAAACTTTTAGGCAGAAAATAATGCAATTACCCATTGCAGAAGGAAAAGATATCAACTCGGGATAAAATTTGAATTAATGCTGAATTCTCATAGCTAAACTTAAAGGAAATGTAGGGAAGGCAATGGAGAGAATTCATACTTACATGTTGGAAGTGAAAGGGTGAAATAACCCAAGCGCATCACCTGTTTGGAGGATTTTATCTTTAGAGGAGTAAACTGTAGTAAGGAAGGCTTCACAGGTTATCTTTTGACCCTTTGACTCCTGAGAGTGATTAGCATCTGATTTCTCCTTACGTTATCACCCCCAAACCACACATAAAGGTCATGAGAATAAAGAAAATGATCAGCAGCTAGAAACATTCTTGAGAGTTAAACGAAGTATTCTTGTCATCACCTTAGGAAATGTAAGGAGAACAGTATGGATGATATACATACTGAAGTATAGAGAACAGTATGGATGATATACATACTGATGTATAGAGAACAGTATGGATGATATACATACTGATGTATAGAGAACAGTATGGATGATATACACACTGATGTATAGAGAACAGTATGGGTGATATACATACTGAAGTTAGTGTGTAGGGTTAAGGAAAGATATAGGCAGTCTTAAACAAGTCCTCATCCAAGGATGAGACCTTCAAACTGTGTCAGAAATTGTGGAATTTTTTTACTACAACTGAGCTTGAAATTAATGATCTTTTTTAAAAATATTTAAACATTATCTTTTCCTAGACTTCTGCTGGTCGAACCAAACTCCACACTCTGGTGGACTTTCCTCTGACTGGGTTAGACGTGAATACGCACGTCGAACCTCGTGCCAAACGGTCGTCACCAGAAAGCCACTCATTAGGGTGGGGCACTTGGGGGCGAAAGCGTGCTAGTTCAGTCAGTGGTTCTGATGAAAACCTCTATGACCTGTATGCTGTTTGTAACCACACTGGGGGAATGACAGGAGGCCATTACACAGCATACTGCAAAAATCCTGTTGACTTTTCCTGGTACCTGTTTGATGACATGCGTGTAGAAAAGATAAGTGAGCACCAGATTGTCACAAAGGCAGCATACCTTTTGTTCTATGCGCGACGTAATGTGGGTTCTTCTTCAGCATCTGAAAGTTCGTCGGGTTCTGAGCACTGGGTTTGGAGAATGCCACGGTTTTCATATGAATCTGTGTTCAGCTCTCGCAATGAGCTTTCAAGTAAAGAGGACACTGCAACTGGTAGGATTCCTTCTTCTTTTGTTATTTTTTTTAACTTCCTGTTTGTTTTCAATACTGTAGCAAACCATTAAATTATTTTGGGTTTATGGAGTGTCACATATTTTTGAGAGTGCAATAGGGCCCAGTTGCTCAAAGAGTGATGAATGCTAACCCAGTTTAATCCAGGTCTCTTTATTTTCTCTATTCAAGAACCTCTTTGGGATGATTTTTCCTATTCTTTTTAGAGCGTACAATCATCAAATTGTAAACAAAAATAATGATACTGAATTTTCTTTAAACCTTTCAGATCTGAAATCAGATGACACTAACACTAGGTTATGTTAACCCAGCTTTGAACAACACAACAACAATTCCTCTTATATATAAATATAATAAATTAACAACAATTGTTGATTTTTTAGTATTTTGAAAGTTCACTTGTATTCATCAAGTTTCTCAGAGAAGTTAATTCTTAAATGGGGACTGCTTTTCAGTCTTGGGTGCACAAAGGCAGATAATTGATTTATTTACAGGTCCTTGTATGCAGTTTTTGTGTTTTTACTTCCGTGAGAAAAGTGTTGTTCTTTTCTGGCTTACAAGTTCATTTTTTTATGTCACTTGGATAATATGTCTACTTAGATGGCTACTACTGTTTGTGCCTACCTGTAAGATCTGGCCATTAAACATTTTCATTTGTTTACTAAGTTTGGCTACACTCCACAGGGGTGTAAATGAGACTTTTTCAAGAGGGGCTCATAGTTATAAATTCCTTTCACAAAGGAATGGGACTTATACCATGGCTTTATTTGTGTATCAGTGGGCTGGTATTCATTCGGTTGAGAGGGTATCTAGTAGTGGAAATATTATTTGCACTTTCCTAATGTTTTCACACTTTTGCAAACATGAAGTTTGAGAATTGTATCAACTTAAACAAAAATATTAAAATTATCTCGCAAAGGTTGGAGGTGGGTTCACTTTAAGATTCGAATATTATTCACTGAGGGAGGATACCTTGAGACCATCTAGCCACACCCTCATTAAATGATCCCTCTCCTTTAGTTGACACCAGTCTTCAAATCCCAATATCTGATTAGAAATTCTCATTTTGACCCCCGCTTCACCTTTCTTTTCTGTTAGTTACAAGAAATTAGAAGTAATACAGAGAACACCTCATCGTTGATATAGACTGGATTTCTTGATTCTCATAATCTATCCTTTTGATAATGTAAATTATCAGGGGAAGGGATACGTTTCAAGTGCTTGTGGGGTTTTATGGGTTTAAATCAAAATGTTAGGTCATAGAAACTGAAAGTTGATGGTGAAACTAGTTTTCTGTAGAGCATTGCAAATGAAATTCTCTTCTCGTTTCAGGTCATTCTACAAGTGAATCATGCAGTTCCCTTCCATGGGCTCAAGGGAATAACACATCAAACAGGTTGAACTGCAAAGAAAACATGCTAACAGAATCTTGTGTGTAACAAAAATTTGTTCTGTTTTCCTAGACTCCATGACACTTCCAAGGAGTTGCTGAAGTAAACACCTGTAATGGGACTGCACCGAACCCTCCAAGCTCCTTGGGGCTAATCAACAGAAATTTGACTAAATGTATTAATGCAAAGCCTTCCAGGTGGTGTTTAGTTGAAGGTCTAAATAATTTGTTCAGAAACAGGTAGTCATCTCAATTAATATTAAAACTTTTTTTAATTCACCTTCCCAATGAATTCTAACCTCAAGGCTTAGAAAAATTGCAGGCAAAGAATAGGCCAGGATTTTGACGTGAGCTTCTGTAAGAAGCCTTTTTGAATTGATTTATCGAGATGAATCTGTAGATAAGTTAAGAAGCTTGAAATTTCCTTTGGGAAAGACACCTAATATATGTAATATATCTACCACAGAGAACCATACTTGTAATAAAATGGGAAACAGGTTAACCTGCTAAGTCAAGAATAATTCATTTTTACAGCTCATAGCCATGAATTAAAAAAAAAACGTAACCCAAAATGGGTAACATATTTTCAACATTTTTTATGAAAACAATTGAAACCAAATGCACTGCATTGTAAACATATTGTGAGTAGCTAATTGCATCCAAATACGTAAAGTTCCTTAAGGCTCAGTGAACAGAGTTTGACTTGGTAATAAATTTATTTGTGCAAGTGTGTTGTTGATGTGATTAGTTCTCCAGTTAATCAGGGTGGTTATGGTAACAAATCTTGTGAAATGTGCAATTTACCACACACCTCCTTGCCCCGTGTTGATTCCATTTAGTAACGAGGATATTAGAGGCCTCCTTAATCACCACAGTTTTTCACAATTTTATTAATTTTTCATTTACTTATGGTTCAATGTTTTGGTACATGCAGTCTGAAATGACTTAAACTAACCAATGCCATATTGGTCCATTTTAATCAGTATTTGTTTAATAATTAATAGTAGGTAAAAAACAAGTTATAAAATAAGCAATGAATAATATCTTTCTGACATAATATTTCCAAAAAAAGTCAAAAGAATGTGGTGAGGATACTAAAAAAAAATGTTTGTACACAGTACATTGGATTTTAAATCCACAAATTGTGATATTCTTCATAATATGCCTTCATGACAGCTCTTTAGACTTTTCATTTGGGGAACATTATTTGCAAAGGAAAATAGTAAAAATATACATGAACAGTAATCCATGAAATGGTATTATCATGGTTAGAATTTTGTTGTACAGATGTGGTACAATGATGTAACTTAGCAAATAATTTTTTGCTTCTCACTACAATAATTTTGCAGATATACCCTAGAGAAATAGTCTTATAATAGCCACCATTTGTTATGACTCACTATTCATGATAGGGTCCAAAATAATTGGGAATACCAAGTTTCCAAAGGTCAACCTGGTTACAATAGCAAGGAGTGCACCCTAAGAAAAGTAGTCGTTTTGGAGTTTGATTATATCAAAATGCTCTCTCTCCTAGAAGCAAAGGTATCAGAGAAAATTTACAGCCAGAGAACAAGCAAAAGCTACCTGCAATGGGAGGATTTCATGTGTACATTTTTCTCTGAAGGAATTTACCAAAAAGTCTTCACCCTATCCTAACGTTTTCCATTGGGTGAAAAATATGTAGCTGGTGAACTCTCTTATCACTTTCATTCTTAGACAAATATGTAAAAGGTACAATATTCAAAGATTGTGCTCGCATGTCATGTAAATGAGCTTGATGTTGGTACCGTAGTACTGTGTTTTATTTATCTCAAACGAACGCCGAAAACTCGAGCTCATAGATTGGCCGCACGGCCTCGGTCAATGAAAGTGAAAGTGAAAGGTTTTCTGAAAATAACAGACAAAGAAGGCATCAAACTCTGAATACCTGCCTAAACGAAAAAAAAAACAACTATTAACTCACCGAACCGTTCGCTTAAGCCAGCGAAAGACACAATAACGCCCTTTAAAACTCTCTTCAATGGACAAAAAAACTAAACAAAACATCCGCAAACCCGAGCAATGGCGATTCCAGCCAAAAGTCATGTGACCGGCAAAGCTCGGACTCCCAAGGGAGTCGGGAGTGACACTTGGCTCTTCTCAAAGTAATGACCCTTCCTTTTAGAGTACAGTACTTCTGTTTATGGTACTCTTAAAAACACTTGCGGTGAACCATTGAAGGACCAGATTCATGATATTCCTGTTTTGAAATTCAATTTTGGGAGGTGGATAGTGATGCCAAGATCGATCCTCCAATCCAGGAAGCATATTTACACTAAGGAGGAGCAATAAACTCAGTCTTTGTCATGGGTGGAGCCAAGCAGATACTTTCTTCTGGATTCTATCATCCATCCCTGAGAACCTTGTGGAGCCACCTGCCAGCAACATATTTGAGTAAAAAATATTCCTCATTTCAAAATCACACTTATTAATTGAATTGTGACAAGCACTTTGGATACTACCAAGAGCCATAATTGGGACCTGTCCCATTATGGCTCTTGATACTACCAGATTCCATTCCTAGCAAAGAAGGTTGGAACATGGCCACTGGACATCTGAACCACTCAGTAGTTATGGCCATGACCTGATTAGTAGGAACTTCAACTCTTTTCTCCAAGCTTGAGCTGGAGGCAGCAGTCTGCATTTCTTGATCAAAGTCAAGAGCAACATAGCACAGGTTCTCTTTGATTTTGCTCACATGATCCCTGCAAAAACTCTGTTAGTAGAACTGTCAAGACCAAGCTCAACCAACATCTTCCATAAGTACTTTGTCAGTTGGAAACCACCAAAATCCAAAAACAAACGGCATCATTTACAGCATGGCCATCATTTACTGGAACTGCTTAGTAACATAAAAACCACTATCAATTACAACTGCAGTTTTTCAGCCAGCAGTGTAGAGAGACAACACAGCCTGTATGGCTACATACATGGCGGGAGAGTTGAACATCTCAAACATAATTTGCCAAAGAAGGTATAAGATCTTTAGATTCAAGAATGGATATCGTTTTTGTTGTAAAGTTGAAACCTTTGGGGATCCCCCTTAGGCACCCCGAAAACGGGAAGCCATATACGTTGTGTTGCTGTACTTTCAAGTTGGCGGGCATGTTTAAAAAGCTCGTTACTAGTTGTTGAGTATGGGTTTCATTGAATGAGGACAGGAGGGGGCTAGGAGGGCGCCGGAAGGCTTCTGAAGGTGGCCGTTCCACTTTTATAAAATATGTCGGATATAATGGCAATCTGTACCTATGGCTACTGTTGAAAAACATTTTGAACCAAACCAACATTGTTCTGGTACCTTTGGAACTATCCTCCTGCACCCTCATGACTTCTGTATTTAATAATAATAATAATAATAATAATTAAACATTTACAGGGCGCCTTTTCCATGCAGACATGATCAAAAGCGCGCATTCTTCCGTCTAAAACCCTGGTTCAGGTCATTAACTTTGATTAGTTCCCTAGAGTAGGAACTAGGCCCTTACGGTTTTGACTACTCCATCCTCTGCGAAGAGAAGGTAAAAAAAGGCTTATAAACAAGTATTTTTCTTCGCGTATTTTCTTTTTTCAGAACTGTTGATGACGTGCTTTAAAGTTATTGATGCAGTGCTTTAGTTTTAATCAGAACCATTGCACAAAAACACTTTTTAGCCAAGACAAATATTTATTTAAAGATTCCTCTTACGTTTGACGCTAGAAAAACAGATTTCATGACAACTCCGCTACAAATCCTGTGAGGTCAACTAAAAAATGTTCTCCCGGATACCATATTCTCCGTCTTTAAAAGCATTTACGATGAACAATTGAGGGACCAGATTCATCATATTCTTGCTTTGAAATCCACATCTGTTGGAAGGTGGACAGTGACGCCAAGATCGATCCTCCGATCCACACAGAGTATTTACGCTCAGGAGGAGCAATGATCTTGATCTTCATCGTGGGTGGAGCCAGAGCAATGATTTCCTTCTGCATTCTGTCAGCAATTCCTGGGAACATGGTGGAGCCACCAGACAACACTGTGTTGGCGTACAAATCCTTACGGATATCCACATCACACTTCATGATGGAATTGTATGTGGTCTCATGGATGCCGGCGGATTCCATTCCAAGGAAGGAGGGTTGGAACGTGGCCTCTGGTGCACGGAATCGCTCGTTGCCAATGGTGATGACTTGGCCATCAGGAAGCTCGTAGCTCTTCTCTAGGCTGGAGCTGGCGGCAGCAGTCTGCATTTCTTGCTCGAAATCCAGAGCAACATAACAGAGCTTCTCTTTGATGTCGCGCACGATCTCGCGCTCAGCTGTGGTAGTGAATGAGTAACCACGTTCGGTCAGAATCTTCATCAAGTAGTCGGTCAAGTCCCTGCCGGCCAAATCAAGGCGAAGGATGGCGTGGGGAAGAGCGTAGCCCTCGTAGATGGGAACTGTGTGACTGACACCATCTCCGCTGTCAAAGACGATACCTGTTGTTCGACCAGAGGCGTAGAGAGACAACACAGCCTGGATAGCTACATACATGGCTGGGGAGTTGAACGTCTCGAACATAATCTGTGAAGTAAATATGAGACTGGCCTATAGCTTTTTAGAAGGTCCATATTCCCGTTCGATAACTTGTAATTCAAAATCATCTCGTTAGAAATCCGTAACGATATCACTTGTATAATAATGTATGGCTATATCAGACAAAAATACAATAATTAAAAATCAGTCATGCAATTACTTCTCGTTTTTTCTATTATGACTTCAAAATCATTGAACCAGTGAAAGTCTTTCATTCTAATACTCAAAGTTTGTTGATTTCGTTAAATGTGACTTATAATAATTGACCGGGAAAACAAAATGGTTTGAAATCTGACCAATCTGTACGTCTGAACGCCTTGGAAGGAAATCGAGAGGGGCACCTCAGACAATTAACCGCTTAATTTCGCGCCCTTAAGTTTGAATTATGCTATCATGAATAATGATTTGTACAAAATGTACTGTACACACGTCCTTGGATTTTGCAGTAAAGTGAACAGTTTTCTAAGACTAAAAAATAAAAACAGAAAAATGTGGTTAAGGACAACGATTTTACCTGTGTCATTTTTTCTCTGTTGGCTTTTGGGTTTAGCGGAGCTTCTGTTAGCAGAACTGGGTGTTCCTCGGGCGCTACACGCAACTCGTTGTAGAAGGTGTGATGCCAGATCTGGAATTATACATGTAAAAGTAATCTTGTTAGGGGATCCTTAAGAGCGTACTGAGCATAAATGATAGAAAATTTAGTTTACCTTCTCCATGTCATCCCAATTGGTTACGATGCCGTGTTCAATGGGATATTTCAGAGTCAGAATACCTCGCTTGCTCTGAGCCTCATCGCCGACATACGAGTCTTTCTGACCCATACCAACCATCACACCCTGATGTCTTGGGCGACCGACGATGGAGGGAAACACTGCACGGGGAGCATCGTCTCCTGCAAAACCAGCCTTACACATACCGGAGCCATTGTCCACAACCAAAGCAGCAACGTCGTCGTCAGCCATTTCAATTCAGAGTAAACAGCGTGTGAATCTAGCCGCTTAAGTTGGAGAGCTCAACTGCACGTTGTGACGGTCGAACTAAATAAAAGTTTGGCCTCTGTGATGAGTTATTTCTGATACAGCTTTGTAAAGGTGCCTTCTAATTGGCTTGACCAAAACACATGACATAACCAATGACCAAGTCTCTTTGTTATTGGTGTGTTTGTGCTCAGGACTAGACCTTGCTGTTTTTGTTTGTCTCAAGTGTTAATTTGGAATTTCTTTCCCTCCGATAAACGCCGCTCTCATCAACACGTCCATTTTGCGTTTAAGTTTTCTTTGGTAGCAATGTACATAATCAGATGCAATGTCATAAAATCGTGCAAAGATGAATGTAGGTGAGCTCTCTAGACACCGAAGGCAAAAAAATCAAAATGAACGTCACATAAAAAAAATAGTCCTTCAAACTGTGTGTATAAGTAAAAATGAGACGAATGCTAAACCACATAAGTCTAGTCGCAGTTGACACCGGTAACAGATTTTATTCAGAGCATAGAAAACTTGTTAAAGTCTTAGCTGTGAAACCCCTTCCACGGTTGTCTGCCATTTTATGCTTGTTCGTTCTAACGTGCCGTCAAATTATCCTAGCAAAAACAAAAACAAAAGCCAGTTAAAGAAGGCACTCCCATGGGAAACTATTAATTTTTATGCTAGACATTTTACGCGTTTTGGCTCTGAGAAACATAGCTTTTTATGCATTCATTTTATGTAAATGTTATCGCAATGTCCCAGCAGAGTTCTCTTCCTCAAAGGTTATTGCCCTCGGCTATTGCCTCGAAAGAAGCGTAAGAATTGCCCGAGGCAATAGCCGAGGGCAACTCTAGCTTCTTTCGTACTCTCCAAACTCATTAGCTGAGAGTTAGACATTTTTTTTTTTGGTCCGGCCCTCTGACTCTACATACAGGCAAGAGGAGCAAGTGGAGTCTAATTCAGTCTGTAAGCAAAAGAGTGGTTAATCCGACGACCGCGAAGCGAGAGTGTTATTAGTCAATCACAAGTATTCTTTTCTAATTACAGCTTTATTTCATAACACAAGACATTGAGGAAAATGTTACAGCATACATACAATAAATTAAACTACATTATTACGTAAGAGGAAAAAAAAAAAAGAATAAAGAAAAAAATGAAATGAAATAAGATAAAGAAAAGTAAACAAACAACACTACAAAGAAACATTCCAATGCAGTTTGATTACGAAATTACAATGTTGTGGAAGAGGGAAATAATTAGGATTTTAACATAAAAGATAAACCTGAAGAAAGGCTGCTAGACAAATGGAAGGTAAACTAAATGTAAAAGTGCCATTCTGAGTTACCATTTCGTTATTCTAAGGGCTTCACGATTCGTCAATGTGAACATGTTGGCCGATTCTGTCCACGTTACTCACAATACCTTTAGTAAACAACAGGTGGGACTAAAATGCACGCAAAAACTAGCTATAGTCAAAGTTTGGCATTGCGACAACATTTACATCAAATGAATGCATAAGAAGCTATGTTTCTCAGAGCCAAAACGCGTAAAATGTTTAGCATAAAAATTAATAGTTTCCCATGGGAGTGCCTTCTTTAACTGGCTTTTGTTTTTGTTTTTGCTAGGATAATTTGACGGCACGCTAGAACGAACAAGCATAAAATGGCAGACAACCGTGGAAGGGGTTTTACCGCTAAGATTTAACAAGTTTTCTATTCTCTGAATAAAATCTGTTACCGGTGTCAACTGTGACCAGACTTGTGTGGTTTAGCATTCGTCTCTTTTTTACTTATACACACAGTTTGAAGGACTATTTTTTTTATGTGACGTTCATTTTGATTTTTTTGCCTTCGGTGTCTAGAGAGCTCACCTACATTCATCTTTGCACGATTTTATGACATTGCATCTGATTATGTACATTGCTACCAAAGGAAACTTAAACGCAAAATGGACTTGTTGATGAGAGCGGCGTTTATCGGAGGGAAAGAAATTCCAAATTAACACTTGAGACAAACAAAAACAGCAAGGTCTAGTCCTGAGCATAAAACACACCTATAACAAAGAGACCGACTTGGTCATTGGTTATGTCGCGTGTTTTGGACAAGCCAATGAGAAGGGACCTTTACAAAGCTGTATCAGAAATAACTCATCACAGAGGCCAAACTTTTATTTAGTTCGACCGTCACAACGTGCAGTTGAGCTCTCCAACTTAAGCGGCTAGATTCACACGCTGTTTACTCTGAATTGAAATGGCTGACGACGACGTTGCTGCTTTGGTTGTGGACAATGGCTCCGGTATGTGTAAGGCTGGTTTTGCAGGAGACGATGCTCCCCGTGCAGTGTTTCCCTCCATCGTCGGTCGCCCAAGACATCAGGGTGTGATGGTTGGTATGGGTCAGAAAGACTCGTATGTCGGCGATGAGGCTCAGAGCAAGCGAGGTATTCTGACTCTGAAATATCCCATTGAACACGGCATCGTAACCAATTGGGATGACATGGAGAAGGTAAACTAAATTTTCTATCATTTATGCTCAGTACGCTCTTAAGGATCCCCTAACAAGATTACTTTTACATGTATAATTCCAGATCTGGCATCACACCTTCTACAACGAGTTGCGTGTAGCGCCCGAGGAACACCCAGTTCTGCTAACAGAAGCTCCGCTAAACCCAAAAGCCAACAGAGAAAAAATGACACAGGTAAAATCGTTGTCCTTAACCACATTTTTCTGTTTTTATTTTTTAGTCTTAGAAAACTGTTCACTTTACTGCAAAATCCAAGGACGTGTGTACAGTACATTTTGTACAAATCATTATTCATGATAGCATAATTCAAACTTAAGGGCGCGAAATTAAGCGGTTAATTGTCTGAGGTGCCCCTCTCGATTTCCTTCCAAGGCGTTCAGACGTACAGATTGGTCAGATTTCAAACCATTTTGTTTTCCCGGTCAATTATTATAAGTCACATTTAACGAAATCAACAAACTTTGAGTATTAGAATGAAAGACTTTCACTGGTTCAATGATTTTGAAGTCATAATAGAAAAAACGAGAAGTAATTGCATGACTGATTTTTAATTATTGTATTTTTGTCTGATATAGCCATACATTATTATACAAGTGATATCGTTATGGATTTCTAACGAGATGATTTTGAATTACAACTTATCGAACGGGAATATGGACCTTCTAAAAAGCTATAGGCCAGTCTCATATTTACTTCACAGATTATGTTCGAGACGTTCAACTCCCCAGCCATGTATGTAGCTATCCAGGCTGTGTTGTCTCTCTACGCCTCTGGTCGAACAACCGGTATCGTCTTTGACAGCGGAGATGGTGTCAGTCACACAGTTCCCATCTACGAGGGCTACGCTCTTCCCCACGCCATCCTTCGCCTCGATTTGGCCGGCAGGGACTTGACCGACTACTTGATGAAGATTCTGACCGAACGTGGTTACTCATTCACTACCACAGCTGAGCGCGAGATCGTGCGCGACATCAAAGAGAAGCTCTGTTATGTTGCTCTGGATTTCGAGCAAGAAATGCAGACTGCTGCCGCCAGCTCCAGCCTAGAGAAGAGCTACGAGCTTCCTGATGGCCAGGTCATCACCATTGGCAACGAGCGATTCCGTGCACCAGAGGCCACGTTCCAACCCTCTTTCCTTGGAATGGAATCCGCCGGTATCCATGAGACCACATACAATTCCATCATGAAGTGTGATGTGGATATCCGTAAGGATTTGTACGCCAACACAGTGTTGTCTGGTGGCTCCACCATGTTCCCAAGAATTGCTGACAGAATGCAGAAGGAAATCACTGCTCTGGCTCCACCCACGATGAAGATCAAGATCATTGCTCCTCCTGAGCGTAAATACTCTGTGTGGATCGGAGGATCGATCTTGGCGTCACTGTCCACCTTCCAACAGATGTGGATTTCAAAGCAAGAATATGATGAATCTGGTCCCTCAATTGTTCATCGTAAATGCTTTTAAAGACGGAGAGTATGGTATCTGGGAGAACATTTTTTAGTTGACCTCACAGGATTTGTCTCGGAGTTCTCATAAAATCTGTTTTTCTAGCGTCAAACGTAAGAGGAATCTTTAAATAAATAGTTGTCTTGGCTAAAAAGTGTTTTTTGCAATGATTCTAATTAAAACTAAAGCACTGCATCAATAACTTTAAAGCGCGTCATCAACAGTTCTGAAAAAAGCAAATACGCGAAGAAAAATACTTGTTGACAAGACTTTTTCAACCCTCCCTTCGAAGAGGATGGGGTAGTCAAAACCGTAAGGGCCTAGTTCCTATTCTAGGGAACTAATCAAAGTCAATGACCGGAACCAGGGTTTTTAGACGGAAGAATGCGCGCTTTTGATTATATCTGCATGGAAAAGGCGCGCTATAAATTTTTAATTATTATTGTTATTATTATTATTATTATTATTATTATTAAATAGAGAAGTCATGAGGGTGCAGGAGGATAGTTCCAAAGGTACCAGAACTTAATGTTGGTTTGGTTCAAAATGTTTTTCAACAGTAGCCATAGGTACAGATTGCCATTATATCCGACATATTTTATAAAAGTGTAATGGTCATCTTAAGGAGCCTTCCGGCGCCCTCCTAGCCCCCTCCTGTCCTCCGCCCCCTCCTCTCTCCTCCCCTCTTCAACCCTTTAAAATTCCGCTGGTCTTGTGTTGTGTTCTTTACAAGGGCGTGTAATGTACTTGTGTAGTTATAATAACTAACGGAAGCAAAACTGGAAAATGTTTCACGGCCACAAAATGAGCTTTCTTGAGGATTTCCAAGTTTTGTAATAGGGCCCAGCGGTCTTTTGCCCAGTGGAAGATCTTTGTAATATTCTTTATCGTGGCGAAAAGAGAAATCTTAAACTTCATCTTAAAGCAGACAGTAGACACCAGCAAAACTCTATCCTTTCTCAAACACGTTCCTGCAGAGGTCGTGATCCGATCCAACACTGAGACAGTGCTCGTTTCCAGACCTCCCAAATGCTGACCGTGACGCCGTGCTAAATAAAATGAATCTGTGGTCATAGTTCTCGAGATATCGTAACCAACTTGGATGACATGGAGAAGGTGCAGCAATTTTTTCAAGTAAATTGCGGGGAAAATGGACTCGACTCACTGTCGGTCAGGAATTTCCTTAATTATAGATCTGGCATCACACCTTCTACAACCAGTTGCGTGTAACGTCAAAGGAACACCCAGTTCTACTGACCGTGACTCTTGTCAACCCAAGAGCCAACAGAGGGAAAATGACACAAGTCAGGAGTACTTAGTTCGGTTAGACAGAGGGAGGGGAGGGTGATGAAGGGGGAGGTGGCAATATTCGACAGTTTGTACCCTCTCGTACACCGAGAGTGTAAGTACTGTAATCCTTTTACCCGGGATGACATTCAACAACCAAATCACGGTTTACCTTCCCTCATCTTGAAGGAATGCATGAGGGCCTCTCCTGTGTGGGTGGGTGTAACATATTATGTAATTTATATGTACCGTCTTCTTAGGGTGTCTGTAAGTAAATCGCCAGATCAAAACTAATTATAAAATTTTGCAACTGGAAAATGATATTGTTTGTGATTTATCTCTCTCTTATTTATTGAAAAGGCATGTATTCCTTGCAAATTAGTGATTGTGATGAATAAATTATAGATAGATATTAATGAATCATCAAGAAATGTTTTTACCAGTAATTGATAATAAATGGAAGGCTGCCAAATTTGGGTTGACAACTGAAAACTTTGTGGTTTTCCTTCTATTGTGAATCTGAAGCCAGTTTTTTTAGTTAAAACTGTTATAATATCATTCAATCAAGCCCAAACTCAACAACTAGTAACGAGCTTTTTTAACATGCCCGCCAACTTGAAAGTTCAACAACACAACGCAGATCGCTTCCCGTTTTCGGGGTGCTCCTGCAAGTCACTCAGGGGTCCCTAAGGGGGATCCCCAAAGGTTTCAATATTACAACAAAAATGATATCCATTCTTGAACCTAAAGATTCTTATACTTTCTTTGGCAAATTATGTTTGAGATGTTCAACTCTCCAGCCATGTATGTAGCCATACAGGCTGTGTTGTCTCTCTACACTGCTGGCTGAAAAACTGCAGTTGTAATTGATAGTGGTTTTTATGTTACTAAGCAGTTCCAGTAAATGAAGGCCATGCTGTAAATGATGCCATTTATTCTTTGGATTTTGGTGGTTTCCAACTGACAAAGTACTTATGGAAGATGTTGGATGAGCTTGGCCTTGACAGCTCTACTAACAGAGTTTGCAGGGATCATGTGAGCAAAATCAAAGAGAACCTGTGCTATGTTGCTCTTGACTTTGATCAAGAAATACAGACTGCTGCCTCCAGCTCAAGCTTGGAGAAAAGAGTTGAAGTTCCTACTAATCAGGTCATGGCCATAACTACTGAGTGGTTCAGATGTCCAGAGGGCATGTTCCAACCTTCTTTGCTTGGAATAGAATCTGGTGTATCCAAAGTGCTTATTACAATTCAATTAATAAGTGTGATTTTGAAATGAGGAAGATTTTTTACTCAAACATGTTGCTGGCAGGTGGCTCCACAAAGTTCTCAGGGATGGATGATAGAATCCAGAAGGAGGTATCTGCTTGGCTCCACCCATGACAAAGACTGAGATTATTGCTCCTCCTCCTTAGTGTAAATATGCTTCCTGGATTGGAGGATTAATCTTGGCATCACTATCCATGCACCTCCCAAAATTGGATTTCAAAACAGGAATATCATGAATCTGATCCTTCAATTGTTCACCGCAAGTGTTTTTAAGAGTACCATAAACAGAACTATTGTACTCTAAAAGAAAGGGTCATTAGTTTGAGAAGAGCCAAGCTCATTTACATGACATGTGAGCACAATCTTTGAATATTGTACCTTTTACATAATAATTTGGATATAGCAACAAAATTGAAGCGGTAAATTGGCCACCGTAACGATTACAAAAGCTGACGTTTCGAGCGTTAGCCCTTCGTCGGAGCGAATAGAGGAATTGTGGGTTGTGTGTGCTTTTAAAGGCAGAGAATGGAGCTACGTTATTGTGGGAACATGGCAACGAGAAAAACAAGAATAAATTAGTACCTTTTACATAGTTGTCTAAGAAATAAAGTGATGAGAGAGTTTACCATCTACATACACATTTCACCCAATGGAAAACGTTAGGATAGGATGAATACTTTTTTGGTAAATTCCTTTAGAGAAAAATGTACACATGAAATCCTCCCATTGCAGGTAGCTTTTGCTTGTTCTCTGGCTGTAAATTTTCTCTGATACCTCTGCTTGTAGGAGAGAGAGCATTTTGATATAATCAAACTCCAAAACGACTACTTTTCTTAGGTGCACTCCTTGCTATTGTAACCAGGTTGACCTTTTAAACTTGGTATTCCCAATTATTTTGGACCCTATCGTGATAGGGCTCTGATAGCTATGTTATAATTAACGATTATTCCACGAGCGCGCGTTGGATCTGAGATGATAGATAAATCAGTGAAAGGTTCCGGGAATTCTGCTTTTTTACAAAAAGATCAACTCTCCTAATTGAAAAGAGCAGAAAAATTAACTTTCTGCATTTTTTTTCATAGAACAGCATGCAAAATTGTTACCTCTTTTGTAAACCGCGAAAAAGGTACCTTTTTTGCTCTTTTGATAGGAACGTTTCTAAACCGCAAAAAAGGTACCTTTTTCGCGCTTTTGAAGAGATCGCTTCAAATTGAAAAAAAGGTACCTTTTTCGCGCTTTAAAGTTTTGTTTAATAAAATGAGAAATGGATGAAAAGTGGACAATATTGACGTTAAAATATTCCACTCGAAAGCTTAAAATACCCGCCTTTTTTTCTCTAAAAAGGTACCTTTTTTAACTTTTCACCTAATCGACTAGCATTAACAAAAAAGGTAACAATTTTGCATGTTGTTCTATGAAAAATAAATGCAGAAAGTTAATTTTTCTACTCTTTTCAATTAGGAGAGTTGATCTTTTTGTAAAAAAGCAGAATTGCCGGAACCTTTCACTGATTTAGATAGCCAACGAGGCGCGTAGCGCGTAGCGTGTAGCGCCTCGTTCACTATAATCATCTCATATCCAACAAGCGCTCGTGGAATAATTGTTTTATTAGTATAGTTAATCACATGATTTCGAGTGCAGTTTGGAATAAATAAGCACTGCACTCACCCTACGGGCTCATGCAATTTTGTTAGTCTTTGAAAAAAGGTACTCGTGCTTATTTATTCCAAATTGCACGAGAAAATCATGTGATTATCTATTAATAATATACATGAAAAAGTACGGGCTAGTTTCTCATAACTACGCAGAAGAAAAGCACGCGCAACACGTTAACACTACATTAATTATGCATTCAGTCTTTGTTTAATGAAAACAATAGCGATAACAATAGAATTCCTCAGAGACTAGTAGTCTTTATTTTCAAAGTTCTGATTTTTTTTCTAAGTCTTTTTTGAAATAGGGTGAATTTCGCGCGTTTTGGCTTTGGAAAACGAAAATTTCAAATAATTTTACAAAAGTTTTCAATTTTGAAACATAATTGAATGCTAACTATGGTTAGCTGGAAGAGTTTGTTTTAACCGGTTTAAACGTCCCTTTAACCGTATTTTTTTGGTGTGGGTAACGTTTAATTATTTTCAACTTTCTGTATTAATTCATTACATGTTTCATTTGTTCTCAGTATTTTATCATAAGCAAAAATTTCCAGATAATGGATGTACAGACCCCGAGTGATTTATGCCAAATAACCGTGCAGTCCCATATAACTCGCATGCTTTCTTTTTTTTTTTCCTTTGGGACTCAATCCTGTATTTCACCTTGGACTCCAGGCAACAGACAGGCGTGCGTCAACAAATGGACGTGCAAACGTGATTTACAATAAATCTCTGGTGTATTCATCAGTAACTAGTTTAGTTTTTCTAATCCATATTCATGTTGAACTGTAGAATTTGCGTCAAACGAAACAACCACGGACGGATGAAGACGTGTTACGGCGCGAGGAAAATTTGTAGCAAGAGCTTGCTTTATGTCCAAATGGCTCGAAGCTTGGAATATCGGAGATTTTTATTTCAACTGGAGGTAAGTTTTGGTATATATCTAGGAAATTGCTGGTTAAGTCCAGAGAATTCAATTTTCCCCCAACTCCAAAAGCCAAAAGTAAACTTGCTAAGCACGTGCACATTCAGTTCGCTTATTGCTTCGCCTTCGACTCACGGCTTTACATTCAATCAAAAGAAATGTCGTAATAAAGTCCCTGTGTGTATCAAAGAGTTTTTACTGAGGCAGATTTCTCTGAAAGAAATTTACACTCGCAATTCGGTTTTGGATTGATGCAACAACGTGCTAAGAGCTACTCAAGCTACTGGAGGGAGTTTTGTCAAAGCAGATAACTGTTTTTCGGAAACTTTTTGCAAACTTTTTGTGGTAAAAATTCGAAATTAAACCATCACTTTTGCGCCTCAAATTGTACTTTCACTAGAAATACTCTCTACCGGTTTTGGCGTTCTCATTTATCAGGTATTTGGTTGGTAGGGAATTTAAATCAAAGTGACATTGAACTCGTGGATATACAGAGCAGGATGTTATTGGACTAGTAATAGTTGTCACTAAAACTGTCCCCGGCCGTTTTTAACACTCGAATTCTTATCTCAAAACCGGCTTCCTTTTAGAGTTTATACGAAGCATAGTTCTCCTTGTAGTACCTCCTCAGGTTTCAGCCTCTACGCTCCTTCCGAGGCAAAAGATACAGTTGTTGTATCAAAAGCCGATCATCCTGTGGCTCTAAGAAACCGACAGAGTTACGCCATCATCCCCAAAGAGTAGACCTCCCTAACTGATTTGCTATATTTAACAATTGATGCATTATCCATGACCATATGCATGCTCTCCCCAGACTCCTAAGGCCTTGTTTGCATATGGAATCCCCAAACATTACCCCATTCCAATGCATGTTTTGCATATCTACGAATAAAAATAGCGAATTCTCTCAACATTGTTGCTCTCTTAATCTATATGCAGGTAGTTTGAGATTTGGTTCAAAGATAAGATAGAAGAAAAAAATAAAGGAAGACAGAGTGGAAATCAGCAAAGGGAAACTCTACAAAGATCAGAATTTTGATATCACTACATTCTAGTCAAGCGGTGGCTGCCTAATTTTCCAGTTTTTTTAGAGAATTTCAGCTATTATTAATTGTGCAAAAATTTGTTCTCTTGAATACAGAATTGCAGCCATCGAGGGAGGTAGAATTTTTTAAGGTGGCAATTTAAGAAAAACGACAAATAGATGATTCGGTCATAATACTTACAGTGACGAGCAAAATTGTGCTCTGAATGTTTTCACTTTTACCTCAAATTTCCAAAAAACAATGAGCAAACATGCATTTTATTGTTGTCGTTTTCTAATGTTTCCTTGCAAAATAAAATTCTAAATTAGATATTCGTCCATGATTTGTCAACACAATCGTTAGTGCCACCTTAAAAGATTGACATAGGTTTTTATCGTATTTTTGCAAGGGATAAGAGAACGCTGGCAACCGAAAAAAAGTCTTGATTGACTAAACAATTCGTATAAGTTCTTAATAATAGCTATGTACTTTGTGACTCGACAAAACCACTTTGGTTATACTTCGTTTAAGACATTTACAGAACATGGCGCTTTCCACGACCATAACTACGACTAGGATCCTCGCAGTAGTTTATTATCACGCACAATTTGAGAAAGATGTAAGATTTCATTTTCCAGAAAACCAAGGTACACCAACACTGAATTGGACTTTACATTGAGTGATCAGAAATGTGACTTGTCTAGACCAATACTGGTTAAGCCTGATTTTAAATACTCAAACCACAGCGTGATCCATAGGGTTACCGAAAAATTATCATTATTGCTTTAAAACCATGCTCGATGGACTTCGCGGTTTAGATGCAAAACAATGGCAAGAACTTGAAGAACTGGTCATCATTTATCGTCTAGGAGGAGGGGGGGGGGAGGGAGGGAGGGGCGGGTACGGGAGATTTTGGTTGTGTCACGATGAAATGTACCTGATCCCCCACAAGGCTCTGTAATATCCTTTTGATACCCGTCATTGGCAGTCAATTTTCTACGGTCCCTCTATCATATCATAATCTATTGGCGACGACTGATCCCCCCCTGAAAACTGTGATCCCCGCCGCAGGTGAGAAATAATGACTGATCCTCTAGGGAAAGCGAGGAAACTTCTTTTACCTCAAAAGTGCTGAGACCTGGGTGATTCCTTACAGACACTGACATCAGACCTTTTCAGGACTTCCCTTACACCCGTTATCACAGAACATATTCGATTGTTTCTCCTAAGTCAAAACCAGTGACTGACCGTAGAATAGCTATTGAAAAAAATCAATTGACCGAAAAATTAATTTGCCCATGTTCTCTTATCGTTTAGCATGTTAAAGTACTTAATGAAACTTAGTTGCCTGGTTCAGAAAACCCTAAAGAAATTCTTGTTAAGGTAAGAATTAATAGTTATACAGACCACAAAACATTTTGTATGTCAACTGCAGTGATCAAAGATCCGTTGATTTCTTGTGCAAAAAAACAAAAAAACTTGAACAGGATATGAAAACTGAAAATTTTGCTTCAAACAATTAGGTCACTGAATCAAACTGTTTATCTTACAGCTCAAGAAAGCTGTACCGTTCGATTTTTTACCGAAAGGTGAATAAGCACTCAAAATTTTGCCTCTAGATCACCAAATCAAAAGCTTTTTCGTGTAGCTCAAGAGTAATGTCCTGAAATCATAGTAACCGAGAAATATTAACTTTCGTGAGTACGAAAATTCACGTCAATCTCAAGCGAGATGATTCAATGAGCTATGAGATAGATGCAGTTTGTTTGATAAAGCTTCAGGTAAACGAATAGTCCAGCATGAAATTGGGGTCTAAAAGTTACGTGGAAGCACTTTGTTGGCAGTGCTTACAAATTTATGTTCTATATATCGTCAGCGTATTTTCCTGTTTTTGGCACAAAGCACTCGAGTAATTGCTACATAAATTTATTGATGACTTTTTAAAGAAAGTGTTTCTCGTGCGTTAGAAATGTTTTCCAAACGGAGTAAAAGAAAAATAGGAGAAGGAATAGCTCGATGATTTTCGTCTTCATCAAAGTTGGTCTGTATAACTTATTGCAAAATCTTTATTTTCTAATGTGATTTGGTATGCAAACTATGTTTATTTTATAATATTATGTTAGCCAACCATTGGGTTTCATTGCACTATTTACTAAGTGAAGAGACCTTTTTCAGCCCACAATTGAAGCAACACTAGACTTTTAGAAAGATTGGAGTTTGAAACCTGAACATTTGAACCCAATATTATAAACCAAGCGTAGGCGTAATTCCAACTCGTTTTTTGTGTTTAATGCGTAATCGCTTCCTTATCAGTATAGGTAATAGGAGAATCACTAATTTAATCAATCAACTGTCACTGTACAAACAAAACGAAATATCTGGTTTCAAAGGTAAAGAAATTGTTCTCGCGTGGGGGCGTCTCCATGTTTCCGACACCCAACGGTGAAAAAATAAAAATAAAAAACTTATCTGCAAAATTGTAGGCACAGTCTTTCAGAGAGATGCATGGAGGCAAGGAAAATATCTGATTGTCTAAACTTTTACCGCCAAAAATAGAAACACCGGTATCGTTACCCATGCATGTGATCGCAAATATTTAGGAAGGTGATGGCTCAAATATCTTTAATAATTTGATCCTGTCCAACACTCAGATGGAGACGGCTGAAACGGGTCTGCTCTTAGCAACATGGCAAGCTTCGAGTATTTTATGCCAAATCACAATGATTTGTAATATATGAACATATTATAACTTGCCATGTTGCTAATAATAATAATAATAATAATAGTAATAATTATAATTATCATTACAATAATAATTTGTGTATACCATTTTGTGCAAAAAAAATTCGATATGGACAACTTTTCGGAGAGAATCGTTGCTTGAGAACCGTTGCTTAAAGCTGTAATCGGGAAGGGAAAAAACTTATTGGAAATTAGGATGGAAAGTCTGTTTCTGGAGAAGAAAATTTTGCACAAGGTGATCAGTTCGCATTACTTTTGGCAGAAGAATCTAAGGTAAGCCATTTTGAATTGTTGGTCGAAAATATTTTCAGGGGAGATGCTGTGCAAATGTTTTCAAATTTTCCCGCCAAAAGTCTTGGTATATATACGAACAAATTTTTCTTCACACATTTGTAATTATTAGATAGAAATTCAATTTATTGATTAAAGTTTAGTTGAAGAGAATAAAAGACTTCAGAAGACAAATGCTTGTGATATATTTATTGACTTTAGTAATTAATAGATAATAATAAAAAAATAAGTGAGCACCAGATTAGTTTGTTAGCTTTCTTTTAATAACAATGTAGAATAACTAGAAAAAATACGGGCGCCCAAAATACACATACGCCGTTCTTTTTTTTTTTTTTTTTTGGCGGGTAAATAGTGGCAATTTGAACAGATGATACAACGCGGTCAATTTTTTCCGAAAAAAAAAAAAAAATACGCGCATGCGTGTTCAAAGCGCCCAAATTTTTTCTAAGTTATTTTGGGGGAAAATTAAAAATTTTAACAGATGTTGCCTCGGAGAAAAATGAGAAAAGAAAAATTAACAGCGATTCTAAATTAATTCCTGAATCAAACGATAAAAAGAACGTTCTTAGTTTGAAAAGCTTAACAGAACAAAATGTCTACAGTTCTAATAGAAAAAAATCAAAAGTCTTACGAACATATATCGTATGAGTATAGTTAGTTTCTTCGAACACTGGTCAATCAATTACCTTTAGTAACGAAACTGTTTGCGGTTAATTTTTGAAAACTAATACCTAAATCTTAATTGGCTGCAATTCTTTTCGAGTTATCTTGCCTGAAAAAGAATATAGTTAACTTTGTTTTCGTCCTGCTGCAAACTTGTCTCTCGCAGCAGCGATTTTCATTCTTTCATGTGTGTTGACGAACTGAAAGAACAAAAAAATTAGATAAAATTACTCTTTGCTCTCAATGACAGTGCAAATCAAATACTTAGATGTGAGTACAAACGGATTGAAACAACCTGAACGAAAAAATGTTAGAACAAGATTTGTTTTTCACGGACACTAAAACTGGATTTCAAAATCTGTTTCATACAAATTTAAATAAGCTGGAAAATAAAACCGTTCAATATGTTCTCGTTTCTCTTTTATAAAATTGTGAATTAGAGTCTTCGAAATATTTCTATACTAGATTAAAATCTACGGGGAGCAATGCGAGAACATTGACATTCCTCTTAATTAGGATAATTTCTTTTGGTACATTTTTTCATTTCTTGCAAGCGGAGGTTTTTTGAAATTTTTATGAGAAAAGTTCAATGTGGCGTCCATTGGAACAGTGTAAGACGCGAAGGGAACGAGACACAATTTCTTTTTATTTTATTATTTTTTTTTATTTAATGATTCACCCGAAGGTGGGTGAAAATACAATAGGACTCTAAGTCCCCTCCAAGATATTTACACCCTTAAGATTTAAAATTCCAACCCAACGCATTAAGAAAAAGAACAAACATAGTACATATTTTACAACTGACTACGGAATTAACAAGAACAAACTTTAAAAGCATTAACTTTACGACATTTAGGACAAATCAACTTAAAGATACGAACATTATCTCCATCAAATATTTGATTTAACCTAAGAAAATAGAAAGATTTGAGCTTAGTTTCAAAACAAGACAACGAAGTTTCAGCTTTGATATGATCGAGAACAGCATTCCAAATATTAGAAAGTCTTACAAAAAATGAATCCCTAAAAAGTGAAGTTCGAAAGTACGGTGTTGCTAGGTAAATTCCCGATGCACCACGACGTGATTTGCTATTACAAAATTTAAGATAGTTTTCTATGTTAAGTCTAACGATCCCTAGTTTACATTTAAGAAAGAAAAGAAGGTCTAAATATTCAAGCCAATAATCAATGGGCAGTAAATTAAGATGAATTATACGGTGTTGATAGCTCATGTTCTTGTTTTTGCAAATGAATTTAGTAGCTCGTCTTTGAGTCCTATCAATTAATAGAAGGTTCTTAATTAGAGACTGTGGGGCCCAAACCTGTGAAGCGAAACTGAAAATTCTACTGACTTATTTAGGCAAGACATTGTTTGTCACTTGCAGTTTCAACTAACTTACATGCAGCCTACAAACTGTAAAAGGAGAATCTTTGCTGTCTTCATTGTTTATATATATTTTTTCATTAGCATTCATGTCTCGTTGGAAAGAAGTCGATTTAAGGGAGAAGTACTTTCAAAAATTGAAAGAAGATCTCAGCGTTTAAAATTTGAGAAATTTGGAGCTCTATGCGTGTGGAATTGACTGAAATATTCGCTAATTTTTTACATCATGTGGCAGAGAGAATTTTTGGAGGTATTGGGCTGAAGGATAAATATGTCGTAAGTTTCGTTTATTTAGTACCAACACTTTTAGCTCGAAAGAAACTGAACTTGCAGTATTGAGAAAAAAAGTGCAAACAGAGATTCCCCTACAGCTTGGCTCAGCTAAGCCGACCTTGAAATGCACTAAGAAAGCTTCACCTAGAAATGACCATCTATACGTTAAATAATCAACTCACCGTTTGAAGAAAAGTTATCCTGGAGATCCACTTTCTTTTCTAAACACGTTTGAGTTTTTGTTCCTGATTATCCTGCATCATTTCCGTCCAAGCCTTGCCATTTGCCTGTGCCAAGAAAACATAGGTGTTAGATGAGGAAATTTGTCCTAAGTACTATAATAATATTCGAGCTCTTTTCAAGCGAGTGTCGATTGTAATCCAGAATTGCGTTGATTTAGCTTTACTTAGCTCTACACTTAATAAAGGAAACACAAACCGTCCTCTCAACCAATCAGATGCGAAACTCGAACCAACTTCGTTGTGATTACTGATATTCCCTGCGCCTCAAGAAGTTTACTTGTTTTTCAGCTTTAGGTTTCCATGGCTCTGTGTAATATTTTCCTTTGTTCGATTAGTTTTTATGTTCCACGCTTTTACTTTTTTGACACATTATCGAAAAGAACTCCGAGTTTAGCCTCCAAGATCTTATTAGGAATTCTCCGTTATAGTTGCTTTTCATTTAATTGTTATTCAGTTAAAGAGAACTTGGTAGGGCACCATTGCATCATTTAAAAATAGATATGAATTTGCCGTTAAAAGCACACTAGAACACTAAAAAATTGTACTTCCCATAATTTTATAAACACTGGAAAATAAAACGGTGCGGTCTATTCTCCTTTCTCGTTTATCTATTAAAATATTAATTTATGGTGTCCAGGATACTCCAGTTTGTCCCTTAAAACCAATTACCAATTTTAAGTACTTTTATATATTCTATAGTGTGTAACGTGAGTTCATCAACATACCTCTTAATTATCATGATATTATTTCATCAGACTTTATTAGCACAAAGACATTTTATGTCTACCAAGTCCAGATTTTACGAGAACTTGTTGAGCATTGTTCAAAGCTGTGTCCATTATGGAAAAAATATTTTAATCTGAGTAAAGGAAAGGAAATGAAATCCAATTTAGGATTATTAAAGGACTTAATCACCGAATTTGCATCGTATCTCATTCGCTAAATCAACTTCTTACATTGCTGCTAAGGCTTGGAATGCATTACCTGATAAGCTAAGATTAATGGCTGAATTTGGCCCTTTCAGGAATGAGATAAGAAATCTAAGTAATTTGTAATTTTATATCACCATCATTTATATCATCATTTATATTTAGGCTTATATTATTTTTAAACTCTGTAATTTATATTCATACATTTTTCTCGGTATATTAGCATCTCTATTGCTAGAGGCCTAACAAGCCTCATTTTCATCCAAGTTTAAATAAAGTCATCATCATCATCTTCAAAGCCTGGATAGTAGAGCAATTTTCAATTGATCGAATATTGATAGTCATTCATAATTGTATTGGTTTTGCTTCACTTTCCCCTGTGATTGGTCCAGAAACTCGTGCCAATCTTTCAACCAATCAGATGCAAAACTAAAAACGATCTCAACGTCGCCACCAAAAAAAAAAATTGGTTAGAAATATTATCTGCGCAGAATTTCATTGCTTACACCCAACATTTCAATAATCATGAAAAGTACTGTCTCTAGCGGAGTTTAGAAAGTCCAATGGCAAAGGCGTTCTCAAGAAAACGTTCCATTTTCATTAGTTGTTCCTATCTAAGTGAATTAGACAAACGAATTTTGAGGAGGACATATTAAGAAATAAATAAACAAACAGAGAATAAAACAAACAGAGAACAAAAATCAAGAAATGAATAAATTAATAAATGTTTAAACAAAGAAATGAATAACTCTTCAAATATTTTCCGTCTCTCACGACTCTTGATTCCACCTTTCCCATCAAAGTTATTTTGATATACTCTATAGCATTTAAAAGACTGATGACGACCAAATTGTGAGTTCTTTTAAAAACGTATAAAACCGCACTTGAGGTTTACTCAAACTTTCTAAAAGCTTCAGACCAAAAAACAATTTATATTTCTTTCTGTCTCGTAACAACATCTATTTTCAAATGTGTTTTCAGGCCTAGTCAAAACAACTGGACCTAATTCATCCTACAAGTTTTCACTAGGTTTAAATCTACTGCAAGGCAAATAATTACCGTTGTCACCAAGCCTCTGTGCTTCAGCGGACTTGCACAATTTATCGACAACTTTTGCTTCGGTCATGAAATTGTATACATCAAATCTTCTAACGGAGATCTGATTAAAGTATTGATTGTCGACTGACAGCTTGAAAAACTTCCTCAATTTTTAGGTAATATATATACTTAATGCAAACTTCGCAAGTGCGTTCGTTGTAACACAACTTACAAGTTGAACTCACTCTAACTCTGACCGTTTGTTGAGTTGTGAAAAGTTCATGCTAGTCCTCTCCAGGTGTTTAATTGAGAGCAACGGCTTCTGATCATCCCTGGTCCTTACACTTGGTTAGGTCGAAGACTTTGTCGAGCTTTCTTTACTTCAATGAGAGGCAAAACGGTGCAAACCACGAGGAACCATTAAATGTAAATGAGGCGAAAGATTTACACGTGCAAATTTAGCCTCGCAAGATAAATCTTGGAGGTGAGGTCGGTGTTAATTTGCATGAAGAAGTTTATGGAATTTTGGTAAGGTTTTTATATTTGACGTTTCTTTTATTTGCTTACAGAACTTTAAAATATGTAATTTTGAACTGAGTGATAAGTTTTTTTGTAGAGGCAAGAGATAAATAACAAGAGGTGTTTTCTGTTTTCTGTTTTAGTAGACTTCACGAGTAGAGAAGAGAAAGACAAGTAGGGGAAATGGGAAAACACGTCTTTCTAACCAACAAAATGACATGATTTGAAAATGGACGAACTATGAGACTCCCCGTTTTTTATTCAAACCACACAAAGGAGCCAGAGGGAATGAATCAGTCGAGGCAGACTATAGTGTTAGGGTCCTACATTCAGTAAAAAATGAAATCTTAGGCGCTTTGTCTTTTTTTCTCAACATGGC
Organism: Stylophora pistillata; assembly: GCF_964205215.1. Lineage (NCBI taxonomy): Eukaryota > Metazoa > Cnidaria > Anthozoa > Scleractinia > Pocilloporidae > Stylophora > Stylophora pistillata. Next base: position 7,956,660 of record NC_142528.1, on the reverse strand, counting down.
TGTAAAGGAGTTCGCCTCCAATACAATATTGGGTTCTCTATCTGTGACTCTGCCACTTAATTTCAATATTCTTTAAGGGGAAGCGGTGCTTCTAAATGGAATAAGGATTTCTGAAATAAAAGGAGTTATTCCAGGAACGATTTAGCGTCCCAAGTTCTTTTGTCATCAACAGCAGGTATTGGAAGTCTCCTAAAAACCCTTCTTTGGTATGTCGCTCTATACTGAAACGTTGTGTCGGTGTGACCCTCAGTAATATTCTTAAAGGCAGGATAATGAAGGATGATAAAACTAATTCTGAGGTTTGGTGAAAAATAGAGTATCTTGTAAAACTTATTTAAATCTTGCACAAAAAGATAAAGGGTTACATGGTCTTGCGTAGATGGAAGCGCTGTATTTTGCTTAGGGAACTGGTTACATTGGCCAGAAAATGTTTTGAATTTCTCTCCCTGGATTCTCGCTTACGTGTGTTGTGTCAAATCACTCGTGATAACTTTCTGAGTGACTGCTTCGCAGGCTTATTAGTACCACTTAAAAACCACTCAGCTTGAGCATATAAAAGGTAGAACTAAACGATGTAAAACCCAAGAATACTGGAGGAAATACCTTTAAAGAAGCAAATCGTTTTTAATATCTTTATTGTTGTTTCTAAACATAGTCATTTTGACATTCAAAACATCAACTGATTACCTATTTACATGAGGAGAGAGTATACTCTATGTTGGACTCCTTTTTGACGCAGATAGCTTTCTTTAAACTGAGAAGTACGGGGTTAAGGGTGGGGGGGGGGGGAGGGGAAGTATTGGGACACCCTTTTCGTGGTTCCGAGTCTTCAAGGTCGGGAAGAGGGGAGGTTTTAGGGCTTCTAAAGCGCATCCTCTCGCCCTGCCCAAACTTTTGTAAGTGCCTCTTCCCCACCACCATTCGCCCTGGTTTTGCCTCAAACTTTTCTTCAATTTGTGAGACGAACTAAACGTTCTATTTTGTTGAAAATCTTTAGTGTTGTGGTGGAGTGCAAAGACAAAGCCTAGATGACTTAGTGAGACACCCCCTCCCCCCCCCCCTCCTTGTTTTATCTTGTGTGTTAAGATCAGTTAGAGGAAGCTCTGCCTCTTCTACCATTCCCCTGCCTGCAAACGCAGGTCTGCTAATAATATATTACTATTCTATTAACCTATAGTGACCCACTTCGGCAGAACTGATCCCTCTGTCCATGACTTGATTGATTTAACTCTGGATCTATTTCCTTTGGGCGTTGACACAGCGCTAAGACGATTGGAAACGCCGTCAACTCGTCGCAAGTCGCGTGACCAAAAACATAGGTACGCAATGGGTACACAAAATAGTCATTGTCCTCGATAAAGGAAGATAATATACAAATTTTTCTAATATGTGTATTGCTATAAATATGAAATATTAATTCAACTTGTTCGATCCTTAAAAGGAGCATTAACGCTATTGTTCTTGATGAAGTCTTCATTGTTGACCATCGGTTTCCAGTAACGAGGTGAAAAATCATATGTAAGTCGCGAAAAACGCTAACAGTTGAAAATTAAGAATTTGAACTCTAGCTGAATGTTTCACTACACATCGTTCAAACGTCCTCTTTCGCGCGAGAACAGCGCGCTTTTTTAAAGGTCGAGACATCCAGGATCACTTGGAAATCATATTCTAAATGTTATTGCTGGTGAACAGTTCTATGATCCTTGGTAAATGTCGGTGCTTCTATGAGAAGCTACAGATAAGTACACACTCTCACCCATGTTGAAAAACACCATATCTCGCGTTCTCTCCGATGGAATGTCTTGTACCTTGACAAACTTGTTCGTGTAATACCTGTCCCATGCGTAGATGCTCGGGTCTTGGTCGCTACTCACAATGGCCAGGTAGGTTTTCTCACGTGACATGAACGGAGACGTGATTGAGATCCAGTCACGTGCCTGTGAACAACAAAACCATATGATCAAAAAGAGGGTATTCGGTGTATTGTTATTCACAATAGTTTTGGAGCTCGCTAAAAATATTTCATTTCTTCTTCTCGTTTTGATCCACAAAGGGAAAAAGGGATAAGTTCTCCAACTCAATATATTATGACTCGCAAGTTTATACAAGGGGACCGCCTAAAAAATTTTTCCTCTGAAATGTTTTACACTTGAGGAAAAAATTCATTTGTTTCTTGTTGTGCTTAGAAGCTATTTGATCATTTCTTTCCTGACATCCTTTTCGTTAACTTCTTATAGAATTACTTTCCACAGTTTGCTGGTAAGGCAAAGCTTTTGTCTCAAGTCCATAACTATCTTGGGGGGGGGGGGGGAGGGATCCTTTAGGTCTAGGAAAATTCTTCTCTGGGTTCAGGTGTCTCTTGAAGTAAGTGACAGGTACAAAGGTACAAATTATTTAAAGCATTTTTTCACTGGGATCTCAAATGGTTGTCTCTACTGAATAGAAGTATTCTAAAGTAAGGTCCCACTTTATATGACTGGTCAATCAACAGTGTGCCAAGATTACGAGGAAAAATTTGATGTTCATCTTTTTATATCTTACCCTTCTTGATGGAACTTCTTGGAAGAGGTCAAAATGTGTTTCATTCCAGCGGAAAATAAGGGAGGTCTGTGCCCGCCAACGGGCCACAGCTAAGAAGTGGTTGCCATCAACAGAAAGTGCCTTGACTCCATAAGCTCGCTCTCCTGTGGGAAGCCGGTAAAATTCTTCGAACCTGGATCCAGACCATTTGTAGATCAATGCGTAGGCGCCGCGAGAGAAGGGCCCTGGGAAAGAGGATAACGATACATGTTTAGTGAAGAGAACAAACTCCTTCTTTCCTCTTTATATGTACTTTTTATGTCAGTCGTCAAAAAAGGTTTTTTTGGGTTTCTTCCATCGCCAAAAAAAATAAAATAAAATACAATTTGGCCCGGGTGCAAGGCTGTCTACAATCGAATTCTTGAAGCGATTATTATTCGGCGTATGAAAAATATATCGTTTACCTTTTGTATTATTTTTTTTAATCATTTAACCAGAGGAAAATTGCATCAAAATTTGAAATTTCCATGAAATACGGCGTGGACTTCGTCAAATTGACTTGCTGAGTAATTTCAAAATACCTTCGTTATAAAGCCATTAGAAAAATTAGTTGAGTATATCAGATGTGATAAAAGAAAAAATGAAAAAGTGGTATACCTGTAACAGCCAAATACGCGGTACCATCCATTTCAAAATGCTCCACATCAGCTCCTACAGCAGCAATATCCTGGAACTTAACAAACCTCTCACCATCCCATTTGTAGATTTGTGAACCACGCCCATAATAATTGGCCAAGGCCAAGTAGGTGTCTTGGCCGATCTTAAAAGGTTCCACATCAAAGGCTTTCACTGTGGGTAAAGCCTGGAACGGAACAAACATATCTCCATTCCATTTGAAGATCGGAGAGTCGTGTGAGCGAGAATTGCTAGCCACTGCAAAATAGACGTCTTCCCCGATGACGAAATGTTGCCATTTTCGACTGAAAGGAACTTTGAGGATCTGGAAACTGCGGAACCTTAAAAAGAGAGAAAAAGGAAAAAATATCAGCCGATTTGCCGTCGAAAAAGGAGAGAAATGCACATTTTGTTTTTGAGAATTATCCGTATATCATATTGTGAAGTAAGTTTCCGTTCCGTCCTTGCCAAGAGGACAGGTCTAGACATATGCAAGGGGTAACTGTCTCGTAACGAAACGCCTGGAACCCTGGCGCAGGCAGCCTCAATTTACGTGCAGTAATCGGGATAAATCCATTTCAATGACTGTTAGAGTCCATATGGACACCACATATTTGGAAGGCGGATTAAAGAAATCACAGCTCCCTGTTGGTGTGACTGCTCAGTCTATTGGAGCGCTGCCCTGATATCAAAACGAAGTCATTCCTTCGAATTCCATTCAACCTGAATTTTTAGAGCTATGATTTTGATAACTAATGTAATTTTGTTTCAATATTCTGTCTTTACTCAATGTAGTACATCGTCTTTTGTCGTGACGAATGCTTGGCCTGCCTGCACCTGAAAGGCTTAGGTGTGTCCCCAAGGCGGAGTCATGGGGTGGGAGATCTGGAAACTGGGAAGAACTGCAGTGTGAGTTTCGAGTTTGAGTTGATAGAGATAAGTAAACAAATCACAAGATCTGGTTGATAAGTGCTGATTGAAGCAAAATCGAGCGTTAAATTGAGAACTGGCTATAGTATTTTAAGTAGCTTGACGTGGATTTAGTAAATATCGATTTAAGGGTAAGTGATGAGGTTAGATTAGTTTTCAACAACGACATGCATTCAATTATTTATTCATGCTATTATCTTTCAAACATAAACTTTAATTTTAGTTTATTTATCCACTAATTCATTTGTTTATTCAATCGTCAATCCATTAAATAGCATTTTCACTATCAGCTTAATGAGATGAAACGAAAAGTTGACTTTAAGTTTGAACCCAAACTCGAAACTCCACAGAACCGAAAGACGTAACCATATGTTAAAATGCATTCATCTTTGAGTCTCTTGCGAATGAAAAAGTTGTATTGTTTTCACGTTGTCATTTCCGTTTGGACAAAGCAAACCTCTTTCACCCTCCCCTCCCTCTTTCCCCTTTCCCCACTCCCCGCATTCTACTGATATCAAAGTGGCGCTAAATTTTCACTAAATATATCTTTTCATTGTTCTGTCCAAAATTGTACATGTTTGTCAGTCTCTACTTTGAGGTCAAAGTGTGTCGTTGGTTTATTGATAGAAAGTAAATGGAAACAAGGAAAAATAAAATAAAAAAAAAACAGGAAAACAATTACAACACAATGACCAAAACTGAACTACAGGGCGACGGAAGATTATACTGTTAACGAAGTTGAACATTAATGCTGTCAGACTGTCAGGGAAACCAAACAGTGATACCTATGTGCGAGTGGGTGATTATTATTACAGTGTGTGGAAATGATTTAATTAATATTAATATTATGTGGATTATCATGTGAAATATGCACTCACGGGCTGTAACTGGAATCTTGTTCCAACGATTTGTCACTGAATATGAAAAGACACTTACTGAGTTCACAACAAATAATTATTGAACACAAGTCAAGTAAGACCAAATAAAATAAATAAAAAATGAAACGCACAAAAGAACGATGAACGTCGAATGTTGCTTTTGCAATAAAACAAAATAACTGACTTTAAGATTTTTAATTTTATCGAAAAAAATTACGCTACTTTAGATGTTATTAATTCCACCCGAGAAATGGCTCTTGAGCTACTGTCAATCATAATGACGTAAGCAATGAGCTGTATCCTGATTGGGTGACGGCTTTGTTAGCACAACGAGTATTAGATATGACGTAATCGACAATATTTGGTTGCCTTCGTAGCTATGATTGACAACAGCTACACCTCAGATATTAACCGACGTTTTGATTCGTGAGTTTTGTGTAAACACTCAATGGCTATTGACTGCATGCATGACTCAGAGTGTTAAGTTTTCCATACTTTACTCTGGACAAGGATTTAATAACTAGTGTTGTGAAAAGATAAAACTTTCGTTTCGCTGGTTAAGTTTGGATAAAAAGTCAATTACGATTATTACAATGAATCGATGTCAGTATCTGAGCAAATACGCACTTACCCCTTTCCTTGCCCGACAACAGTCAACTGATAACAATTTAGGGTTAAAGTTGGGTTATGGGAGGGGTGGGTGCGCAGTTGCTCAGATACTCATCCTATAACAGTTATGATGATCACGCCAACGAAATTATGACACCGTCGAAAAAATGGTTCTCCTGACTCATTTTGATGAGACATCGGTGACAACAGTTTTCACGGGAGAAAGGTGGAGAATCTCCAAGAATATCTTAACACATCCGATTTTTCACAAACATCTTTGCACTAAAGTATGGATGACGGAAACTCTGAGCGGTGATTGGCTCCTGACAAAGCAGAACCTGGCTGGGGACTATGAGCGTTTTGCATTTACGTGCTCACCTATGGTCGTTGTCCCACTTGTAAATAACAAAGCTTTTCCCTCCGAGCTGGGACACCCCAAGGAACAGCTGCTCGCCTATGTAAAATGTTCCCAGGTCCCACGCGTCCATGTACAGGGTTTGTATCATGTATTTCTTCATAAACTTGGTCATGGTTACGTTCACTGCAAAAAGGTCAGTCACGTAGTCAGTAACGGGGTTAAAAGACCGCTGTGCTGTACCTTGAATGGCGATCAAATCTCGCCCCAATTCCCCATCATCTAGTTCTTACCTTTCACTGGAGGCTGAGTGGGAGTTGGTGCTGCAAAAAGAAATACATTCCATAAATTACTGAACGCAATTTAGGCCAGTTTTCAACTATTCCGCAACTTGGACAATTAACGCCTTCAACCATATTATCGACAAAAATTGTAAAGAGCGGTGGGTATGTATAGCTTAGAACTGTCGCGACCATTGGAGAGCCAACAGTTGGTTTGGTTTTGGAAGGGGTATTAATTGTAGTTAAGTCACCGCAAATTTCACTTTCTAGAAGGTGGATTCGGTCGTTAATTTGTTCCAGTAAACTATTACTATGGAATAATGAAATAACTCGTTACTGAAATTTCCTTTCTTGGTAAAATTTGACCGCAAAGGTATTTCGTGTTGCGTTTTCTGTCTTTGTTCATATTACGAAAAAAGCATTTATGTCCTTAAAATAAACTAACAATTAGGCACATGACATAGCATGATAGCGTACACCCTGCATGGGTATGTGAAGGCAACTCATAACTTTACCCAAATTATCAATTTAAAATAATGTTGTCAGAATACTTCATCATTTGGGGACGTCATTTGAAAGCCTCGTTCTCTTAATTAAAAATCGCCGAAATCTGTAGAACATTCCCTGTCACTATTTCGGTGGATTACAAAGCGTAATGTTTCTTACTTGTGGAAATGGTGGGTGTTGTTGATTGGTAACCTGGATAAATAGAAAGGAAAAAGCAATTAGAAATTTGCTTCATCACCAATTATCAGCATGAATCCTGATTGAACTAGAGATTGCTTCACTGACCACATAAAACAAACAAAACTCTTCAATATTGTGCTTCAATCTTTGGTACGATAGCAACAATAATCAAAGTGGTGACAAACAGTGTTGACAAGTACCTGAAGTACCCTCGCATTTTGATACAGCTCTACAAACTTCTTCACCTGGAAAATAAAAAAAAAAAAAATAAAAAAACAACGTTAAAACAGGCTTGATAAATACTGGATTTCTACTTCGTCCCGAAGCGAAAAAGAGACAAAAGGTTTAAAGAGATTAAATATCTCCAAAGAACACGAAAGAGTTTAAAAAGAAGTTTTATTCAAAAATCGCCGAACTACGTAGAAAAACATTTTCGTTATGCATCAGTGAATCTTTCACACGCTTTATTGATTATTTTACGTTACTCATTCCACGCAATGACGTCACCCGAAGTGGGCGGTACTGGGGCGTGCTAATGGGTGTGTTACGCATAAAGGATCTATTTCAAGACTAGTGTAATCAAAGTAACTAATCAGGAATATTACGAGCTGAAACGATCTGAATAAACAGCTAAGTCACCATGAGTAAAAGACGCCAGAATAGAGCAAATCTTTCATGACGTACCAAATTTAACGCATTTTAACTGCTTCCCGTCGGATGTGACGTACTCTCCTGGTTCACATATTGGAAGGGAAATTTGTGGACCCTGCTCTCCCTGAGACAAAAAAACTAATTTTAAAACAACACACACCTCACAAGGCAAAGATCAGGGGCAAAAGTACAAAAAAAAAAACAACAACAACAAAACCAAAAAAAAAAAAAAAAAAAAAACCACAGCATCGGTTGGAAAAAACGGGCAAAGACTGAGAAATCAACCGACAATTTTTTAGTTAGTGCCCAACTCACCCTTGGTCCTTGAGGACCCATGGGGCCTCTCTCTCCACGAGGGCCTGGTGAACCCTAAAAAAGAAAAAGATAAAAAATGATGGAACAAGCACGCGTAATATGTCATTTTGCTCTTATTATGATTAAACCTGACAATCTTGAACTCACTTGAATCAGAATTTTTATTGGATAGAATTTTCATCGGTTGGAGGGCATTTTCGCCGCAACCTCAAACTCCACATTATCTTGAACTGATTTTGGTCTCTCTAGCTCTTAGCAGTTTGAGTCAGCAGGGTTCAACTTAGGCTCGGGCTAAGTTCTATTGTACGCTGAAGAGCATTGTAAAATATCACATTGGAACAATTTATGCAGTGATTTGGTGTTCGAGAGCTGCGAAAGTAGTTGCCAAGCCAAAAGTAAATAAGCAACAAGCAGAAATTAGCAGGTGCAGAGTAAGTTACAAATTAGCGGCAGTAACATGACATAGTACCTGAGGCCCAATAGGTCCCTGCACACCCTAATGATGAAAGCAAACAGTAGAAGAATGTGAGGAGAAGCATGATTAGCCCCCTACACCCTAACATCAGCATGCACATTCTCGATACTGTTCTCTATACATTTCCCAAGGTGCACACAAGGAGAATTTGTTTAATCATCACGAGCTTCTTTTAGTCGGTGTGATTTGGTGTGATTTCTTTTATTTTCCTGACCTTCCTGATCGATCCAGATTTAAAACCGTCGCGAGAACGATTTTTTTTCTTTTCCTTAATTTTTTTTTTCGTTGGCTGTTACTTTTTAATGTTTTTCTGCATTTATTTTATTTTTGCTATTGTTGTTGTTTTTGCTGTTATCGTTGTTGGTTTGGAATGCCAGAATGGCTTTGAACAACACCTCCTTTGGCAATTTCTTTTAATTTCCAACATGTCAAGTATGTGTTGTTAAATTAAATAGATGTACGCGAGTTAACCTTCACCTTGATTTTAGGCCCTGGTTAATTTATTACTGAAGCAAGCAAGCGGAACAAAATGAACGAATGTATGATTAATTACCAATTACTACGTATGCAACAGAACAATCTACAAAATGGCAGAAACCACCCTGAAAACACCGGAAGAAGAGCGTTTTTCTCTAACCTGTCTTCCTCGTGGACCACGTTTTCCTTTTTCAACATTCTGAAAGATAAACGGACAGATAAGATTTGAAGAAAATGCTTTGCGCACAAAAAACTTCACGTGACCGCAACGCTTGATTCCAAATAATTGAAAAAAATGCTTCAAATTCTCGTCTAATACCACAAGACTTACGCTTTGTGTCCTTGCCACCACAGGCTTGTTTTTGTCATGCTGAGTGACCAGCAAAAACCATGTAAATCATTTGCATTAAAAAAGGATTTTTCCTCCACTTTTAACAAGTGACACGAAACTGGCCACACCTGAACAATTTGCCCAAAAAAGGGCAACGGTCATTTTATTCCAGAAACTTTCTTATCAGTTTCGATGGTTAACATTACACTAGAAAAAAAAAAAAAAAAAAAAAAAAGCGAGCTTCATCGAAACGTATACTGCGGGTTATTCACATTCTTTGACGAGCGCTATTTTAAGCTGCTGTACAATACGTTATTAATGGCCTGTAGATTGACTTCATAGTCAAAGTAACCGAGAGATTGAGTATTGCCTCGCCAAAGTTAAGAAATAAACAAAGTGTATATTGCATCAGTGCATCATTATCTCGCTTTAACCCACACTTAGAACTGTCATTGGTAATGGTTCAGCGTGGAAAATTTTGACAGTTCTTTTTTTTTTAACCGCGGGACAAATGGTCTATTGTTTCGATTTCCTTGTTGTGATTAGTGATAACGTCACGAGTTGGTCTTGAGGTACACTACACAGGCCACGTTTTCACTCTGAGGGGTATATTCTAAAAACTTTTCGGTTAAGAGAGAGCGCTAGATTAAAAGATAATATGAATCCTTTTAACAGCTAAGAATGTTTCCTAACAGGGGAGGGCTGAAAACAAAACATTTGGTTGCTATTTCGTGCGCGGGGTCAAAAAATCACTCAATTTTCACGGCGTTTCATTTCTCTCAAATCATCCTTTTTCCGGTCGTAGCCATGTTTTCAATTAAACATGACTCATATTTCGAGAAAAACCGCGACTTCAAGCGGTGCCACAATAAGCGAAGTGTTTTCGTAATCCAAAACGACAACACAACTTTCCTCCATTTTGAATGGCCTCGACATCCTAAAAGCAACTCAGCTACCGTTACGCAATTATCCCGGCCTTGTTTTCGATGTTATCTCATTTTGCACATTCTTCATTGGTTTAGCACTTTGACATGTCTTAGCAGTACCTGGGACAACAAAGGCTGGCTTGACAGTGTTTAATTTGTGATGTTCATAACCTGTAATTTGCATGCCATTGCATTCCGTTGGAGCAAAGCCATTCAACATTCTCACGACAAAAACATCCTTTGTCAATACACAGCCCATAAGCTTGCAGTCGAGTGGACATAAATTTTTAGGTGCCAAGTACTTTGCACGGAAGCAGAAAAAAAAAAACTTATACATCCATAAACAGTAAAGTTTAATCTTTGAAATGCTAACAAGCGCATCAACGCAACAGAGCAGAAATCTTTTCAAAATGCTGTTTATCAATTAAACGTCGAAGTGCCGTTGTCTTCTGCACTTACTAGATGGTGTCTCGGGACGAAACGAAAATTCACAGAGCAGCACTTGTTTTCAACTATTTTGTACTCAGCCAAAGTTCTTAAAGAGCTTAAACCATCTTGCGATTCGGCACGATAAAAAAGCGGTCTTTTCGCTTTCCTGTCAAAAGTTTAATACAGCATTCTATGTTCAACAAAAGCTAAGAACCCCGCTCTAATTAAAAGAAAATCATTAACGTTATAAATTTAACGCCGACAAAGATAGAACTGAAGTAAAAAAGATGTGTTAATACTCACCCTGACAGCTTTACTGATTTTTGCCTCTACTTCACCTGCAATATAAGTTCTGCAGGCTTTGGGACATTGCCTTTTCGCAACGACTGTTGAAACCAGCGAAAGTGCCAAAACAAACACAATCGGTAAAAAGTGCGTCAGAACACGGGCCATGTCTTTTCGAAATCTCTATCGGTTGTTAGCTTTGAAGATCGAGCGTACTGAAACCTTAAACTGTAACTAACTCCCTATGGGTATCGCTATACACACTGAACGATTACTGCTCGAATCCGCTTGTTATAAATCAGGCGCGATTAAATCATCGGACTAATTTATCGTCAGCCCCAAGTCACGCGTTCGCACTCCCGAAACCACAAAATTATGTAATTAAAATGAATGTAAATGAAGTTACTTCAATCGAGTGCGAATCTCAGTGGGGCTTCAGCCTTGCCAATGAGCGATAAGTATTCATACATAAGACGCAACCAGAGCTACAATACGAAAATTCCCTTCAGATTTCCGGTCATTTTAACCAAACAATTGCAAATATTATTTTTGGGCGCGTATAACCTCTCATAGGCGGAAATCAATATGAAAAGAAATCATTGCGACGCAAGACGGGCATGGCGGACCGGAAGTGCTAACAAGATAGTGGAAGTACATATCCAGAGAGTCGGTGTAGACGCGAAAAATTTCTCGCCCCCCTCGGTTTCTCGACATATAAATCGATCGTTGAAAGAGGAGCGGATTAATAATATTGCAGACAAGATTTTAGCATCTCGAAAACCGCTATGTTAAATATGTCACGCTAATTTTCCAACTAGAGGCCAAGCGGGTTTTGTTTAAACATGATACACCGTCCATTTTACGTGATCAATTTCCTTCTCCTCAAGTTGTTCGATAAAGCAACGATCCGCGGTGGAAAAATCCGTTCTCGTTGATAACGAGGCGCCTACAGATCACCTTGAATGATCGAGTACAAATGCTAACAACACGTTGTCATTTTTGTAATATTACATGCTTCTGGTAATATCATGACTCATTATTCTGGAGTAATTTGTGAGTGAAATGTTAGATGATAGGTGTAAGGTGGTCCTTCTTATCAAGTCCGGCATCTGCAGGCTCAAACAGGCACGCAAAAAAAAATGCGAGATAAGACTGAAGCTGGTCTGTAGACATTCATAACACCTTGCTTTTTCAACACTGTTTTGCTGTCTGCTGTCTCGAGCGCACAACAAATGAATGATTCATTGCCATCTCTCGAGGCTTGCACTGTGAAAAACCTCATAAGTCCTTGGACGCAAAGTTTTCAAGATATTTCCACTGAAATTGGAGATATATTTTTCCATGCTCCACCTACCTACAAACAATTATGTTCAGATTAAAGATAGGTGCAGTAAATTTAAATATAAAAGAAACTTTTTAAGCGCGTTCTGAGAACGCTATAAACGAACAGTTAGGCTTTCCTTGCCCGAGGAAGTTGGAATTTATCTCAGCTTCGGTCACTCTCCCCATCCTAGAGAATATCTACAAAGTTTGATAAAGAAGTTTACATTGTGTTGATAATTAATTTGGCTTGCGTGCGCAAGTCTTTCATATCTGCAAGATATAATTAGTCTTCAAATAAGCGATAATAAATCACGCGAATTGATCGCCTGTTCACTCGGTTAGTATATTAAAGTGATATTTGCATTTTGGATATAGCCGAGGTCTCGAGACGTGTGCGTGACTAAACTCAAACCAGTGATCTTATATTTACAATGCCACCGCATTTCGGATTGCTTTAAACACGATCGGCGAAACCTTGTGATAGTGCCCTGGGAAATCAGAACATGAAGCTAGCAAGAAGTCTAAACAGGTTTCGAATTGCTGTCTGGCACCATGGTTAACTATGCTGGCGCGAGACAGACAGCTCACAGCGAATATTCTATAGAAAACTTTCATGGATGGCTGGTGTTCAAAAAGTAAACAATTCCATGAGGGGCATGAAGCCACATTGCTAAGGAAGATGATTGAAAGGGATTCCTGTGGCAATCTTTCACTCCCAAACTACACTCAATATCCAATCGGCTCTTGACCGAAGAGCGCTAAATAAGAGTCACTTAAACAGATAACTATAGCCAATCTACCGGACTGTGCTATGTACAAGTTGCTTACGTTAAAAGCCCCCAGGAGTTATGGATTCTTTGCATAGTTGTTTATTTTAGGCACGTACTACGCAGATCTTTTTCCTAATCTGGGAAAAGATGTAACCAGATGGAGACCTCCGTGTGTGGAAACATTCACGAGTAGTTGTTTGTGATTTAAGGCCAATTTAGAAAATGTTTAATTTTAAACTATATATTGGCGCCAGGGGTTGTTTCAAGCACGCATAATGAATACATTTGCTATTTTTGTTTCAAAGCAGAACACAATAGCCCGATGTTCAGCATTCGAGGAAGTTCAAAGTTAAAATCAAATATCAAGAAATTTTTCCACAGAACAAGGAAATTTTACACGTAAGATCCTTTCCACTTCTGTTCCCGCCTCAAACTATTTACCCAGCCCCTCTCCCCTCACTCCCTCTTCTTCCCCTATCCCCCTCCCTCCCCTATCCCCCTCCCCCTCCCTTCCCCCCGCCCCCTTATTCAGAGAAACAAAACTCTAGCTTGGTTCCAGTCAATGGAACTGTTCTACGTACATTGAAAGGAGCTGGGAGGTGAAACTGTTGTATCGAAGTGTGGTGACCTTACAGTCTTTCAGTTATTCCCTTTTCCAAGACGGTGCCTATTTACTTTCGAACCCCATTTCTTAGCACCTTTCGGTCTACGACCTTTCAAATCTCTTTTAAGTAACAAATTGCTCTAACCTGGGAAAAACTTGTATATACCGAGGAAGAGGGAAAAGGGTGAGCGAAGCTACACTTTGAATGAGGTTTTGTATTGGCCTTAAGTAATAACTCAGTTGACCAGGAAGATCCCTAAAGACAGTGTGACTGGTGACGGAAATAAGTTCTTGCCTGCGTTCTTTACCATATCATTTTGTCGAAGTACAACGACGGCTTAAACCTTAGCTGGACCTCTAAACTGGATACAAGACAGATAGAACTGATGCGATTTCTAGAGTCAGATGCCCCTAACACAACAGCAAAAACCTAATCTCCATTCCACGTGTAATTCTGCATTGCGTAAAACAAATCACGTGGCCAGGCTTGACATTTTCTTTTAAAGAGAAAGTTTTCTCGAAAACTTAATTACCACTTGTGCTGTCTCTTCATATTACTACCTGAACTTATATTATAGCAAGCACTTGTACAGTCAAGGTCATTAGATTCTCAAGGTAAACCTTTGAAAATAATTGCAAAACTGCCTGAATCAACAAATGATCAAGAATTTCAATTTGCAACACCACGTTGAGAGGTAGCTCGTCTTAATATGATTCAAAAATTTAAAATTCCCAAGCGTGATGAGCGAAAAACAAGTGTGGCTTCTAAATAGGGGCTCACTCATAGTTGGCTCTAAACAGTGAACAATAGGTCATTTTCGATATACTAAAAATCCAACATAGCTTCGACGCTTAGGAGAACAAAACAAGAGAAATTAGTTATTCATCCCTCAACCTGGATGTGATTTAGTTTGTTTTATTCCCCCAAGCCCAAGTTTGAATTTTGATATAATGAAAATGGCATGTTCCAAATCTAAAAATAAAGCGTTCCCTCCTTAGTCTTGCCGAATTACTTCCATGTGAATACGTATCTTTTGATTATTTAGCCCAACTAAAAAGTACATCGATTGATGATGTTGCTTAGTGGGTTCGTGAATTAAATACAATACACATTCTTTTCTACAGGAATGTTTATTGTTATTACCCGGGCCGAATATTTGTATTATCTGACCGACTTTAGGCTAAAACTGTTCATGTTCATATTCTCTTAAAATAGATTGCATTGCACTTTGTTAAACAGTCTTTTTAATATATTATTGCATTCACCAAAACTCTTCGATGATAAAGTGAAGCCCACTGAGAAATATTTATAAGTTGATCCTTTTGTTCTTTTTCATCAACTCAAAGAAAGAGGTTCCTTTTGAAATCTTATACTCGGCATTTTTTTTTAGTTTTTATGTTTTATTTTGCTAATTTTAGACACAATGTTCCATCAAAAAAGGAATTTTTAAATATTGTGCCCAATGCTCTTTGTTTGTGTGGAGATTGTAAGTTGGCAATTCTCTATATTCAGTTGTTTTTAGTCTTCAGAGCCGCTAAAATAGTTCTAACGATTGACAGCTGAAGCAGGCTAGACATATGTGAGGGAATACGCCTTTATGTTTGGAGCATTATAAGTAAACGTCTCATGATCGGGAAGCTGCACCAGTTAAAAGAATGAATCTGTTCCGTTTTTTTTGTTTAGAAGTTTACTTGAGTAATTAATTACGTGACGTTTCGCCTTTCGTGCGTTGAACAGAATTTCTAGTTAACTGACAAATATTTTCCAACAAAAAGGATATCACGACCGTTATTGCTTTCCAAGACAACATCGAGCTTTTTTTAAACAGAGCTTCCAAAAAAACTCAGCTTCATGCATAATACACATGTACCAGTAGGTAAAAGTTAACTTCTAACCAAACTGTTGATAACATCTTTGGGCAAATACGATGAAAAATAATTAGTTGTGAAAGTCACCGTTAAATATCGTATACCTTTGGTGTTGGTAGCATTGTTTTGAAGTTTTTGTGCACACCTTTGTTCGAAAACTTTACCGCCCCAAATAGCAACAGAATATCGAGTTTAGACTGAAATATTGGTTTTAGCGTACAACATGAAACGCTAGCGGGAACAAAAATAGCGGTTTTAAATACTGCTTTGGCGGGCTATGTCTTAAACTTTTTGTTTGTGACAACTTTGGCAAATCGCAAAGTCTAAACTGAAAGAAAAAGGAATGACACACAACGCATTTATAAACTGCTTGTTTCAATATCCGATGGGGTAAATTAATGATTAATGCATGGATTGATGATATCAAATCATACTTTAATGCTTTTGTGGTGATATATTGAATGATTGACTGCTAGATAGATTGATTGACTGTTGGTATGAAGCCTTGAGTACATTAATGGCTTTGTAATGGAATTTCACGAGTCGGAAGGTCTTCCAAACCCTCGACCAGCGGAAATCATTATCACAAATACTGCGAGGAAAACATCACGGCATCACATGAACCATGCATGCACGATCAAACCGATTTGTTACGTTAATCATCTAACAGAAAGAGATTTGGATAACATGGCTTTACACTAAATTATACGATCGCGTTTTTCTTTATAATTTGCTGTTTTGCTATTCAAAACTCTAAAAGACGGTTTGTAAAAAGATAATCGATTGAAGCAAACTCTTGCCGCAAATTTAGTGGGCGTAACCAAAATAACTGAAGTTCCTTCTTCGCGTGGATAATGTAGAATTCTTGAGAGGAATCCGGTTTGTGTCGGTTTTCAGAGTGCATCGCGAGCCTGAATTATGAGGGGCGCAAAATTTTACGTGAGGAATCAGAGGAAATCATTTTTAGAGGAGAATGTAGGAGAGACGTAAGAAATGGGTTACATGATCCCTCGTTGGGAGGAGGTAAAATAAGAATATGGCACATTACAGAAAGGACGCTTTTTTTTTTTATTTTTATGTTTTCTATTAGTTTACAGACGACTGGAAGAGCTTTTATATTTCGTAGCATGTTTTACACTAAGTAAGATGGCATGGAATGAGGCTGTATATTTCACTAGAATGATGTTAATAACTCAATGCCAGAGGTTTTGATAGGAATACATTTATTACCAGTTTGTTATTCAAAGAAAATATCTTTACATTGTCATTTCTGCCTTGAATGATTATCTGTACAAATTATTCTTACAATTTTCAGTCCTACAGCCACAAATTAGAATGTGAATCTTGTAATGTGACGTCAGGTACCTGAAAATAGTTAATCCTCTGACCAAAATACCATAGAAAGAGAAACAGTTTTAAAAAGTAGTTGTTTAAGTACTGTAGCGAGGTCCACAGCTTTTAATTAAAAGGCTACGCCAGGGTATGCACTACTTCAGATATTCAGCCTACATTTGGTCTACGTGCTCATTTGCAGTCCTTGACAATCTTCTCCATGCTTTAAAGTTCTCGTTTCTTTTTGGAGTATTCTTTCACCTTCGATGTCATTCCATTCTACGGTTTTTGTTAATTTGGAGGTTAGTATGAACATCGCTGGAAAATAAATAAATAAGAGAAATTCGGTAACTTGACCTCCTCAGGCATCTTCCATTCCAAAAAAAGAAATGAGCTATGTCGGCGGGCAAGTAAAGTATACGAAAAGAGTTTCAGGGTCAAAGTGTCTGATCACTTAAACACGTCATTCTGTGACGTCATTATGATAGCCTTGTTACTGTCAATTGTGTTAGATGGTAATGGTGGGCAAAGCTTCTAAGGAGCAGACAGACAGTACTCCATAACTGAAGAAGCATTGTATTCATGTGACAGCCATATTTTACGTGCATTAAACTGACAATAATGTGTGCACACCATAAAATCTGACCTTGAGTAGAATATTGCTGACCTGACCTATCAACTTTGAGGTTGAACCGCTCAAAATGTTGTCAAAACGAAAAATGAAAACCCATTTATATATATGGGAACAGAGTCAAAACATCACAGACGGACTTGCTGAATGTAATGATATGCAAGTTTAGAAGCTGGCAAGAAGCCACACACACGAATATCCTTGAAAACCCTCTTTGGTCATTAAACAAAGGAAACGACAAAATGAGAGAGTTACAGCTTGGCATACCAACATATTGCCAACTCGGTGCCACATCCCATTCTAGGTAACTAGGAAAGTTGAGTAATAACCGATAAAAAACAAAAAAATTTAAAACAGACACAATCTTACACTAACTTACTGATTAATTAACTATTTTCGATGTATCAAAACAAAAGAGAAGATTCTGCGCATGTCGCCTGACTGTCGCCCAAACTTAATGGTTCTGTCACTTTGATAGATTTTTCACTCGACTTCTTAAGTTATTCAAACAATTGTGCAAATATATCTCCGCAACAATGGCAGTATCTCAACACACAACGAAACATGTTTACTTGCTTGCTTGCCCGCCGACAAAATGCTACTTTCTAGAAATAAGTAAAAGTTGTCAGCTACTTCACCAATTAGATGGTGTCCTTACTCGTGCGTGAACTGCGATTTTTATTACCTATGGGACTCGAACATTTAAAAAGAAAAACAAACAGACACACATACAAGAAAACGATATCAGCTATTATATAGCACTCACTTGACCACGTTTTAAGAAACAATTGAATTCAGAGGAAGACTGGACTTTACTTTGCTGGTGTCACGTGACTTCTGTAATCTATTAAGAAATTGCGCTTCTTGTTCTAGGAATTCTTCATCCTGATGATAAAACACGAAAAATGAATGTGTCATAGCAATTCATCTGCTTACGTCGACAGAAGAAGCAGAAGTCCATGAAAAACCTCGACAGCAACGATTTAAAACGTTTGATCACTTTTAAGAGCTATAAAATCCTAGTTTTACTCGGAGCAAAAGCTGACCCCAAATATCAGTTACAAATACGAACTACTTTGCACTGAGCTGGACAAATATGCTCAACTGGATGCTTGAGATGACCGTAGCTGGCAGGGAAAAAGCGTCAACTGATCGTCCAATTCTCGAACTGAACAATTTCCCACTGCTATCGTCCAAATCTAAGACCAAAGTTCCACCGGTTAAACCTTCGACATCACAAACTCTTCCGAATCGTTAGATTTCTCCGAACAGAGAAAAATACTAAGGTTAATACCTCAAGTTCAGAAATTGTACCAGGAAAGCTCTTAGCGACTTCACTATAGGTCATGCAACTAGCGTGTCTAAAATTTCATGTCTTTTAGCCCGTTAGACATCATAGTTACCTTTTCTTTGTCATGTGACCACTTCCGAAGAGTCCGTTTCAACTCCAGAGTGTTCACTAATAAGTCAGGAGTCCCAGGTACAGACATGGGCAGGGAGAGGTGGGTGTGGACTGACGCGTCCATTGCCGGCGAAACTGAAACTGTAAAATTAAATGACTTCATGGTTAGTATACATCGATGAGCTGGGAACGGATATCTGTGCAAGTAAAAGAACATTTTTACGCCTTAAGACACCTTAAGCCAAGACTCAAGGCCTGTTGTGAAATGAGACAAGGAAGTGGACTGAAGGCGATGCCGAGAGAGAGATAGTTAAGTATTCTCTTTTGACTGAGGGTGTCTATGATTATTGGGAAGGACCATTTTCCAAGCAGGGAAAAGAATGGGACTTCTATAGAATATAAAATGATAAAAAGTTTGAACAGGGAAAGTATGAAAATTTCAACAGCTTTGATGTTGGCGCTTGTTCCACTTTGTTTTAGAGATCTGTCTGATCACAGCAATAAAACAACTATATAAAGCTGAAAATCCACAGATAATACGAGCGTAATACATTGTGTATGCAAATTTCTGAGAACTGTGTGCGAAGTCGTTTTTCTGCGATTTTCGGTCGGACCACGTTTGTTGATACGAGGATAAACAAAATAATCATCAACAGATATAGTAGCCTGGGGGAGGAAGATTGCGTGACGAGCCCAAAGAACGTCTGTGTAGGAGGCTACAGACAGCAGTGTAACTTTGACATTATCGTGACGAAAGTTCTTGGAAAACTTGCTTTTGGCTGATGTATACCTGATGAGAAACAAATTTTTCACTAGACAAGTGTGCTTGTGGAAATCATTTTGCGACTTTCTAAGCAAAGTTTGGAAACTTTCCACTTTGTCATGCTATAAGCATACCGGAATTAAAGGATTTCTAACACGAAACGCACGTGATCTCAGCATGATCACAATAAGGACACTTTTTTTTTCTAGAAAGGGTAAACATCGATCTTCTTTCATCGCGCATTAATCTTAGGATAATGCTGGCGTCAGGATTTGGTAAACCACAGGAAACACCGCTTCTTAAAATCTGACAGAAGGATATCGCTAATTTAATCATCACTCATAAAACAAAAATTAAACTTTTGTAGTTTATTCCCGTACTAATTAGGTTTTAATAAAAACGCAATCAACCAGGTGCCGCGCAGTCTGACCTGGGCACTTATCTACTTCAGTCCTCGGAAACGCAGTGACAAGCGATGCAGATGATTTACAGGCACCGCCAACGCTAACAAGAGCTGCCTGACTGTGCGCTGGTGAATAGCGTCCCAAAACTTCCTGTAAATCACCTTCATGATCATTTACTTAATAAATCATATTTTCTCTCAGGCTGTGACACATCGGTCGGTTCTGCCGAATCTTTAACATCAGCTTTCTAGAATTTTTTTCTAGAGTTTCTAAGCTACCAATATTCATATATCCTCACGAATCTCCTTATTTCCTTTTCATGAAACATAACCCTCCACTTTGGTGCAGAGGAATCCCTCTCACTGCAACACCTTTGAAAGGGGTATCTCACGAACAGAGATGCCTAGTTTGAGTAACAGGCGCTCGGTAAGAAAGTAAGCAACATACGCAGGAAATAACATACACAACGCCCGTTACGCAGCCAAACTAGAGTCCCCTCATTCACGGAAACAGATAAAAAGGTCGTGAAAAAGTAACCTTTATTCGAGAGACCCCCTCGGGACAGGAAATATGTCCCTTAAATAGACTGGCATTCAGTTGAGATAACAGACACAGTATATAAAAGCCTTTTTTTTTTTTTTTCATTCGGAACCCAAAGTTTTTGTCAATTGAACGAAGGCGTTCCAAGAGGAAGTTGATATTCAGTTTGTCTATGAAGTGCCCTGACTCTGAACTGACCGGAACCCCGTTTATGGGTGTCCTCAATTAGTTCCTACAGGCACTAGAACGACCAGACACGTTAATAAAGGTTATTATTAAAAATTGGATTATTTGATAATGCAATTCAAGACTTTTTATTGGCTTAGCCATTATGGTATATGAGCCAATATACCATAATCTACAAATATGGTAAGCGTACGCGTCAGCTTAAAATCAGAAGGGAGCTAAAAAATCCGGTTTCTTCTTACAAAATAATAATTTCTTGGGGGCGTTTTTAATAAAACAATTATTCCACTCGCGCTTGTTGAATATGAGATGATTATAGCCAACTCGGTGCTACGCGCCTCGTTGGCTATCTTTCATCTCATATCCAACGCGCGCTCGTGGAATAATTGTTAATTATAACATAACCAAAGTAAAGTGCGCGCTCTGATTGGTTAATTTAGCGTCCCCCATTTGCCCATGGGTGTACGCTGCTGACGTGAGCAAATGCAAAGACTATTTTTCCGCGCGCGCTTGTTTTTTCTGGTCGCGTAAGATTTGTTAAATAAAAGGGAACTCTTTAGCTACAATGTATCAATGTTATGATATAAAACAAATGGTAAACACCACAGCGTACACTATTGAGTTATGGATTCACTTGGGAGGTTTGCTAAGCACTCAAGAAGCTGGAGTCGCTTTCGGTTATCGCCTCGAGCGACTCTTACGCTTCTTTCGTGCTTAGCAACCTCCCGCGTGCATCCATAACTCAATAGTGTACGCTGTGGTGTTTACCATTTGTTAATGTATGTATGTATGTTTATCACGCAAAAGTCGCTATCTTGCATTTGAAGTAGGGAAGGGAAAAGGGTTAAATGAATAGGGGTTAATTCAATTAAAAGATTAAACAAGTGTATTTTATGATTTCCGTCAGTTATTTACCTTGGGATGCATGGATCTGTTCAGCGGGACTCGTTCGCCGTCCCTCACACTGCCAGCATCGCCCTGATTGCTTGTCTTTCTCCAACATACGCCGCTCGTGAGCGATAGCAAGACGATCCTACAAACATCAAAGGAGCACTTAGTAACGAAAATTCATCGGCTTTTAAAAAGAACAGCGTAGTGATAATAATTAAAAGTCTGAAAGTAAAATGGAAAGGGAGGAGAGCAAGGGATTGTTCATTCCCTCTCGTTTCTGTCATTATCGGTCACAGAAAGCGCTGAAATGTGGATATAAGCAATTCTAGTCACATGCCAAATTTTGAAACGGTTGTGGTATACTTCACTGCAGCCCTTGTCAGGCTCTGAGACGAAAAAATTGCGAACATCGCCTGCAGCGATATCATAAAATGCCAGAATTTGTGTGTAGTTCGCTTTGGGTTGCCTGTGCTCATAAACCTGTGATTTTAGTCTCCGACTTGTTACTTGCACATACGGGCCTCAGAGGGACATGGTCATGAGACAAGTACTTCTGATTTTATTTCATTTGATTGAATACCACACCTGTGCCAATTGTCGTTCTTTTTCCTGCACGACCAGGAACATTCCTTCAGCTTCCGCTCTTTGAGCCTCTGCATTAACACGCACGCGTTCTGCAAGTTCAAGGGCCTGTTCGCCCTCGTTGCGCGCCCGACCAGCATCCTGGAAAAAGAGCAGTATTTAATCAATGTGAGTACTAGTGAAATCACTAGTTGATTATCACCGCGCCGTGCCTAGGTACTGAAAATAAAGCGACTAGTCGCTACAACTACGAAAATAACCGGATCACAAGGCAACGCCTGCCGAAAAGACTGACCCTCATAGATGCCACAGCTTATCCTGATTTATGATGCAGGTGGCACTATGGTCTGGCTGGGAAGGAAGTAGAGTGGGGGGGGGGGGAAGGGGTGAGTCCGGGGGTACGCATAAACACGGATCATAGAATTTGGACTCCAGCGCACTAACCATAAACCCTGTAGGTCTTTTGAACATTCCCTAAAGCTGATTTCATCATAAAGACGATGTTTTACGTGTATATATATATATATCAATGTGAACAAACCAACGATTTCTTTAGTTAAAAATGTAGCTGAGTAATTACGAATTAGTTTCATGAAAATAGACAGGCACGTAGTGCTTTAGGAAGTTAAGGTACTCCGGTAACATATAATGACACCAGTTGAAGAAGAAGAACCTTAAAAAAATTTTGATTAAAATAGCGGAAACTAAAAGGAAGATTAAAGAATGCAGGATAAAGAAAAAATGTGAATATAATACGAGGAATCGAAACTCAAGCCTTCGGATTCCGCGCTCCGATGCACCAGTACTGGCATACAGTGAACTTTGTGATGATTTAGGCTTTTCTGGTTTATATGTGACCAGCTTTCTGCATACTGCTAGGATCAGCAATGTGGGAAGCGCCGTGTGAGTGAACAGAATCAGAAGGATGCTGGAGGGGGGTTTAAGCAGGGTCAAGGGATAAAGAGAGGTGTTCCGTTTTGTCACAAGCGTGTGACAAAGAAAAAATCCATAAGAGGAAACTTACTGTGCAAAGTTCCTCGATCTCTCGTGATCTCTTCTGTACCTCGAGGCCCAACCTTCCGACTCTGTCTCTCTCTTCCTGAAATCCAATCCGCTTCCGCTCGAGCTCTTCCTTCTCTCTCCTCATTCTCTCCTCTTCTTGTTTCAGCTGAGCCTCCCGTACATTCAGGGCAGCAGCATCCTCTTTAATCTTTACTGCAGTTGCTCCAAGGTCAGCCTCAGCCTGACCCAAGAATACATAAAAACATCGGTCGCCGATGTTCAAGTATTACAGAAAAATGTAAATAAAAATGATGGTCTATTAATTTGGAGGCGTTCTCACCTGTACGCTCGTCTCAGTCTTCAATTTCTCTCTGCTGATCAGGTCTCTGTGAGCGGAGGAGAGCTGGGCTCGTTCTGTGGCCAGTGACCGCCGCTCTTCTTGTATCTGACTCATAGCAGTTCTTTGTTCTCGTACGAGGTCATCTCGGGCGCGCTGAATCTAATTGAAGGAAGAAGACGGACTGGATATAACAAACACGATGTTTGGCCAGGACTCTCATCTTTAAATTATCGACTCGGCTTTTAGCAGAACGAGTGAGTCAATAGAAAGTTTCAATTCTTTGCGATAAGGCAAAACAGCACTGCCAGTTCCTAAAAAACCTCGAGACTGTGTTTTTACGGTTGTCATCATCTAGTCATAGGACAGAGAGTTGAGGGAATGGGAAGGTGTGGAGGAAGCTTTCATTGTCAAAGTTTTATTAACGTTAGCAAAATATATGCGATTTACTTCGGCAAAATATAAACATGCTATCCTCCTTTCGCAACTGTACTGTTTAGAAAAAAAAAAAAAAAAAGACATCCACGTCTACTTTTTTTTAATCCCGCTCAAGTAGGACAACAAATGCACATTCTTCTCAATTCATTTCCTAAGGTAAAGTTGCACTAAAATTCGAAATTTTAGTTGTATCTCGCGGTCTCTCTCATCAAGTGAGGCCCACCTAAGGAGGATACTTAGCACTGATAAATAAGGGTTTACTAGCGGGTTTTATTAGCTTGAGCAAAGAAATTCTCCCTACTGATTGCCATACATTTTTTGATGCCAGTTCAGAGTATCCAGCTTCACTTTGAGCTTTTTCACAACCTGTGTGCCACAAAAAAATATTGCTCTTACGGGCGAAATTTGATTTTGATGACAAACACGTACCTCAGCTCTTTGCAAGGAGAGCTGTTCCATTGTGATTCGTCTCTCGTCTTCCAATGCGGCTTGAACTGCTTTCATTCTTGACTCGTCTTGAGAAAGACGCCATCTTTCTTGATCGACCTGTCGAGACTGCTCGCGCATGTGCAACTCCATCTTGGCGACCAGGCCTGTAATATTAACAAAACGTATGTGAAAGCTGTTGAAATCATACAGGCGTAGGCGACAAAATAATGCGAGATGTTTGCTTCTCATCATCATGTTGTTTACTTTTTTTGAATGTTTGCTTCTGTTCGGGTTTAACTTCTTGCGATCACGCTAATGACCATCACAAGAAAACTTCCTTTTCCCCTTTCAGATCCGTTCTCAAGGTAAGAGATGACGTAACTTGCCTTGTAACCTGGTCCTCTCCTCGTCATTCTCAGATTGTTGCCGTAGTAACCTTTCCTGCAATTGTTTCAGGTACTCGTCCCGAGCCCTCGCGGAGAGTTCGCGCTCTTCCAAACCACTTTTGTGAGTAACCTCGATCTTCTGTCGTAAGTCACTCACTTCTCGAGTCGAGTTTAAGACTTGGTCCATAAGGGACTGAAGCGACTTGGTGTGGGCATGCGCGCTTGTGGCCGCTGACACCTCCTGCTCTTTGAGCCTTCGGAAATGTGCCATCTCATCCTCGTGTTCGTGACGTAATTGTTCCATCGCTCGCCGATGAAGGTCTTTTAACGTTTCTATCTCATTGTTTTTCGCTGTCTCCAGCGTTGA
This sequence comes from Stylophora pistillata, assembly GCF_964205215.1. Lineage (NCBI taxonomy): Eukaryota > Metazoa > Cnidaria > Anthozoa > Scleractinia > Pocilloporidae > Stylophora > Stylophora pistillata. The sequence goes on along the minus strand of NC_142528.1, from coordinate 7,931,580 downwards.
AAGTTTTCGGTTGCTAGCCGCTCGTATATCAGCCTTCTCCGTTTCCAAAGTTTTTAGCTTCTCGCTGTTTTGTTTGATAATAAGGTCGGTTTCATCTTGGAGCCTTTGTTCGCGGCGATGGTAAGACTCCTCCAAGGTCTTCAAGTGAGATCTGGTTAAAAACAAAAATAACTAAACCAAACCATGAAATGGTTCGCAAATTTTGCCTTCGATTGGTCGAGTAGGTTGGGTGGATTTTAATTTTTTTGCCAGCTACAAGGTGAAGTTGAGCAAACCGTAAATTTCATCTCGTGGAAAGCCCTCAAGAGCAGCCTTTTGTGAATTGTTGATTTTGTTAAAAAAAACCATGGTTTTACCTAAAATGTTCATTGTTTATTTGAAACAAATGGATGACTCAGACTAACCGTAAGCTTAATCATAATAATGAAGTTTCCATAATGTTATGTGGCTCAAAATGAGATGCAAAATTTCCCAGCTTTTATTTCAAGTAAATCACCCTGGCAGGGAAACAGTCTTACTTGTGAGAGGCATCTATGTTAGCCAGTTCATCTTTGTGTCTTGTTTTCAACGCCTCAATCGTAGTCAGAAGTTGTTCCCGCTCAAGTTCGTAACGGCGGACCTATTAGAATCACAGGTAAAGTAATATTCACTCTTTACACCAAAACAACATCTAAGGCACTTTCCGATGAACTGAGTGTCCTAATACCAAAACCAAAGTAATCACAATAGCCAATCAAATGGCAAGGAGCCAATAAAGCGTGGGAAAACGCCAGTGACCCACTTCCAATTGGTTTTAGTTTTGCACCTGATTGATTGAGAAGGTGACGTGAGCATTCTGGACCAATCAAAGGGCAAATCGAAGCAAATCAAGTGCGATCCCGAATTGCTCATGAAATTAAATTGAAAACTGCTCCTGACACGAATCCTTCCTTAAAATCGCGACACTTTATCAAAACCCCGAGACAGGTGAAAAGAGTAAATTTCTAACTACGGCATGCCACTCAACATCGAGACGGATATAAGTAGTAGAAGTTCGACACTCTGAGGCCTGGGTGCTTTAATAAAAATTTTGTAAGTACTTTTTGTTTCACAAAGATCATTCCCAACCTGTGATAATAGCCCGTTGGGAAAACTGGAGAAAATTAGATCTGTTATTGTTCCCCAGTATTTTAACTCATAACCTCGTACCTTCCCTTCCAACTCTGACAGTTTACTGGAAGCGTCCAGATCAGTTCTCTGTCGAACATTTTCCCTCTCTTGCACCTTTTTCATAAGCTCCTTCACTTCCTCTTCTAGTCTTGTCTTCTGCTGCACGTGCTGTTCGTTTACCAGTTCATATTCCAAGAGTCTATTCTGCTGCAGCTCACTTTCGGCTTTCAATTTTGACATTTCAAGTCTTTCTACCGACGACGGTTGGACGACCTGGGGCGATGGTTGAAATCCAGCTGGGGACTGGTAATGTGGTTGGTAGGAGAGGGTCTGGGAGACATTTTGACCGGTAGGTGAGGTAAAAGGAGTTGTTTGGAACTGTGAAGCAGAGAGATGTTGGTGCAGAGGATACACCTGCTGAGCTGAAGGTTGAGCTGTCACTTGCAGTGGAACGTTAGTTTCATGGGGGACGGGTTGGGTAGTGTATGACTGGTGGGAGTACTGCTGGGGGAAAGGAGGGCCAGGCTGTTGTGGTCGTGACGCAGGGGGTGGCACTTGCGCTTGTGGAACAGCTGCCGCAGGAGAAGAACTGTCGTGGATTGCGGCTGTTTGAGATTCTCTTCTCGTCTGAATTTCTGCGGCGGCTGGTTGCTGTTCAATTTGCAGTTTTGTTGTATGTTGGTTTATAGATTGTTGACGTGTTTCTTGCATTTTACTCTTTTCAAAGTCATCTTTTTCCAGGGGACCCCCCTGATGTGGCCTATCTAGGGGTCCTCCCAGGGTAGATGCAGGGTCTGGTTCATCAAACGAGGACTGCGGACTAGATTGATTACGCCACCGCCTTCCTCTTCGTGGACTGCCCCCTGGGGACTCCCAAGGAAACAAAGACGACCTGAACAACACAATCAGGCCATTAACCGGTCAGAGAGATAATTGAACAAAGTATAGCGACAAGAAGAGCTATGCCATGGGTATCAGTCAGTCAATGAATCAATCACTTGAGTAATTTTGCAACCAGTCGATCTGTCTACCAGTCAGTTAGCTGGCCAGTCAGTCAGTCAGTCAGTCAGCCAGCCAATCAGTCAGTTAGTCAGCAAATTAACCCGACAGGCGGTCAGTCAGTCAGTCAACCAGTCGGGCAGTCAGTCAGTACGTCAGCAAATCAGTTAGACAGGCAGTTAGCCAGTTAGTCTTTCAACCAGCCAGTCAGTTAGTAAGTTTCTCAGTCAGCCAGTCAGTCAGCAAATCAGCCATATAGACGGTCTGTCAGTCAGTCAGTCAGTCAGTAAGCAAATAAATCAGACAGGCAGTTAGTAACTCAGTCAGTCAGCAAATAAGCCAAACAGGCCGTTAGTAATTCAGTCTGTCAGTCAATCGATCTACTTATCCACTATGGTCGGCAACTGGATTGACATAAACGTTGTAACAACTGCGAATATAAGCAATGTGGCCTTGCACTGTATAAGCAGGCAAACGTAGCTAAACTTACTTGCCACTGTCATCAGCTGACTCGACCTGTTTTGGTGTTGGTTTTGGTGGCTCATCAGGTGTAATTCCCAACATGCGTAAGAACTCATCGCTATCACCATCCCCCCGGCGTCGGCCTGCTCTTCCCGGCGGTGATTGTTGCCTCTCCTGACGTTCAGTGGGGACTGAACACAAAACAATAACACATTACGTATTAATTTTGAGAAAAAACAGCACACAAATATTGTGGAGTCACAGAGTACCTTGTTTGCTGGGTGTGTCCTTTCTGCTCTCCTGAGGAAATGATGTGCTTGTTTTGGGAGGAGCACTACTAGGATCCAGGCCTCCATCGTCATCGCCTCCACTCAGTCCTAACCAGTCTCCTCCGCCGCCTCCACTTGACTTGGATCCTGGGATGAAAGAAAGAGACCAAGGTATAAAGGGTTACTTGACTCCTTTGGGCTCACTGATGTAGGGCAAAGTCTTACGATCCTACTAAGATCTTCGAATACGACCCTTACAGGATCCTGACCGCTCATTATTTTCGCAGCTTGAAAAAGTCTCTAGAGCATGAAGCGACCAGTCGTACCGCTTCTTCGATTGCCCTCAGCAAGACTAACAGAGCATCGTGTCATGTTTACCTAACACTTCACTGGCACCTAGTTATATTTTTCAGCGAAGAGTAAATGTGAGCGAAACGTTAATGGCCTAGAAACTCAATAAAATGGCTGCCTGAAACTCGAGCGCAGATCTCTCTTTATGGCTTCAAGTACTCAAATGACAAGGCCATTGTGTCTTAACCGCCTACTGGTATCAAGAATGAGAAAGTCCTTGTTTGAGAGCATGTCCTCAGGATTTCACAGTTACCCCCGAAGCTTCCCAGCCACCCGACCAGCTTCACACATTAAATAATCAGAGGAAAAAAAATTTACGGTGATACCGTGTGTAGCAGGTGTGCTGTTATCTTTTGGTTTCTCAGTCTGTGGATTCTTTTTTTGTTCGATCTTGGTTTCTTCTAAAGCAAAAGAAAAAAAAATTGAAATAGTGGTATTGGTACTGAATTAACGATGTGATTTACTTTGAACACGACGCACCGATGAGAGGTTCACATGACCAATGGTCCTCGAGTGAAAGCGCGGAAAATCACGTGATTACAATTACGTGCTATTTCCGCCAATCAGACGAAAGTTTTACTCTTTCTTTTAAAGGAGGCTACGACAAGGGTTGTCCATTCTGAAAAATCTATTGATTTTTTTTTTTAATTTTCCAATTTATGTGTCAATTTTCGCCGTTCTTAGCAACCACACTCTTTTTGGTTTATTCTCGCCAGGAAAACGGTTCAGCCAACAATTTATTGAAAGACGTTATCTGTGATGTATCCAAATGTACGGTGGAATACTTCACTTAAGTGGCTACCCACCACTAATCTTCGCCTGTCCTCTGGTTGGCTTGCTGTCTTCTTTTGGTTTCTGGTCTCTATCGTCTGAATACGATCCATTGATGTTTTCATCTCTGTCCTCTCTCTTTGTTTGCTTTCTGGGCGACCTTTGACTCGGAGCTGTGGAGGGCCTCTCACTTCCAAAGAGTTCATCATCTAGTCCCAGGTCATCTGAAAACCGCACGGAACGCTTGGTGGAGCTAGGGGCTGTGTCTGGTCTTGCCAGGCCCCCTCGGCCGCGCGATCGACCACTGGAGGCTGCAGATGGCATGTAACCACCAAACTGGAATGAATCTTCAGATGTTGGACTGGAAACTGTAACGTAAACGATTACGATAAGTATATAAACGCGCACGCTTATCTATGGAGGCCCGTCATATCACCTTCGCGTGCACAGATCAGTTAACCTGCAATGTTCTTCGCGACGTCCTTGCGGCGACTTAATTCAGAATGTTAGAACGCTTAATAGTAAAGAGAAAAAAACGCCGGTAACAACGGTTCAGAGCTTTCCTGCAAGTGGAGCTTCCAAAGCAGAAGTGGGAACGACAAAATTATATATACATTAATGACTTCGAGGAAGTGAGCCACCCTGTTTTAAGATCTAATATCGATTCTCCACACTGTCTACGATAAATTTCTTTCTATTTTAGCTCTGAGAATTAGCATTTAAATCAAAAAAATATTCCCTAGTTGATATTTGTCTCTCATCGCCTTTCCGCTCGAAAATGTTTTAATATTGTAAGGAAGAATTCCTGCCATTAAGGGAGATAAAAATATAGCAGGTTGCCGCCATACCTTTCTTACTTGTTGTACCTCCTCCTGCCGGAGGCTTTGTGCTTATGTTGGCCATGAAGTCGTCCAAAGATTTAGGAACTTGTTTTTTAGTTTCTTCCTTTTCCTTTTTACCGAGCAGTTCGCTGAATCGAGAACCTTGTGTGGGGCTGTCACTTCTGGTCTCTATCAATTTTAAAATAGTGGTTACATCGGTAAGTGAATATATTCAATATTTTGAATAAAGGCAGTTAGAAATACGTGACGATTTTTTTTATGTAGTAAATGTTTATTTTAACGTCAGTTTGGTTATCAAGAAATAAATAAATAAAGAAATAAATAAAAGCGGCCTTAACTCCTTCACTCCCAGAAATAAAAGAGACGCATACCAGTATTCCCTAATTACAGCATCCATCCCTGCCACCACGGCCTAAGCAATCGATGAAAATCGATGATCGGAAAATCAATCGATGGCTATCCGTTACGGTTAGTTAATTGGCATCGGCCAATCGATGAACAATCGATAATCACATAAAAGTCGTCATGAACTTCATCACTGGTGGGGAAAGTATCTCATCTACATCAAAATCTCAGAACTAACATTCTGGCAAGTAAGGATAATAACTTCTGAGCATGGCAGGAGAGGGTTTGGTTTTTCAAACATCCTTGTTTCGCTTCACTTCAATTATATATTTATGTTTCGCGCCACCAAAATGGCCGACGCGACGTAACCAGAAAACGCACTATGCATTTCAGCTTATACTGTACATTAAAACAAAATTTTTGCAGTACCGGTAGCGGGAAGGTCATCATCATCACCGAATATATCCCCAGGTGGGTTCTGCGTTTTCCGTTTGCTGGTTTGCTCTTTCTTTGATCTTGCGGGAGGAGTGGGTGAATCTCGAGGCGTGTTTTCCTTAGAGTCATCCAGACCTGGTAAATCTTCATCTGAGTCAAAATTGATCTCTTCCTTACTTGGTTTCGCTTTACCAGCTAAAACACATAAAGTTTGGCGACATGAAATTAATGTTATTATCGAGAGACTCAGACGAGTTGAAAATAAAGAAAAAGTCAACAAATTCTCTGAACTAACATCCTGGCAGTAGGGTAATCACAAGTATTAATCACAAGAAACATACAAGGCGTTATCATTTTGATATTAACATTTACCAGCAGGCTTTCTTTGTCCCTTGTTCCGCGGTGCAGTTTGGGAGGGTGTTACATCTCCCTCCTCCTTATCTGGCGTTATGCCTGGTGATCCAGGAGGGGAAGATACAGTTTCACCTTGATCTTTGCTTCCCCTGACGGCGGATTGATGTTCTGGTGTAACAGGAGGTGATGGTGTATTTGCCGATTCCTGATTGGCCGGCCTACGCCCTCTGGATGATGTTGGTCTTTCTTCTGTTGAAACTAAGAAACGTAAGGTCATAAAGCAAGCGTGAAATATATAATTTGTAGTTCACACATTGGCAGTTTCGTTATCCTTTTGTTTCATCATCAGTTCTACATAGGATGGGAAGGAAACATTATGAATTTTAATCTCTGCTCTTCACAGTGATTATTCAAATTGAAGTTACTGGTAACTCTTCAAATGGGTTTGTATCCACTAGTACCCACTTGTACACTACTTGCCCTAAGACAAGTGAGCTAGCCAAAAGAACTTAGCTACCTTTGACATATCCTGAAGGCCAAAAAAGAAAGTTTTATCCAAGAAAGCCACAAATATCAACCAACTTCTAGGCACACCTTCAAATACCACCAAGTTTTGTTGAAAACCCTTGCCCCTAACTTATTAAGGTGAAATATTCTCATTACCAACAATGACATGGGGGAAAAGAGCAAATGTTCCGAAAATTGTGATGGAAGATGTACACTTAAAACAGTTGCTTTATTCTTGTAAACTAAATTTTCCATGATTACGTTCCATCATTGAGCTACCTTTTCATTAAACTAATATTACATCTCTCAGTTTGTGCGTGCCTTATGATTGGTCAATTTGAGCAGGCTGTATTTCACTATACAGCCTGCTAATTCAAAAGTTTGTTTGAATTGAAACCACCCTCTCTACTTGAACCAAGACATACAGTAGATACGTTACTAAACTTGTTTTCTCAGTTCATAAGGTAAATTATGGACCAGGTTTATTCTGCTTGGATTTATGGCCCACTCTTCGCTCTTGAGCCATAAATCAGAGTGGAGAAAATTTGATCCATAACTCTCAGTAGGACTTCAAACTTGGTTAATAAGTCGGAGGTAGTGCCACCATCTAATGCGAAGGCAAAATGACTTAGGCCTAAAAATTAAAGAGTCTGTTCACAGTCCACTTCAAACCTTGACTAGATAATGCAGATGAACCAGTGCTCTTTGATGCTGTAGACTTTCTAGGCTTCGGCTTGGGTTTTGGGTCTTCATCTTCATCAGATAATAGACCAGCCAAGGGGTCATCTTCATCAAACTCTGAAAGATTTCAATGTCAACTTATTCAAAAATGCAATTATAGTAAACATAGTTCTGGAGTATTACAGTACTGTAACTCAATAAACTTGATAACTAAAGTTCAGGTTATCAAAGTTAAAAAGAGATTCCAGAATAAATACTGTTCTATCAAGATGGATGTGAGTTTTCCCATCAGCAATCCCAGTAACACTGATCACATACCTCCAAAATCAAACTTTTTCCTGGGTTTTTTCACTTCCTTTACCTTGACAGAATCTTGCTTGGAAGTTGCTTTTTCTGAAGCTTCGCCAGCTGAAAGTTAAACTTTGAATATTTTACATGTCATATACTTGATATACATTTTAATAAAAAGAAACAAGACTTTATTGGGCTGAGGTCATACAAACTAAGCTTCATTATTTAAAACACACTTTGGCATTGTTCATTGGCTTTTCAATTAAAATTATTAACCCTTTGACTTCTAGGAGCTAGTGATTAGCATGTAACTTCTCCTTGCAATATCACTCCTGAATCACACATTAAGGTCATGAGAACAGAGAAAATGATCGCCATGCAACTAAAGAAGCTCTTGATTATTCAACAAATTCTCCTTGTCATTACAGTTAGTAAATGTATAGAGAACAGTATGGAGGATATGCATACTGATGTGAAGGTTAAAGTGTTAAATGGTAGGCCTACATGTAGTTGTTATTCTTTTAACATGTACATTTTTTTACATTTTTTTTTTCACTTTGTATAAACCAATTGATGTTTCCCCAAATTAACAGCAAGGTCATAGGGGCTTATCAGCAAGTGTATAAAACATCATCATCCACAAGCCATCAATGGAAGAGGTCTACATTCATTGGGTATATTGCTAGCACAACTTCCCTAAAGATCATCAGATTTAAAAAAATGGCTATTTGACTGTAACAGAAGAAATGGTGTCTGTAAAAAATAAGCTAGGAAGGATCTACTTTTTGTAGATGAGGATGATGATACAGATTCGATCTTGGATTTAGCTGACTCTGTTACAGGGGAGGTTCCAGGGGGTAGTTTATTGTCAGTGCTGATCCTCTTCTGTTCTGATGTAGCCTTAACAGGTTTTGGTGGTTTGCTTGGTGTACTCTTCTTTCCTAAGGATCCCCCAAAGAGATCAGATTCCATGTCATCAAGACCCTGATAAAAAAAAAAAAACAGTTTTACAGTGTTAATTTCTCCTTTTGACCCTCAGAAGTGATTTACTTGTAACTTCTCATCACAACAAGTATGTATCATCCAGCTGGGAGGTAGTGAGAATAAATAAACCCATTAGCCAGAGGGTGGCATCCTGATGAAAAACCAAATTCCCTTAACCAAGTTACAAACAAGAAAGGTATAGAAGAGAGAGGGTAAAGGTAAAGAATCTGAACCTACCAACGTGTCGGCCTATGCGTTGGCTGACACACTATTGACACACCACCAGCATACTACCAACATGTGACCAAGATTGACCAACACATCGGCTGACACACTACTGACACATTGGGAGGATCAGCCAATGCATCAGCCAATGTGTCGGCCAACACACTACCGATGCATTGGTAAAGGTTGGATACCAAGGGAGTTATCAATCCAGCCTATTAAGATCAATTATCAATTTGCCCAAGATATATCAGATCATAAGAGTTAAAGATTACAAGAATTGATTATATATCTCAACTTTGCTTTGGCTGGATGACAATGCCTGAGTGTGAAGGAAAAGCTGTCAAGTTGTGTACACATTCTTATGGTGGATAAGAATGTTAAAATAAAATATTCAATACTCACAGCAAGACTGTCAGCCATCTTTTTGGCATCTGTCTCAGACAGTGACTGTCCAAAGAAATCAGAACCAAAATAAAACATCACACCAACTTTACCATCAAGAAATTCCAAAAATGGCCAAGGAAGAAATATATTGAAACTATCTCTTACCTCGTCCTCATCATCAATGTCACTCCCAGCCATTTGAGCCAGACTACTGTAAAAATCTTCATCGGTGGCACTGTAAAAACAAACATTTAAAATAATAAATACATAATTATAAAATCCTACCCGTCCAGTAAAAAATAAAAAGGTCACCACAAATGGGTTTAACAGGGCATGTAAGAGTCAGCAGGTAGTAAACTTTGCTGTCTAACATGCAAGGTTTAGCTAGCTACCGCACAAAATGTTATCAACTGAAGAAGTGGCCATTAAGACAGAAGAGAACAACTGCAAAATAGATACCAATGAAACTACTATCACTTTGCAGTAATGTCTGTCTGATACATACTTCAAACCCAGCTAGCTAGCTACCACACGTCAAGAAGTTATCAACTGAAGAAGTGGCTATTTAGACAGAAGAGAACAGCGGCAAAATAGATATACCAAATGCTATCACTTTGCAGTAATGTCTGTCTGATACATACTTCACACCCTTAAGAAAACTTAATCTTCACTTGTCTAGTAAATAGTAATAGAGCCTAATTGACGAGGCACGGGGTTGATGGTGAACGGTACAAAACCAAAATTGTGTCAGGCTATGGGACTGATTCATAACATTGCTACAAACAAAATGGTTTAGTAATTAATGGGTCATTATCTTTCACCTTCTACTGTAAGTAACCTAATTGAGATTCATCTGCTCCCCAGTTTGCTCAATGGTTAGAGTGCCAGACTGTTGTGCGAGAGGTTGAGGGTTCAAGCCCTGGCTGGACCAACACTCAAGGTCTTAGAAAAACTTAGGAGAATGTGCTACCTTTCTATAACACCAAGAAATGGATAGACATTCTAGTCTCCTCGGATAAGGACAAATAAACCGTAGGTCCCATCTCCTGCATCTATTAATTAGTTAATTTGGTTAGGCAGGGGACGTTAAAGAACCCACTCACGAGATTACTGTGATGTGGTCTGGCCTGTTTACTGGGAATTGGGGGGAGGGGGCATCTTCAACTTCCTTTGATTGATATTGTTAACTGCTTGATGCAGTCCCGCAAAAGTCCCCCGAAAGTGTTGTAAATTAATTCTGAAAAGCCCCTTGGGGAGAATTAATAATAAAGTATTGCTAGCCCAACCATTGGGTGATACAGTTCATAAAATTACAAAATATCTCTTTACATTACCCTGACGTCAGTGTTCCCTTCTTAGCAAAACCCTTGAGGAAGGAAGAGAGGTTAAACGATAATTAAAAAGTCAGTGGATTAGTAGTTAAGAAGAAAAATTGCCAATATTTAATTGTGGTAATTTATTATGATCTCAAATTTTAATTATCCCAAATAAGATATAAAAAGTGTAAATTGTAAATCCAGGGTCCTGGCTAGTCCCTTTTTAACATCACAACCAAACAAAAGGTACATTAATTTAGGCTCCAGAAAAAGGTCTGAGATGAAAAAGCCTTCCCTTTTCATTTGTTGATCATTTCCTATATTCTCACTGGTCTTATGCTTGATTCAGCGGTGATACTATGTAAATATATTAAATGAGATGATTCTCGCTTCTAGGGATGCAAAGGTTGCATGTGATAAGAACAGATGATGATGATAATGATGACAAAAACGGTTGGCACATACACACTCTACAACCTGATGCAACTTCACCAAAACTTACTGAAGTTCCAGACTGCCCTTTAGCCTTTGGATGCTGTTGAGCACTTGTACCAAATATATCATCTGAACAACAAAAATATTGCATGAGAAAGATAAAAACCTTTGTATATATTATTACTGTGTGATAGCCCAGACTAGCAGACCAGTGAAAATATTTTTGTCTTAATGTAAAGAGAACAAATTCAACACATACCATCATTACCACCACTCAGAATAGAGTCCAAATCCTGATCTAAAGCTGCTCGGCTTGAGGCTGAAAAGTGAAAAAATTAATTTCAAAAATTGATTACCGCATCATTCAACATAAATTTAACCCTTTCACACCCAAGATCTCAATAATAATTCTCCTTACTGTCAGCCAGACAACCATTATGATGTGTATTGGATCAACTAATAATTTTTCCTTATTCTCATCACTTGTCTTTTTGAAATTGAATTGATATCGTAAGGAGAAATTCTGTCTTGGTCACTCGTGGGAGTTTAAGGACTGAGTGCTTCTCTGTTTGGGACATTCTCTGCACAGTTGTGTAAGTTTACTGTGCGTAAGCAGAGATCGATATGTACAACAATGGACCAGCTGTTATCCACAGTGTTTTTCTACTCTTAATTTCCTGGTGTGCATTAAGTCATAGAATTGTCTAAGTTTGTTCAATTAAAGGTCAGAATCAAGAAGTCAGGTCGAGAGTGATGGCATGTATCAAACAAGCAGCATGTTGCAATCAGAAACTTGCTTTAATTTAAAGCAAGAAAAAAAGTAAGAAGTACAGTCGTCTTACCCTTCAACAAACACTTCACCTATTAACCCTTAGTACATAATTCTCTCCTTAAAATACTTCGATAGATCGAAAAGATAAACATATATACTCAAGATAGACACAGCCGAAATTTGTTTCAATAAAAAAATATTTACCATTGCGTGCAACGGTCGACCTCCGGCCAGGCCCTGCTCCAGGGAAAGTATCTCCACCCTGCATAAGAATACCCAAGAATCGTTAATTTTAATATTTTGTGCTACCATTTAAATTCAATTTTCATTTCCTACCCTTCTCATTCCATCGGAATCTTGAAAATATGTCAACTCAAAAATTAACCCGGAAGATCTGGCATTTTGAAATCAGACTGTAAACAAACGCATACTTTATCTTAGCAAGCCGCTGAAGAATCCGGTACGCGGCGCATTTTTCCCGCGCAATTTGGTTACATTCGTGTAATTTGCTTTCTTGATAAATTTTGCAGATCGCTTGATACTTGATTTTCAGTTGCGCTGATTTTTTAAGCCCTTAATTTTCTTCCCATGTACAAGGTTAAATTGCAATCTAACTGAAAGTGATCTAAAAAAATGGCAACTGGAGACATAAGGATTTCTCAGGCCGCCCTTACGAATTGCTCAGAGACAAAACGAGTTCATTTGATGGCCTGTGAGGTAGATCATGATGGGGAAGCTCAGGTATCAAATTATTTCGACCCAACTGTGCGAGACGAAGGTACAATCTCGGGGGTGCAAAATGGCGAATCAGGTACGGAAAAATGATATCAAACAAATTTTCTAAACCCTAACATTAATATTATGCAAATTGTCCAAACTGTTAACGTTGTTTAACAGTCGAGCTTCTCGAGTTCACGATCATTTTCGTCATTCCCCTGACCTAAATGTCTGATTCAAGGGTGTTACTGTTGGGAGAAATAAGATGCTTATCACTTTTAGGGTTTAAAGGTTAACTTGCATGAAGCTTATTTACATGAAGCTTATTTACAGGCATGCAACAATAGTGTGTCACCAAATTTTAAAATGCTATCATCATCTTTGCTATCATACTTGATAATAAGGTTTAAAAGATTAGGCATCCTAAAATTTACCTGGAGATAGAAAATCATCAAATTTGTAATTACTATTTGTAAGTTCCTGTAACTCAAAATACAGAAACAAATCCTTATAACCACTAAGCGTTGTCGAAGCTTGAAGACAGACATGGTGTTTAACATACTGATTGATATTTTATAGTTTTATCTGACATTCACATTTCTATGTAATATTTCTTAGCCCTAAGTGCATCCTTCAGAGGGCGTAGTCTGAAAGGATGTGTCCTCAATGTACCAGCAGGGTATACTGGGTTTGTCATGAAAGAAGGAAGAAGACCTATTACTGATGAGGAGGTGAGCATCAAAGCTGAGGCTGCTTTGCATTGTTTGATATTAGATGCCAAGCAATAGAAAAATGAGACCTGGACATGCCTGATGTTGGATCATGTTCCAATATGGTTGGACCCCAACTTGTCTCTATCCTTTTTGTATTGTTCTTTCCTAACAAACTACAGTCTCTAAAATCCTTTTGAATTACTTAGAATTGTTCTTGAACAGTACTTTGGGTCCATGAGTGCTTTTCCTATGGATTATGGCTCAAAATGTTTATCTTGTGTGTTCTTATTTCTATTTATTCACTTGTGATAATTAGACAGGCTGGCCCAGCTCAGCTTTAAAACTGGTTTAAATTGGGGCCTGTATAAACGATAACAAGGCCAAACCACAACATGGGCAGCTACATTCCCTGCCCTTGCACATTACTGTACATCATTACAGGAGGCTTGGCATTGCAAAAGTTATGTTATTTTTGTCTCTACTGTGGAAGGATCCACTGCATGTTAAGAACCAAGTTGCATAACTTACCTACAGCAGCTTATCAAAGTTTCCTGCTTACTCAAAGTAATTGCATTGACTAAGCCATAATTCCAAGGATATTTTATTTTATTATATAGATACTGATGAAATACCAGGATTTCTCCTTGTACTAAAAAATCATATCTTCACCGCATGCAGTGAAGATACTATTTTTATCTTTCATGTGTGAGGATATTGGTTTGGCCATAGTTACCAACATAATTACCCAATTGCTGTTTCAAAAATGAATAAAAAAAGTTGTCTTTTATATGGAAATTTCATCAGTATCTATATAATAAACAGAGCATTACATGGCTGCTTGGGGATACGAATTTTATCTTCTCGTGCTGAAAGTATCTCTCGCAAGTGAGCGCAGCGGACGAGTGAGAGATACTTTCAGCACTCGAAGATAAAATTCGTATCCCCATGCGGCCATGTAATATCCTCTATTTAATATTTTGTAATGTAATATAAGAAAGGGATGGGGACTTGATGTGCTGAGGTTGATGTGAAGAATGATGTCAACAACAGTTGTAACTACTACTGTAAACCTATGTGATAATTTTTAAACTGAGATGAAGCAGCATGAAGAATCATTCAAAATTGAGGCTGTCTAAGATGCAATAAAATGTGATGACTCATTCTGTATGGTTTCCATATTTTCAGGATCGAGTGATGAAACCCATACATAAATTTTCACAGTTTACCTACTGGAATTTAGAGACTCCACCCTCAAATAATGATGCCATTGTGAAAGCTATGCAATGGATAAATATTGCTTCTGCAGTAAGTAATACTTAAGAATGCTAAAGGTGTTTCTTTTTTTTTTTTCAAGGGGGAGGGGCATATCTACTAAATTAGCCTTTGCTACTTGGATGAATGCAACTCACCACCTGGCTTTTGCAATTATTATTTATTCCTTATTTACTTTGTTCAGTATTTCTAATTTGCATTTGTTGTAAACTGAGCAAAATTAAACAAAGTCTGTGTGTAGGTCGTTTTGTAAAGTACAGTTGTTAGGTACCAAGTGCCTTATGTTTAAGATGATTTTTGAAAAGATCACACCACTTGTAAAAGTAAGACATTTTTCACCATGAAAACAATTATAGAAATCTGTGCTCATAACTTGTTAGTACAAGAGTTGTGGAACTTCTAACTGATTTATACAATCACCTGCTACACTGATGTGCCCTCTTTCCTTCTTTTTTCCTAGCTTCATGGTGGTGAAGTGGATAGTGAGAATGCCACTCCAGAGAACATCAGATGATATAAAGCAACTTATGGCAAAGAACATTATAAATTGCTAAGGATTGTCCTCTAAAATAAAAATAAAATTTGGCAACAAGCTTGGTTAGTTAGACTAGAATTAAAGTGTTTTTCAGATATCAGTAAATTCAATTTTAAGTAGGTTTGGATACTTGTAGCAGAAAGGGATAATTTATTCATGATAAAACTCTTCAGTTGGTGATGTTTCCCTTTATTCTCATGACCACAATGGTTGATTCAGCAGTATTATTACATGACTTGGGCAGTCAGAGGGCCAATAACTAAAATCAGCCAATCAAAATGCTTTATTGCCGGTCAATATTCTTTAAGTATTGGACCGGGCACTGTCCTGAATGGTCCCGAATGATACCACACTTGTGTCCCTTTGAACTTCAGTCGTATAATAAATCTCTTATTAACCAAGCTTGCTCAGGACCGTACTGGAAGAATATCGGCCCTCGGTCTTTTTTGCACGGACCTCGGTCCATACTGTTAAGACCTTGGGCCGATATTCTCCCAGTACGGCCCTCGCACTTGGTTAATAAGATACATATACTGTTTAGAGAAATTGGTTGCTGGTTTACTCTTAGGGGCTGAAGGGTTAAGCCTTGACCAAAAATGTACGACTCAAAGCTACCTGTACTAATCTGCAGCCCAGCTGAAGAGAGAAAGAAAGAAAGTCTTAATTAAGCACTCTAAACAACAAATGTGTCTAGTTACAATGATAAGGTTGAGATTGGACATCAGCATTATCAGGCGCCTCTGGCAGCTGCTTTCAGTCAACGTAATGATCTTACCTTCCCGTCCATCCTGCCCCAGGGGAGGACATCCACCACACAGTAATCTGTGTGGGAAATTAGTGTCTCCTACCCCTAACCCTGCAGGAGACAGGGCCTACGGTTTATTCTTCCTTATCCGAGAAGACTAGAATATCTATCCATTTCTTGATATTATAGAAAGGTAGTAAATTCTCAGTTAAGACCACGAGTATTGTTCCGGCTGGGGCATGAACCTTTGACTTCCTGCACAACAATCTGGCGCTCTAACCAGTTGAGCTAACCAGGAGGCAGTTAGCTAGTACAGTAGCCAGTTGGACCCTTTCATCAAACGGTTATAAATCTCTGTAAGTGTACAACTTCAGTTTGGGATCAGAGGAACTTGAAGGGGAAGATAGTCCCCACCTCTTTTTTTTTGTGACATCAGGAGGACCCCATGAACATGTAATCTCCCTTCCTGAGCTTGTGCTCAGCCTTTAACAATCACAAGTGGTTGTTTGACCAGCAGCAATGCAAGAAACACTTTAGCTGAATATCTACTATAGGTAGATAGGTAGGCAAATTCTGAAAAGCTCTACAAAATACCCCCAGGGTAGTTTATTTATCCTTCTCAACTATATTTCATTACCAACAAAGTGTTTAATTTGCCTTCTGCCATAGCACAAGAGTTTTTTTTTCAGAAACTAATCAATGACAGTGTTTGAGAAAATACAGGATGGTATAGTTATGGCCTTTTGATTGTGTTTCAGATTTACTAAGAACCCAGCAGTAATATTTAGCAGTAAATCTTTTTTAACAACTAAAATTGAAAATAAAAAAAAAAAAGATACAGGTCTCACTCCACGCAATGCTTAATGAACCCTTTTGCTCCCAAGATCTCAGTGGTAATTCTCCTTATTGTCTCATTCAATTCTTATAATGTAAGTTTGGAGAATTTGGTTTTGGAGAAACTGTTGTGGTCACTCATGGGAGTTAAAGGATTAACTAGTTCAGAAGCCTAAAGTGTCCCGAAAGCCACTATTCACCGAGATTGAAAAGAATAATTGTTTTAGTATATACACACAAAGTGATTTGACAAAATTAAAAGAAAGCCCTAAAAAGGTAATTTCTGCTTCTGAAACTTTAGCAAAACGCGAGTTTACGCCCGCTATTTTGTTTTTCACATCAACTCGCTTGGAGGTGTACATTGTTGATTAGCCCGAGATAGCGAACCAATCAGATTGCTCGAAATGCAAAGATCACTGAGTGTGTATATACTAAATAAATGTGATTTGCACTTAGTGTATAATAGTTTTGGCACCATAGCATTGTCCCAGGGAGTCTGGGGACCAACCTCCCCCTTTTATTTAAAGACGAATTCAATACTGAACATAACGGTCAACCAGAGATCACATAAAGATGTATGAGATGTGTGGAATGCCCTATGAATTGTAAGTTACATTTGGTTGAACTCTCAAATGTTATTTTATATTTAAAACAATCTATTTGTTTTTTAGTTTGAATTGCTTCCTCTGGCAACTAGTACGAAAATAAACGGGTCACTGTAACTTTCAAAGCTACAGTAACGCTTCACATCGCAAGCGCGAATCACAATGCTTTCATTGATTAAACTTCATTCTTAAAATTTTAAACCTGTTGACAATGCTATTAGTGTACCCATTTAAAAATGGAGACATTCTGTACTTTTTGCAAGACAACAATTCTACATTCTTCCCAAACTGTCCCAGACTTAGCATTCCACAACACTTAGAAACAAAAATCTTCAGAGAAGTTTTCTATGCAAATAAAGTCCTTGGATGAAATATTTAAAAGCTAACAGAAATATGATAAGCCCCATATTAACCATCTACCATGTTTAGTAATAATCATGTAAAATGTAACTTCCATACTATGGATATTGTTTGTGAAACTGTTAAATCTTATTTTGCAAATAAACCATCACTACATAATATTTCCTTGAGGGTAACAATGATTGGCTCTTAGTGCAGGATTTCATCGGCCACTTCTGATGACACTTGAACCTGCACCTGTTGTATTTTTCGCCAACATTTGTTAACACCGAAAGCCAAAGAGAATCTTGTAAAGAAGCTTTGGAAGGGGTTTCAATATTTTTTTTTCTCTTCATACCTGCCAATGGCATAATAGGCATCTCTGCTGTAATGCAAAAAACCCTCGCTAAAGAGCCTGCTTCCAGGTGAAACAGATAGGGGTAAGAGGTCTAACAGGTAGTGGTAGACTGCTGGAAACCAGTTTTTATTGAAACCCCTGCTTTGAACAGTTTGGGCCCAGTAGTTTAAAAGGTGGATAACCCTATCCAACAGATAGGATAAGAGATGGCAAAACCTACTGTGCTATCCACTGGGTGGAGATATATCCAGTGAATGACATTATCTAACCTTTGAATAACTGGGGCCTGAAGTTTACTTATAAGTAAATCTAATGAAGGCAACCTCCTCTCAACATCACTCTTAAATTTGTTTGCACAAGGGTGTGGTTTCACAAGAATCAATAGGTGTCAGAGGCAGCGGTCTCAGAAATATGTTGTGACCAAGCCAATAGAAAGATTTGTGAAAAGCTGAGATGTTAAAGGCACCCAAAGAGAAAAGCTAGATAGCTATGGCATCCCAGCTCTACAACAGCATAAAACTGGAAAATTTTATCCTCTTGGTTGTTTCATATTGTGCTTCAACATGTACATGATTTCTATCAGGTATATGTCTGTCCTTGTTTCAGCTTCTCAAGCCATTTCCTGTCATTTGCCAGAGGATTATGTATAAATAACAAGTCACCTTGATTTCTGATTGATAGTTTGTTCCAAAAAAGCCCACCCTTTTTACCCTACAATTCTACTACATAATCTATACTCTATCATACAATCCAAGACACATGGACAGAAAGTGTAACGGCTGAAAGAGTCTGAGCTACTGCCACTTGTTCAGTTACAGAGGGAGCACTGCTTTACCACTGCATCTTGCTACCATTAAAATGATACTTCCAAACAGTAAATCAACTATCTTAGTCTTTTGTCATTGGTGGCTGATGTTATTGTCACCAGGTATGCAACAGATGCCTTTCTAATAGAGCTCAAAGTGCATGAACTGTTTTAGTTATGGAATACAGATTCTCTCCTTACTGTCTGTAATTACTCTCACTGTTAAATATTGCATTATTTAAATGAATAATGTGGCTTGGTTTTCTTTTAAGATCCTAAAGCTTTGTGGAGACTACTGTACATAAACTATGCCTTGTTATATAGAGTTTTTCATTCAGTCTGCCACTGTAGGGCTTTCCTTGTCTGGAATAGCTTCTGATGAAGATTTAGTTGGTGTCACTGGTATGGCTTCTTCGTCATCCTCATCTTGAACTTGCATGTGATATTTATAAATTTTTTCAGTCTTGTGTAGATTACCTGCAAAAATATGCATCATTTTTAGGAATGTAATTGTTAATTACTAGAGCTGCATTAAAGATTGAGGAGAGTCATTATTGACTTGTGCTTTACTGCCACTAATCAAGTCAAACTAGTGCAGGTTAGAGCAGTTTCTCTTGTCCTAGAATCTCCCACTGGCTCCACATCCTAGTGGCCAGTCAAAAACTTGATTCTCCTTAAACATGGAAGACTAATAGTTGGATGGCTGAAGAACCTTTGCACCACAATCTGTAAGCAATTGGTTAATGAACCATCATGTTTTTTATGGAGGGAAAAATTAGGTACCAACTTGTATAGTACAGTTCATTAATTAGTTTTTCTTGTGTTGTACAAAGTTACTTATATCCCATTCACACCAGCAAAACATGTTTAGTTAAACTGGGTGTAACTGAAAGACAGCTGAAGCAGAACTGAAAAACTGAATTTTCCATAAGTTTCAAGTAGTCACTAACTTATTTCAATGTGCTGAATTTGAAGTTGACAAACCTTGGTTCAAGTAGCTTCTATGAAAAAAAAAACTATTTCAAACCATGTAACAAAATAGCTTTAAAACATACTTAAGCTTTGGTGTGAATGGGGCATAAGTCTCTCATCTTATAGCCAGATCTGGAAGTCTTGTCACATAGTGACAGAGTACACAAGAGGTTTTTTCTTATGTGTATATCAAAGAAGATGACATTCCACTCTACTCTGTGTATCATTAAAAAAAAAAAACAAAACAAAACAAAACAGCAGAAAAGACTTACCAGATGTAAGATTGAAAGTTCTCCCAATGGTTTTGGGTTCCTCTGGAAGAGGTGACAGCCAGTTCATGAAGGAGCTCACAAGAGGGACCTGTCGTAACAAACCCTTACAGAGACAGAAACACCATGTTAATGAGTGACATTTCTTTCAATTTGAAAAACAAACAAAAACAAAAAACAATTCTTTCACATTAAAGGGAAGTTTAGGAAAGAGGGATAAGGAAAATGTTTAGAATGACACAACTTGTCAGGTGTCGATAAAAAATCTAAGAGGCGATTCATAGACAGGTAAAAATGAACGATATAATATCCTGACATTTCGGCAACTTCATGACGCCATTATCAAGGGTACGAATGAAAATAAAATTAACAAATGCGAGTTCAAGAGTTACAACTAATTTGCGGAGTCTTGGTCCGCTAACATTGTTAAGACACAGTTGAAAGACCTTAGCATTAAGCTCCAAACCACAATCCAGCCCGTATTTGTCAGTCGGAAAATTGGCCAAGACCTTAAAGAATGTGAAACCAAACCACAGCTGGTTAATCAACAGTGCGTAGTGTACCAATTTAAATGTAACTTGTGTGATACAGGGAGCTATGTTGGTTACACACGTGGGCATTTATATGCCCGCGTGGATAGCCATAAGAGCACGTCATCTATAGTACGCAAGCACTACGACAATGACCACGCAGGTGCTGTCCCTGAGGACCTTCTTAGCTGTTTCAAAGTTCTCAAGAAGTGCATGAACAAATTCGATTGTCTTGTCAACGAGATGCTTTACATCAAACAATTAACACCAAGTTTGAATGTGCAAACGGATTCTATCCGTGCTAAAGTATTTGTGTAGCTACCTCCCCTATGCAAATTAGTTGTAACTCTTGAACTTGCATTTGTTAATTTTATTTTCATTCGTACCCTTGATAATGGCATCATGAAGTCACCGAAACGTCAGGATATTATATCGTTCGTTTTTACCTGTCTATGTATTACTAAATCTTTGTTAATAAGAGGTGATTGTAACAATAATTAAACCCTTTAATCCCTAACAGTGACCAGCATCTAACTTCTCCTTACAATATCACCCCTGAATCACATGAACAAAATAATTCTCCTCGTCAGTACTGTAGATGCACTGAGAGGAGCATTTTATTTGATGTTGGTATAGTGGCAAAAAACAAATCCACTGGTACTTTAGTGAGGTCTGTATCCTTATCGAGAACAATATTTGTCATCATAGTGGTCAAAATTTGTTAAAGACTCCCTCAGCTGGGCCATGTGAATCCACAACATTTTGACTGCTGTGATGACCAATCTCATTGCTGACAAGAGTGCAGACCACACCAAACAACTGTGGATTTGTTAACTTACCACTCAAATTGAAAATGCCTACTTTTCCTCATTGTTAATGATATATAAAATGTTACGGCCTCTCAAAATGGACTACAAGGCCAAATTATTTAATTACCTCTTCCAACAATTTTTCCTCTGATTCTTTCACTAAGTCTTGCTGAGCTGCTTCAATACCTTTCTGAATTGCATCAGCCATCTGCTCCAAATACTAAAAAGGAAAAACAGTATAAATATATTATCAACTTAAACATGCATACTTCTGATGAAATTAGAGTTTCCCTATTCATGAAATTTACTAATGCAATAATTCTAATTATTCTTTCTCCATAGCAAAATCTGATCTACATCTAATGACTTCAAAGATTTTGGTTGATTTTAATGTTAGCAATTCCTTATCTTTTGAGAAGAGGGCTAAACATAATTGGAGAATTCAACCAGAGACATCTGTTTCATAAGTCTTTTTCATAAATACTGTATCTTCTTTATTATATGGCAAAGCACTTTTTCTGTAGAGACCTCTCTGTGCACTCTAAAATTGTCCTGAACTTGGGGTGCATTTTAAAGCCACTATCTGTGTGCAACAAAGTATAATTTTTCCAAGTTTTTGTTCTTAATGCCAATGTGCTAGAGTTTTTTTGCTCTTGTTTACAAGTATAAGTGCATGTTATAAGCAAATGTTGAAAAATTGAGTTGAAATATAAGTGATCATGGTACAAAAATTACCTGAAGTTTAGTGTGCCTTTTGTAACCAAGTATTTAGGCCTGATTTTCGCAGTGTAAACTTGACACAAACAAGATTGAAAGTTTGTTTGTGCCTTATAATTTAGATAAAAACAATGATTCAGCCAGCTTAGTATACCTTGCTTGAGGTTTCCAGTTCTGAAGCTCCTTTACAAACAATATCTACCACTGCATCAACAGATGATGAAGCTGGAACCTGAGAAAATACAAGGGAAAAAAATTTGTAACCAAGCTGTTAAGCACAGAGATGGTTGATTTAAGGCTAAAGTGTAGAGATAAATATATATGAAAAATAAAGAGAAAGAGAAACAAAGATGGAAAGAAATAATGATGTAAATATGTCTGTTAGAATGAAGAGATTAAAGGGAAAAAAAATCTTATGATTTACCAGTATCTATTTTTTCAATTGTTTATCTCATGCTCTTAACAAAATTTAATGTTAAACATCACCAGTTCATTTTAAGATTACCACCCAGAAATACAACCCAGGTAATGACAGAATAGTACAACATTTTTTTCCTTCAGTAACGAGAACCTGGTGAAATTTAACTGCAAAATATTGTAATATATACAAATCTCTACAGTGGGCCTCTGGATCTAATCAGCAAACACATTCATAAGCATTTGCGGACCATAAACTAAACCACAGTACTTTCATACCTTGTCAATTATAATACAAGTAAGACCATCTTGTGTACGGCCCTTGCTGAAAACATCTTCCATCCCTTCAGAAACCTTTGCCAACACTTCCTTGTTCCAGTCATTAAGTTCAACTTTCTTGGCCTCTCTGAGTTTTCCTAAATCCTTGTTGGTCCAGTAACGAGGAACACATCTGGTTACAAAGAGGTAAAGAGAAAAAAAATCAAATCAACTTGTAAATGTTATACACTACAGTATGTATGACTTGGTACTATACAAAACCACCACAGATTACCCTATTGGCTCTTATGTCAATTATGAAATGAAATGGGATAAATCTTAGCTGTACTTACAGAAGAGCACCAACAGCTGAAGTGTCCTGGATCTCCACAACGACAACATGTTCCTTGCCTTCTGTTGCTAACCTGAATTCCTCTTGAGATAGAAGCAGGGCATCTAATCTGGCCTGAATTTAAAATGGAAAAAGCTACTGTTACCATTTGAGGCCAAAGCATTTTCTCCATCCATCACTTAATACACTTCAAATCAATCTTAAGGTGTTGGCAAGGGGAATTGTTTAACAAACAAGGGCTTCTTTAGTTGGTGATCTTCTCCTTTATTCTTGTGACCTTAATGTTTGGTTCAAGGGTGACATTTTAAGGGAAAATTAGATGTTGTTTGCACTGGTAAAGTTGCTAGCCACACTAAAAATAATATTGTCTTTACAATTATTTTTGTCAATCCCACCAATGACATTATGATAAATGACATTCAAGCCATTGCACGAAGCAAACTAAGTTAAAAAGAACTTTATCAACATAACCCACCACTTCTTCTTTGAGGCAAATTACAAAGTCTTCAACATTTTCGCTAGTTGTCCCACATACTGAAAGGAAAACAGCAAAATACCAGATTACAAATAAATCACTCTGCTGCAATTTATTTCTCTTACAAATTCTTAACATTTAAGAAGTCACTGTTTCCAGCAGCAATATAAATAAAACAGAAGCTGATTAATTACACAAGTTTCCTAATAGTATTAACTGGTATCATGATCAACTTAGCAAACAAAGGCAAGTGCCTATCTCAGCTGTAATTATTTTTTTCCTAATTGTTAAATTCTGGATGTAATAATAATAATAATATCATACTTTCAACATGCACATCCATTTACAGATGCTCATATATGCACAAACAAAGAAACAAATATTTCAAATAAACATAAACTGCTTGAAAATTCCAACTAACTCGAGGCAGACCAGTTGGCTGTTTACACAGCGCAGCCAAGGAGTTGAACTCCGGGCAACTGAGAGCAAATCTAGTGAGTAGTAGGGAAGAGGACTTGAAGCTGGAACCACCAGACTACAAGTCAAGTTCCCTAACCACTCCACCATGCTGCCTCCATGATTTCTATCTATAGCAACCTTTTGATATCAAAAGCCAAAGATTTCTTGAAAATAGAGTGGAGTGTCCCTGTGCCAAGAGCTGAGTTTCAGTGAATTTCCAGTCAACACAAAAGCCACAGACCAAAACAGTCAGCACCTCTTACTCACAGTTGTTAGGACAAGCAATTAACATGTACACAATATATAAACTCATGGTCAAGTGGCAACCAATTGCTTTGTTATTCTTATTCTTTATTATTGTTTCTGTCATACAAGTGAATTCCTAAGATTGGCCAAAGCCAGAGGCTTAAATGACTTATGGTCAGAGACAAAGACTAATTTTTCAAAGAACAATAGACTAATCTAAGGTAATTCTAATCTATTCTAATCTAATCTAATCAAATCTAGATAATAAACAATAATCGGGGTATATTAGAAGTTCAGTTCTCCTGTTGAGCCTGTAACTTGAGATTTGGAGGTTTGATTAGACCTTCTTCATAGTAAAACTTACTTCTAGATGAAAGGACAGGATTGAATCTAATGCAGCATCCCTCTTTGGGCAAATTCACAACACCAATTTTAACAGAAGGTACTTGTTGAGCCAGGTATTTTGCAATCTAAAATTAGATAAATACCAGTATGTAAAGAAAAAACATTGGTGAATTTGAAAGACAAGTGAATGCTATGATCTCATTCCTCCAAGGAGAATAAGAGAATTGTCCTGATGGTATATTTCAGTTTCCAACTGTACTGCCTTGGTAAGAATAAACTGCATTTCTTTTGTAAAAAATTCCATTTCTTAGCCAACGCATAATTCCCATCATCCGAGAACCATTCAATATCTATCTACCTTCCAAGCTAGCAAAACCTCTTCTAATGCTAGCATCAACATATACAATCAACAGTAACTCACATGAAGATTAAATAATGATAAAAAGGTTCAAATGACAACCATTCTGTGATATAATTCTGCTTGGGAAATACATAGTGTCTCCTCTGGCACACCAGCCACCATTTACTTTTTCAGTCTTTCACCTTTGTTCTCAAATAGTCAAGGGATTGCCAACTGCACACGTTAAATCACTCCTTACATAGGTTACTTTTCCTATCTGTTAATTGGTGAGGATTCCATGATAAGTGGAATCCTTATACATGTATTACCACAGAAGCACTTAACTGAACCAGAGAAGAGTACTTGATGATGAAAAGAAAATACATTTTGCTCTTCAAAAGTATCATGTACTTTAGTGTAGCAGTTTAATTTATTCTGTTACCATTTGATTGATTGAGTCCCTCACAGAAGGTGAAACACAGCCTGGTTCTGGAGAGGATGATCCTGCTGAAGATGACAGCTCTGTATCATCTGTGTAAAATAAATCACAATCACATTTAAGTTTGAGAAACAGTTTGATGACAAAAAAAAAAAAAAACTTTTTAAGTCACATCCCAAAAAGCAAAAAAATTTAAGGGAAAGCAGAAATCAAAATTAGACCTGAAATAAGAAAGATGTAAATTTTGAGGTTGGCAGTGGATTAATAAAAGATGTTATTTATCTTGTCAAGAATGTGCAACAATGAAAAGATCTCCAAAGGGATTGAACTCCAGACCCTCAGATTCCGGCTCTGATGCTCTCCCATTGAACAACAGCATTTTTGGGAGGCGGGATCAAAACGGAAAATCCCCCAAGTAGTTGAGGTGGGGATCTTTTCTACAACTGGCCCCGGTTGTTCAAAGGATGGATAATGCTATACACTGGATAAATCTCTATCCGGTGGATAGCGCGGTACGTTTTGGTAACACTTATCCGCTGGAGAGCGATTTATCTGTTGGATAGCATTATCCGCCCTTTGAACAACCGGAGCCAGAACAATAAAGGTAGCATACTTAAAATAACAGGTGCTTTGTATCTAAAAGTACCTTGTTCTTCATCTTGATCTGAAGCATCATCTTCTCCCCCAGTAGGTACAATAGATTCACCAGGGGATACAGGGGCTGCTTTGTATTTGAATACGACCATGGATGACAAACAGTGAGGCTGGGCCTTAAGCAAATACACTAATCATCAAAATATTCAGAAAGACGGAGCAGACAAAACATTTGGACAGGTCATTAATTTATGGAAAAACTGAGGATTCTAGCAATGTTCAATAATGTAGTTTGAAATCTCTGCATGAAAATGAAAACAAGATTATGAATTCTAGAAAGTCACATGGCTGAATAACTACGATTTAGTATTATTAAAAACTGGATCATTGGATAATGCAATTCCAGACTTTTTATTGGCTTAGCCATTATGGTATATGAGCCAATATACCATAATCTTATATCTGTACATTGTAACATCCAGTTTCTTCCTACAAAATAAAGTCGAGAAGATTTGTCTAATATCTTGGGGGCTTTTATTTTTAATAACACAATTATTCCACTAGCGCTTGTTGGATATGAGATGATTATAGCCAAGTCGGCGCCTTGTTGGCTATCTATCATCTCATATCCAATGTGCGCTTGTGGAATAATTGTTAAATACAGTACATAGCTGAATGTGTTTCCAAGTTACTTACTATCCTCTTCATAGCAGCTTGCATGCCATCCAAACTCACACACAGTTGTTGAGACTAGAAAAGATGATGACACATCATTTGATCAGAAATGATAATTACATTTCAGTACAACTGTTGGTAACCAGCTTCAAGTACAGAATTTTGCAAAACTGGCCAAGCTTGTGCCAAAAAGGAAACTATGCATTTTAACTGGATAGGGGTTGCTGTTGAGCAAAGGATGAACAAAAATCTACCACTAAGTGATTCAGACATAATGGGTACAAGATCTTCCAATAATATTTGATTTATTTCTATCTCAGTTACTTCAGAGCACACATGCACAAAATCACAATTACAAGCATTTTCAGTTAACATAATAATAGCTTTTCTTACCAGTTGGGCTGCATGTAAAATCATTTCTCGCATTTTATCTAAACCTGTGGTAAAAAAAAAAAAAAAGTTGTTGGCGAATTAAATGTACTTTCATTCGGTAACACTGAAAAAAAAGAAAAAAAATGCACCCATAAGATGTTTTAACTTTGATTAACACTGATCCTGGGTTTACTTCAAACAAAAAACATACAGAGATGTGGTAATTGTTCTGACAATTTAGCTTTGACACTGCCATTGAAAATCAC